>NW_024506552.1:685174-1235549 GCF_017590055.1 Onychostruthus taczanowskii | reverse complement strand
GCGCGCAGCGGCGGGCGGCCGCCGGCCCGCTCCCATAGCCCTGCCGGCAGCGCGGCGGCTGGCGGGGCCCCTCGGGAAGTTTGATGGCTTCTTTGAGGAGAGTCAAAGTCTTGCTGGTGTTAAACCTGATCGCCGTGGCTGGCTTTGTCCTCTTCCTGGCCAAGTGCAGACCCATCACGACCAAGAGCGGCGACTCCTACCATGACATCCATCCCAGGGCAGAAGTGGCCAACTTGACAGCCCACGGCATCAGCTCCATCCAGGATGCAGTGCTGAAGAGGCTCTCGCTCCTAGAAGACATAGTCTACAGGCAGCTGAATGGTAGGAACAGTTCTCCTGCTCTTTAATGCTTTCGGGGTATGGTCGGTGATGGTGAATCGATGCTCGGAGCAGGTGCCCGCCTTGCCTGAAGTTTGCATGACGGACCCCTGCTCTCCCCTCTGTTGTTGTGCAAACGGAGGGGAGAATCGATTTAGCATCTGATTTCCAAGTTCAGTGTATGTCTAAAGCTCGGGGTACCTTGCACAGGATGGAAGGAAATGGTAATAACAGAATTCTGCCTTTCAGATTTATAGTGCGGTCAGAAAATGACAGCAGCACGATTTCTGCATCAAACGAGCCGGGTGTGCGGCGGGTGAACACGGGTTGGAGCAGCGCAGGGTGTATTGATCGGGGGAATGGCTTTTACTCCCGCAGAGCTCGGTTTGGAAGAGGAGTTTTCAAATGGCTCAAGTGTGTTGCATCATTTGAGTGCAGAAGGTCAGAAAGCAAAAGGCACTTTCTCTAAGAAGTTAAGCAAACTATTCAGTATTTCCTATGGCTCAGCACTGACAACTGCTAATTGAAATCTCAAGTAATGCTTCTCTTTATAGCACAGAAAAGGGATTTCTATTAAAATCTCACCAGGTTCAGTAGTTCAGAGATGTAGAAAGGGAATTTTAAAGATGCTGTGCAGGATGGAGAAACACATTGTAAAGATGTAAGAAATCCAGGTGAGGTATCTAATTAAAACACTCACTGTGGAAGCTGTTTTTTTTTAAGTTGTTCCCCACAGATTCACAACTGGGGGTGTAATTTCAATCAAGGGTCTTGCTTATTGCTTCCAATCTCTGTAGCTTTAATCCCTGCAAGTTTCTGTGTGTTGGAATGAGCAGAGTTGGTGTTTCTGGCAGTGTCAGTGTGATTCCCTCTCCGAGTTTGGAATACAGAGCTCATGCCCCATTCTGTGCTGTGCTGAACCTGTGCAGGAGCTGGTGTGTGCTGTGTCTCGGTGCTGAGTCTGAGCTGTAGCTGGTGTCACTTTGCACCTAGGGGGAGAGGCAGGTGCAGGGATGCAGCGTGGCTCTCCAGGAGCACTTGGCTCAGGCAGTGGCTTTGGGGACAGCACTGAAGCACTCAGCTGAGGAGGAAAGTGTTACTGATATTCCTACTGTGTACACTTGCATGAGAAACCTGTCCTGCCTGTGCCTGGCGCTGTGAGATGCTGAAGTGGCACTGGTGAGTGATAAACAAAGGAGAAGCGTGAGAATAACGAGGAATAAGGTAGGAAGTTGAATGTTATGTGCAATCAAACTGTGAAATTGCCTGCTCCTGGATCCTGCTACGGCAGAAGTTTCCAGGAGGATTTAGGCAGTTATTTGGGCAATAACTGCAGCTCAAGATCCGAGCCCTTATTCCAGGACATTGAACTAGGATAGGACAAGTGATCATGCAGCAGTCTGCCATCCCTGCAGACACAGGGTGAGCTGGGGTTATCACTTACTGCCCTTCTGTGGAGGTTAACCTGGGGGTCCCCACTCTGCCCTGCCCGGGGGGCTGCTCTTGGTGGTGGCTTGGGCTGGTGAGAGGGGCTGCAGGGGCAGGGACAGCTCAGTGCTGTCCCCAGGCTGCTGTGGGCACGGGCAGCGCTGTCTGGAGCCTGCTCAGTGCTGAGCAGCAGTCATGCACCTACACACCAGGGGAGGCAGAGAAGGAATAGATATGTTGGCATATCACAAACGTTTTGTCAGGGCAGGCAGAAAGCTGAGCACATAAATGTGACATCTTGTCTGGCCTCTGCATCCTGGGGTGATTTATAGCAGCGCTGATCAGTCTGACTAAAAAAATAGCTCTGGCATGGCGCTTATGTAACTTTGGGTCAAGTGTATATTTGGTACATGTGGTTTTGAGAGAAGCTCAGTGCTCTGAGGGGTAGCTGTGGGTTGTGTTTCAGCAGGGCTGGGGTTTACAGCAAGATGTGGGGGGCCATCCCCACCCACCAGCACTGAAAGGAAACAGTCAGGGGCACTGGGACAGCCCCTGGGGCTGAGGATGAGGAGCAGCTGGATTGGTTTTCCTACCAGGAATTTTCTGTGCTGGGATAAGGGTTCATCCTGGGCACTTGAGGAACACCTAAAATCTCCTGCTTGCTGGAAGTGTGCATTTGCTCACCATTTCTCTTTGATTTTTGTGCAGGTAGTTTTGTGCTGGTGCCTCACAAACCCCACTTCAGCTCTGGGCCAAGCTCCCTGACCAATGACACACTGAGAGATGAGAATTCTATTTTGGTTCTCAAAGATCACATTTCACTTGAAATCTGACCTGTGGTTTAGCAGCTACAAAATCATGGAATAAAGTTGTCTTGGTTTGAAAAGAGAGGTGTCTGTTAAGGAAGGCAGGAGCCTCCCCTGAAATGGAAAATGTGAACCCCCTCCCTCTGAATTATTATAATTTTGAAATTAAGGGGCTCTCAGGCAAAGATATGGGAGTAGGAATAACAGTTCTTTATTAGGACAACTAAAACTACAAAGGATTGGTTGTGGGAGAGATAAAGAAAACTGCCCCATGGACAGCAGAGAACTGCCCCAGCTCTGACAGATGAAAATAGAATACACAACCAGCTACACCTTTCAACCTTAGACAAAAGTATTATATATAGGGCAGCAAGTGGAAAGCCTGCACCTCACAGAGCACTGGGAAATGTTTAGCCAAAGAGAGAAGCTACAACCCAGTCTGGGTGCAGCCAGCTATGGATTTCTCCTGCATTATAGGACTTGGCTGGATTTCAGTGAGAGTTGAAGCCATCTTTAAAAACCTGAATGTCTTGAAAAGCTCCATTCTGTACAGCTAAAATGAGCAATCACCAATCTGATCATACCATTGCTGTGGATTGGGTTTGTGAGTCATGTAGTGTAAAGCATATTGGAAATAACAGCTCTCGGTGCTACAGCAGCCCTCATGTTTTATGTGTATGTATTTATTTATCTCTGTAAAGGTTGGCCATAAAAACAAGGTAAACATCACTGCTTTGGCTCTGGGAAAGGAGGGATTTGACACAATCCTTCTGTCTGACTGGTGCTTCTCTGCCATGCTGTTCTGGAAATAACAGCAAGCTCCCTCTTACTCCTCTCTGGGCAAGAAGAGGTGTCCCAAAGGTGGCCCAATCTGTACATTTGCTTTGTTCTTTCTAAAAGTTGATTATTGCTCTTGAACTCGTTGCACAGGTTGTGTGGGGTTTGCTCTTTGCTGATCTCATTGATGGCTCCCACACACAGTGGTCCGAGGGTGCCCTTTGGAATGAAGGGCTTTGTATGTGTAGGCACTGATCTGGGAGTTCAGAGGATTTTTAATTTCTGCAGTCTCTTTTATGGATGGAATTCTCTTGTCCAGCAGATGTCCAGAGAAAGCTAATGGAGGTCAGAAATGAATGTGTGTATTTTACTCTGGGTGTTAACTACAACTTGTCTTTCTGATCCAAGCCTGGTTTTTTATGTGCTGACATTTACATGAGGACAAATTGTGATCCAGCTTATTTCCAACTTTATGGAGATTTGCACAAATGAACTTTTCAGTTTGTGTTTACAAAGAGCGGGTTTCTGTGCTGTGTGACCAGGTGAGGAGCTGAAGGGAGCAGAGACTCAGAAGGGAGCATTCAGCATTTTCAGGAGCCATGTGCTGCTTCCTGGGAAGTACTGGGCAAAGTCTTCTCATTAGCTCATCTCATTCCTCTGGGGTTAATCTAGGAACCCATTGATGACTATGAGGAATTTGAGAAATTGGGCAATTATAGGAGCGAGAGACAGCAAAGGTGGTCCAAGCTTTGAACCTCCAGGTGGCTGGAGGGTGAGTGACGTGGCTTGAGGAAAGCTGGTGTTTGTGTCCTGTGTCCAAAGGTACTGTGAGACCCTCTCAGTGGGATGGGTCAGTAAATGGTGCTGCCATTGGAAAACAGGGATTGCAGGAGGGAGAGAACTCTCAATAAACCCTGGGTACAGCCATCCCCAGTACCTGCCCTGTCTGAGCATCTGGAAAAGGTGTGAGCAGATCAGCTGTGCTGCTCACTGGGGACCTGGGGAATCTCCCAGGAAGCCACCTTCTGGCCTCTGTGTCCAGCAGAGGTCTGGCTCTTGGAGTAAAGCCTCCAAGCAGTGTGAAGGCTGGAAACTCCCTCTCTGGTGCTTTGGGTGCTGGTGGATAGGGGTGGATTCACAGCAGCAGCTGACTCCAGTAAGTGCTCGGCTGCCTGGAAGCCAACGTGACAGGAATGATGTGGCATCTACTTGGCAGTGTGGAAAAATAGTACCAAAAGGCTGCACTTCAAGCTAAATACTGGTAAGACAGAGAACAGAAGGGCATTGCTGACTCATCCAGAGCTCTTCTGTTAAATTTTATTTTGTGGTCTCAACAGAATGGTTTGGGTTGGAAGGCACCCTAAAGACCATCCAGTTCCAGCCCTCTGCCATGGGCAGGGATGCCTTCCATCATTCCAGGGTGCTCCAAGCCCTGTCCAACTTGATGTATAAGATCAGGGAGACTTAAAGCTATTTGCAAACTGTTGTAAAAGAGAGAGCAGTGATAAAGGAGTGCTGAAGTGAAGCTGGCCAGAAAAGGGGTGAACAGAGAGGGCTTCTTCCCCTGTGCTGAAGAAATGCACAGATTAAACTGCTGCTTTTACCAAATGTTAATGTTGAAAAGGAGCTTTACATTCCTTGGGGGTGAAATAAGCCTGTGTTCATTTTTTAAAGCAATCTGCATCTGTGCTTTTGCACATGGAATAATGTGAACATGCTGAGGTATGGCCACGTGCATGGCAGCAGCCTCCTGTGTTCTGGCTGTGCTCTCATCTGCTTATCCAATTAAGAAATTAACTTTGGGAGGTTGCATATGGACATGGAGGCCGACACTGAACCACAGCCCTCAGCACGGTGTTGCTATCCTTGTAAAGTGGCACTTAATTAACTTAAAACACTTTGGAGATACGTGGATTTGCTTCCCATAAGGATAAGATAATGCTTATCTGCTCTAACACTTATCATCCTCCAAACACATTACAAACTTAGCTAACCACTGAGTATAGAAATTATATATGTAAATAAGGCAGACTAAAAGTGGTTTTATCAGCATTTAGGCGAATGTAATAGCACTACACCCACAGACTGGTAATATTAAGGTTTTAACAGGTAGGTAATATATTAACTTAAATGCTAAGAAATTCCCTGATTAAGATAAATAACTAAGTGTAAATAATTGAGAGAAGGGAAGGGTGTTTGTAGGCAGAAGGGCTCAAACTATAATGATGTTATTGAGCTAAAATAGTTCTTTATACGAGCAGAGCCTTGGTGGGTAAAATCCTTTGATATAAGAAATGATGATGTGCAGATAAGGGATAGCACAATGGGGATGTAGCTGCTGTGTTAACTGATGGTTGTCACACAGCAGCTGGAATGCTCCTTCCCTGTCTGTCCCACTGCCAGGATGTTCTGAAGTAGAAAATAACTGTATTATGTAGGATGGATTTTACATATTATATAGCAACTTAATGAAAATTGCCACTTTAACATTTAGGATATACCAAACAGATCTGGTTTCCATATTCTGTATTAGGAATAATGAAAATTATGCATTCAGTACCTGCTTTTAGAAGTTCTCAGCCTAAACTTTCTCACAGCAGGAGAGAGGTCTGCACAGGCTCAAGGCACCTGAGAGCTGCTGCCTGTAAATTATTCTTAGCAGGTTCCTGAGAATTGGGTTTGATACTGATCAAGGAATGAATAAAGGAAGTACTTCTTAGAGAAATAATAGAGTTAAAAGGTGAAGCTTAAGAAAGACATTTGGAAGCATCTGGAAGCTCAGACGTTAATGTGACATTTAGTTTGCAACCCATTTGACAAGGAACTGATAGATAATTGTGGGGTTTGATGGTTGTTTGGCATCCTGATCCAAATATTCCCTGACATTGACAATGAATGAGTAATAAGCCAGTAACACATTTGTCATGCAGAGACAACGCAGGATTCATGGGATGCAACAGCAGTGACCAGAATACAGTGACAACAGTGGTGTTTTAGTTTTGCATATTAATTCAGGCCTCTCTGAATGGAGAAACAACCTTCCCTGGCTGGTAGAATTCACAAAGGTACGTTAGATTTACACTGCCTATTTAGTTGTGCAGCTATGAGAAATATCTCCCCAGGGATACAAAACACCCAGGAAGGTGCTGTAATTATGTGAATAATAGTCCTGCTCGTGAGCCTCAGTCTGGTTCAGGAGTGTCCTATTGTGTCTCCAGGGAAAGACACTTGGAGTTGGATTTGTTTGGAGAAGCATGGGCATATAGAGGCGTTTCAGTGCCTGGAGGCTTCCAGCTGCCACTCCAGAGGGGAGGACCAGGCCCATGGTGTTTTCCTTGCTGGGCTCCCAAAGCATCCTGGATACCCCAAGCCCTTTGGGATGGCAGCAGGAATTGCTGAGGAGCAGTCCTGTGCTTGCCATCTTGGAGATCTCCCTTCTTGACCAGGCAGGAGTGATGGATGAAGTTGGCTTTAGGCATGTGCTGTCCGTGTGCCTGGATTCTGGGGAATCTTCTGGTCCATTCCAGGCCATCCTCCCTCCTTATCCTCTCCGGGCAGAGAGCAGGAGTGTTGCTGAACAGAAAATGCAGCCTGTGAGAAACCCACCTGTTAACAACAGCAAAGGGAAATGAGCCTGCTCAGGTAACCAAGGAGGTTTTACTAATTTTGTGATTCACACCACTAATCTTTGCCTAAAATGGAACATCTGCTCCAGATGTTGCTGGCAGGCTGCCACTTCCCAGCTCCTCAGACACGCCTGAGCTATGGGGTCTAGCTGAGGGCATTCTGCATGCTGATAGATTACATTTAAAGGAGAGGCTTATTTTTGGTAAGATGTCCTTATCAAAGTCTGCAAAGGGCTGTTCAAGCTGAATACTTGGAGTATTGACCCTCCTGTGAGTCAACAGCAGTGATTCAACTCCAGAAATGTATCAGAGCAGCATGGAGATTATTTTTCCTAAACAGTTCTGGGAGTACAAGCAACTGTGTTTTCCAGCTCCCAGTCCCCATGGTCAGATTTGTGCTAGAAATTGTTGAATGCTTTACACCTTATAGCTACAAGCCTTGCTATTTCTGCCTATAAATCTAATAGCTATCGACCCACATTCTGACATCCCCTGACGGTTGTCTAAAAATAATGCAGGAATGATGCAATGAGACGTAAAACTGTGAGGAGAGGGCTGTGCTGAGCCATCACAGCCTCCTCTGGGTGCAGCTCACGGCTCTGCTGCTCGGGTCCTTCGGGGGATGCAATTTCCTGAAAAAGGAAGAAAATTCCTGGTGAGTTGGATAAAAATCACAGTTTGCATTTTCCTTTTTAAAATCTGATACTTGGCGCTCGCTGTGTAATGAATCCCAGTTCTGTGATCCTGCCCTCCCAGGGATTCCTCCCTGGGAGTCACTCTGATCCCTGATACCCCAGAGAGCCATGCCAAGGGCTGTCTGCCATGTCCCAGCACTTGTTCTGCCTTGGAACAGGAAACACTGACAGCATCACCGGCTCTCTACTGTGGGAGTAATCTGAGAACTCTGCTTTAATGGATTTGTTAAAAAAAGGATCTCCCTGGGCTCTGTGACCCAGGCTGCTGTGCAGGAGCACCATTCTTCCTGCTGACAGGGAAAATGAGAGATCTCTGGAGCTCTGGGGCTGTGTCACACACAGTCAGTCAGCACATCTCGCTCACAGCTGGTGGGCCGTGGTGCACAGGGGGATTTAATTCCAGAGCAGTAAAACCATCGGTGTGGTGTGTCAGTGTGGGATGATCAGGAGGGAAGGGGAATCCTTGGTCCCTCTCCCCTTATTATGTGCAAGTGGAAATTACTTAGAATCACAGACTGGGCTGGGATGGAAAGGACCTTAAAGCCCATCCAGTGCCACCCCTGCCAAGGGCAGGGACAACTTCCACTGTCCCAGGCTGCTCCAAGCTCAGTCCAGCCTGGCCTTGAGCACTGCCAGGGATCCAGGGGCACCCACAACTGCTCTGGGTAACCTGAAGAATTCCTTCCCAATATCCCATGTAACCCTGCCCTTTGTCGGTTTAAAACCCTGTGGTCTTGTGTCACTTCCCATGGTTTGAGGTGTGAGTGCTCGCAGCACCTTCCTGGCTCTGGAAGGGAAAGCTCAGGCTGGGAAGAGCTGGGCTCTGCCATGTGCTGCCCCTGAGCATCCTTGATCCCTCTGACTGCATTCCCCAGCACCCAAAAGGGATACAGGACTTCCTTTGCTCCTGTCTCCTCTATGGAACAGCAGGGCCCTTCTGTGTTGATGGGCCCTGGAAATGCAGAATGCTGTTCCTTGGTGTCTAAGTGCTGACACAGAAAGCAGAACGCCATTACAAGAGAGAAATCAGCAGTGGATTAACAGATACCAGCAGAGCCCCAGCTGAGTTATTCTGGGTGTTTCCTCAAGCTGCAGAGCCTCAGAGAGCCACACAAGGTTTCTTGCCTGCTGGTTGTCAGAATTTACTTAACCTTAGTTTTAATCTTCATTAGCTTATGCAGTATTTTGGGTAGGGTAATGGCCTGCCATTGTTGTGCCTGTTCTCAGAGCATAAAGGTAAAGTGAGAAGGTTAATTTTTAAATAACAATTAGAATCTCTTCGTGGGTCTTTGCCTATATTACACTTTAAATGAAATCATGAGGGCACTCACGTTTGCACCAAATTACTGCTAATTCTTCCAAAGCAGTTGCTTGATCACACTTTACAAACACAAAGCAGAGGAGGAGAATAAAAAAGTGAAAAGCCATTTAATGAATTTTAAAGCTCGCTTATATTTCATTATTGGTTTTTAAATTTTTGTTGACCTTTATGTGTTTTTAGTATTTGCCACCTTCAGAGAGGTAGGCTGGAACACTGAATGCTTTAAATAGCTGGAAACATAAACCCCCTGTTCTGCTGGATTTTATTGCACTGTTTCCTCTTTGCACTGACAGGACAATAACAGTAATAACCATTATTTACACCATTATCCTCGTGTAGCCCAAACACCATAATGTGGGATTTCAGTTTGCTGGAAGTTGTTGCTCTTGTCATCAGGAGGGACTGGTGTCACGACTGAGGGCAGCAGGATCCAGCAGGAAAGGCTTGGGGCTCTATTTTAACTCTGATGTTTTGTGTGATGCTCCACCAGTCACACAGAATAATATTAGAAAAAATATGTAAGTTAGGGATTTATGTTTCCTTATGTAGTACTGAAGGGATGTCTCAAGGACAGGAAGAGATGAGATTTTTATGTGGGGAATGATATGAGAACAAAGAAAACCTTGCAGGCAAGTTTAGGTTATTTGAAGATACTTGGAATGGGCATTCCAGAGTGTGGAACAGCAAAAGTGAGGCAGGAGAGATGCTGGGTGTGCTTCTTCCTCCTTAGGGAATCCCAAAGAGTGGCTCAGGCTTGAAGGGAGCCCAGGGGTCCCTGGTGCCACCTCCCTGCTCAGGCAGGGCCATCCCAGAGCACAGGGCACAGCATTGTGCCCAGAGGGCTCTGCAGTATCCCCGCTGAGGGAGACTCCAGCCCCTCCCTGGGCAGCCTGTTCAGGGCTGGGCAGTGCCCAGGGCAGAAGTTCTGCCTCCTGTGCAGGGGCAGTTCCTGGGCTCAGTTCCAAGGGCTGGGCTGGACCCTGGATGAAGTGATTCCCCCTCCCTTAGGCTGTGACCTTGCCCAGTGGCCCTGGCTGGTTCCTGTCCCTGATATTCGATGCTATAAACCAGTGAGAAACAGGCTATTCCCAAACCGCTTAATACAAATCATGCAGACTGGGGCAGAAGATTGGGTGGAGCGAGAATTAGACTTAAAGTTGTGTTAATTCCCCGTCACTTTTGGATTTCAAACTCCTCTTGGTTTAAAGCTTTAGTAATTGGTTGTAGTGTGCTTTGTAATACTTTGTAATAGTTTTGGTTTTGTATCCCCTTATTTTCCCCAGATGATGTACCCCTTTTTGTACCCCCTTCCTCTACCTGTGTAATCATTCTTCTGTGCTGGGATCATCCCCCAAATCCCCACCCTGGCTCTCTGTCAGTCACTCAGCATCCCATCTCCTCTATCTGGAACTTTCGATCAATGTTGTCGAGGGGGCCAGGGGTCAGCCCCCCTAAGTATTATTTTATACGCTATCCCAAATGTCCATCCCTAAGGTTTTGTCCCTGAAGGGTCTTTATTGGTCAGCAAATGTATCTACCTTAGGTTTCCTTCCCCCCTTTAAATGTAACCTTGAGATTCCTTTGTTTCACTCTGAGCACGGCGCCCACTGAGGAGTGGGGCTCTCTGGGGAGCTCCGAATAAACCTTGGACTGGCCCCTGCTGAGAGTTAGCCTTTTACTCTCCACCGATGTCTCCAGCATCTCTCCTGCTGCAAAGGTGACCAGCCCAGCTGCCATCAGTACCCCGGGGCACCAGAGAGTGTCCCCCCGCTGTCGGTCACTTCGGGGCTGCCCCCCGCTGTTTGCCGACCTGGCCGGGGTTCACTGGGAGGCACCCAGGGAGACAGAGACAGTAATTGATGGTGATTACTGGGAAGGGAAGATTAAACAGAAAATGAAATAAGAGTCATAGAATATCCTGAGCTGGAAGGGGCCCACAGGGATCATCCAGCCCAGCCCATGGCCCTGCACAAGACACCCCAACAGTTAATAAAGCAATTATTAAAGGGACACACAGAGGGACCCTGGTTGTGGGAAGCTGGGGGAACCAGAATTTCAGTTTGGAGGAGTAGGTGCTGCTGGTGTGATGGGGGCTCTTTGGATAAAGTGCCAGTCTGGTTTTCAGGCCCCTCAGGTGGAAGTCAGGAACAAACCTGCAGTCTGAGGAGAAATACATGCTTGATTTACCCCATGGGATGAGGGAGCTGCTCTCTCTGGC
The DNA here is from genome assembly GCF_017590055.1 of Onychostruthus taczanowskii. NCBI lineage: Eukaryota > Metazoa > Chordata > Aves > Passeriformes > Passeridae > Onychostruthus > Onychostruthus taczanowskii. The sequence continues at coordinate 1,224,360 of NW_024506552.1, read as the reverse complement.
ATGAAGGGAAGTGGTTCACATGTGGGGCTGTTTGCTCAGTGCTGTTAGGAGGGGACAGTGAGTGAGGTGCATCATGCAGGTGATTTATGGAGGGGCAGATGCCCCTCAAACCTCCTCTGTCAGGAGTGTTTGGAGGTAGTTCCTGCCTTTTTCAGTGTCTGACATGGGAGGAGTTGTGGGGTCAGGTCATATTGACTTGAGTTGCCTTTGGATCAAGCACTGAATCAATACTGACTTTCTGGGGGAGTTTAATCACTGTTCTGACAGACATGAAAGGGGCTAGGCATTAAAATGGGATTTTACACTTTTATCAGTCTTTTCCTAGTAAGTTGCTAAACTTCCAACTACTAATTAATGCTGTGTCCTTTCCACGAATTTTCCTTCCTACTGATGCCGTCTGTTTGATCTGAGAGCAGCACCAGACCTTGCAAATTAGGGCTGCCAGCCAGGCAGCAGTGGGGACAGAGAACAGGAAGGAATAAAACTTAGACATTGTTATAGGTAAAAATTGATCCAGCCAATTAAATAAAAAATAAAATAGAATTTATTCGTGACTAATATACAGTCCCGACTGCCACCAATCAAAAAATAGCACCGACCCTGGGATTGGAGCGGGTGAATTATGATCCAGCCTCTATCGCACCGAATCCCCCCTTCACCACCGAGACCCAGCAGAGTTCGGTTTTTATACTCTTTTTCTGGCCCGCAGCAGAGTCCCTTTGTCCCCCCCTGGAGTTCTTCATATTCATGTAGTGTCTGTTCACTGTCCTGTGCTGGACAAAGGCACGTCCGGGAATCGATGTGTCTCGGAGCCCAGTTCCCGGAATCCTTCATTCAGATGTGTGTTCCGTGATGGTCCTGTCTGTCTGAGGTGGACATCTACACGGGCCATCATCGCCGGGCGTCCTCGGTCCTGCCCTCGGGAGTGCCCATCTCCTGTGTGAGCTGGGTTTTCTTTGTATGTTAGTGATGTACCTCCCTCCTGGCTATGAGCTGTCCTGCGTGGCAACCACCCCCTCCCCTCTGCTGGCATGATCTTACAGTTTTACTTTATATCACATTAATAAACTTATATTTCCAGCGCGAATTATCTCCTTATCAAAACAACATCACACTGGAGGCCTTCAGCGTAACTTATGCTCTTTGTGCAGCTGTTTGGAAAATCCTGGAATTTCCTTGAATGTCCAGCTCTGCATATCCAGGAACACCTAACTCCAATTCCAGAAATTCCAAAGACATTTGATTTGGATATCCATATTTACTCCAAAGCTACAGACCTGGGTGGAGAATTTCTGTTATCATTTTATTCTGAGGCTGCCCAGACTTTTCAAGCATGAGAAAGCGCTTTAATTTGTTTATTATTTTTCCAGTTAGACTGAGATGGTCGGATATGGTCAAGATCATGTTTGTCTTTAATGACATCAAACTGGTCCACATGTTTCTGGGAAAAATGTGTGAGAAGAATCACAGAATGTCCTGAGCTGGAAGGGATCCTCAAGGAGCACCCAGTCCAGCTCCTGTCCCTGCACAGAAACCCCAACAATCGCACCCTGGGCATCCCTGGAAGCTCCTGGAGCTCTGGCAGCCTCAGGGCAGTGCCCATTCCCTGTTCATGTACCAAGAACAGGCACCATTGTCCTCATGGAGGGACAAAAGTGGCTATAAAGGGAAAATGAGTGAAGTGGTTGAACTGGCAGCTCAAACTGGAGCTGAGAAATCATGGGAGCAGAGAAGGGGGCAGATGAGGAGGCTGAGATGGGTGGGGACCTATGGAACTGAGGGATGGGGCATGGGATGGGACAGGGTGCCCAGTCAAGGAGCTGCATTCCTGGGGGCATCTCTGGTTTGCTTCAGGAATATTTGAATGTGTGCAGCTGCTTATTTTGTTGCAAGTAGTGGAAAAGGGCTTGCTGCAAAAAAAAAAAAAAGTGTCTTTTCAACTCACTACTTTATGTATATGAAGTATAACTAAAAGGAGAGGTACTTCCAGAAGCCTTAGTGGCAAATGTAGTCCCTGAAGCTTGTTCTGGTTTGGTGATTCCAGTGTGAGCCTCGCTCAGGAGATGAGTGGGTGCAAAGCAGGGCAGGTGTTATTAGCTGTGCAAAGCAAAACAATACAGTTGCTGTGGAAAAATTACAGGGTTTGTGCTGAAGCAGATATTTAACCTTTGTTTTTACAACTCCAGAAATGAAGCAGTTTGTTTCTTAATGTGGGTTTAATGCTGCAAGTGTGTGCTGACTGGGTTTTCATATGGAATTGAAGAGATGCTGGGCTATTAAAGTCTGGTTTAACGATCCCTCTTCCCATAACTCCTAATATTTGCCATTTACTAATTATGATGTTCCGAAGTAGTTTGCATTTGCAGTAGATGTTTCAAATGCTGTAGCTGTTTTAGTTTCAAGCTAACTGCTGGTGACTTTTTTTTTTAAAGAAGTATTGTGTATTATTGGTGATTTTTGGAGGCTGGCAGGAAGAGCTCACTTCAGACTGTTCCTTATTAGGAGGTTTTTGATGTTTGGGCCTCCAGTGGAAGCAGAACTAGAAGAGGCAGAGGGGCAGTGCTGGAGAACACAGAAGCTTTCTGTGAGCATTGTTTTGTGCTGTAAACTTCTGTGAGTCAGCGAGGGTGTGCCCAGGGGTGGCTGCTGTGGGGTCCCTTGTGATTGGGGATGTACTGCTCTGTTTGTTTGTGTTTTTAAATCCTTGCGATTTTCTGGCAGTTTTATAATAGGGGAAGCGTGTCTGTTTGAGAGGTCACAGCCTGGGCAGCAGCTTCTTAAAGGAGACTGTGGGAATGAAAAGGTCAGAGTGGTTTGTTCGTGGCCCATTTTGCTGCTCCAAGGGACAGTGGGATGAGACAGGTGATCTCATTTAGGGCCCCTACAGATGTTGTGAGGACACTGACCTTGTGTGAGGTTTGCAGGGCAAGATTGGGGCTGCAGGGGTGGCTTCTGTGGGAGCTGCTGGGAGCTTCCTCCATGTCCAAGGGAGCCAACAGCAGCCAGCGGCTCCCAGGGAGACCAGGGTCTCCAGCATGTGCTGCCAAAATCCCAGTTGATTCTGGGGCTTAAGGCACAGCGCTGTCTCTTTTCTGTATTTCTGCTTACTATGAAATCATACATATTAATATTAATCATGCTCTTTCCAAATTCAGAAGCCTCCAGGCCTATTGCAATTTTTTTTTTTTTTTAATTTAGTTTTTGTCAGGTGTGCCAGGGCTTATGAGCCTGGCCCAGGGCAAAGCTTTGGGGTTGGGTGGACTCAAGTCTTGAACTAAAACCTTAAACTCTTAAGGAAGCTTGAGTGCGGGTGAAAACTTGGAGTACACTCTCTCCACCTGGCATTCCGTGAAATAATTCTGTGACCTGGCAGAAGGGGCTGTGGTGCCAGGGGTGGGATGTGCTGCATGTCCTCGTGCTGAGCATTGGGTGTGATCCTCCACACACCTGCTGTGGGAACCTTGAACTGAGCTCATTTCCTGCTGATTTTAGTCCCAGGCTCCCTTCCTGCACTCTAGAAGGCAAAATGCTGCTGCTCTTGGAGGCAGAATCTGACCTGAAACCCCCCCCACTCCCTCTTCCAAAAGTATTAGAACAGGAAGAGAGATTTTCCCCTTCTTGCCTGCTCCTTCCTTGGCAGTTCTCACACCTCCATGCTGAGCCTTGGCTTAAAGCCTTAAGAGCTGAAACTCAAGAAGTTGGGGAGGGGGAAAAAAAGGCTGATTGAGGAATCTTCTGCCTGGATCAATGGAGCAAAAGAACAGGCTGAAGTTGCACAATTGGGAGTCGGGAGAAGTTTGCTCATGTGCTGTGTCAGGAGCTTGTACAGGCGATTATCTTCAGAGGTGCATAAGGCAAAAGCTTTTCCAGTCTAAGGAACTTCCTTTTTACTTGAGTTTTAAAATGCTGATTTTCGTTTATTTTTTATAACAAAATTGCTGATAGGGGCATTCAAGTAATAATGAAATTTTGTGGTTCATTTTCTTTGGCTTCTTTTTAGATGTCACTACATAAAACCTTTCCAGTACTTGCCTCCTGTGACCACTGGGATTCCTTTTCCTGCCTTTGGTTGCATTTCCTGCACTCTGCACACTCAGTCCTGTCAGACCCCCAGAGCTTCCCAAAAGGAGCTGGGCAGGAGCAGCCTGGGGCGCCCAGCCTTGGAGCAGAGCTTGGCTCCCCAGGTGTTCTTTGTCACCAGTTCAGTGACCAGGGCTGGAATTGGGAGCAGCAGGAACATGTTCTCTGAGTGCACAGGCACAGCTCAGGAATTTCGTTGTTCCTTGAATATTGCCTGTTCTGTGAAGCCAGGCTGGGAGATCTGGGAGTGCTCACCTCCAGAGGAGAAGGCTCCAGGAAGAGCTCAGAGGGACCTCCAGAGCCTAAAGGGACTCCAGGAGAGTTGGAGACGGACTGGGCACAAGGGATGGAGGGAAAGGACACAGGGAATGGATGGGATACTGGGAATTAGGAATTGTTCCCTGGTAGGGTGGGCAGGCCCTGGCACAGGGTGCCCAGAGCAGCTGTGGCTGCCCCTGGATCCCTGGCAGTGCCCAAGGCCAGGCTGGGCAGGGCTTGGAGCAGCCTGGGATGGTGTAAATTATCCCTGCCCATGGCAGGGGTGGCACTGGATGGGCTTTAAGGTCTCTTCCAACCCAAACCATTCCAGGGTTCTGTGAAAGCACTGGTAGGGTTTAAAACTGCAGCCCAACCTGTACATTTTTCTGAGGAGTGGGCCCTGCCTGTATCCCTTTGTGTGGAGAGGCTGGGAAAACCCAAGGAACTCTGGTTCCATCATTGCAGGTGTAAGCTCTGCTCTTTGCAGGGATTTCAGCAGGGCTAGGATCAGGCTTTGCTTCTGAGCTTTGTTAATTGCCAGTACCAATTGGAATGCTCTGTGCTAGGCTAACGTAATAAAAAGGTAGGGCCTAATTTTCAGACTGAAATTGATGTAAGCTGAGCTTCTCTCATGTAAGTCCCTTGAGCTTTTTCAGTCTAATTCAAGAGATTTTTTTTTTTCTTCCTTCTTCCCCTTGCTAGGTCACGAAGAGCCTTTGTATTCCATTTGCATTGTGTTACCTGTCAGGGCTTGTAGCTGTGGGCCACATTCAGAACTACCTGGAGGGCAGGCATCTTCCAGCTGTCCTTCATTTCTGTGCCTCAGGTTGGCTTTTCTCACAAGTACGGACACTTTCATATTTATACCCGTGACAGAAATAAATTAAATTAGTCTGAAATCACCCTTTGCTCTGACAATGCTCTGCACTTTCCTTACATTAAGGAGATAAGAAGACGAACAAACCTGCTTTGAAGATGAGCTGATTTCCATAGCAGAAAGAGTGACCTACTTAAAGGGAGAGGGGGAGCGAGTGGTGCTGGAAGTGGGCTCTTTATTTATTTATATAATCTCCAAGTGTCTGTGTCAGCTCCCCTGGCTGAGCCCTCTCCTGACACTCACCTGGCAGCGACAGAGAACGTGGAGCTGAGCGAGCACCGTTTGTCCCACAAGGATCTCCTGTGTGTGACCAGCCTGGCATTGGAGGCTCTGGGGAGGTGACACCATTCACACTTTTGGGAATTTAGGGAATGCTCATCTTGGCTTCACCTTGTGGGAAATCTGCCAGGTTGCCTCATTCAAATAAAGGGGAGCAGGCACCTCACTTTGAGGTCTTGAGGGTCATGTTCAGAGCACAGGAACATCCCTGTGGGGAATGGCCAAAGGGCACTGGAGATCCAGGGATGCCCCAGGGGATGGGTTGGAGCAGCAGGTGGGTGGTGAGGTGTATTTGCTCCTGGTTTTGCACATTCCTGGTTTGGCAGCCAGGTGACACAGGGAGTCATGTGTGTGCTATCCAATGGACACAGCCTGGGTGAGTGTGGGCTCTGTGGCCTGTTCTCTGTAGAATGGGCTCTCTTAGTGATAACCTGTCTCTGACTGGGGTCAGGTGCCACCCTAGGGGGAGACCTAACTCTGCAGAGCAGTGTCTGCAAGGCCACTGCTGTCCCTGGCCATTGCCCTTGGGGTGAAGTCATTGGGTCACAGAATCATCACAGGGGGGTTTGGGGACAAAGGGACTTAAAGCCCCTCAGCCCTGGGGTCCTGCTGTGGGCAGGGACACCTTCCACTGGGCTAGGCTGGCTGATGTGCATCTGGATCAGAGTGATCACGGTCATACCAGCCATGGAAGTGCATCCTTTGTACCCTAAGAGCTGTTCCTGTCCCTGTGGGTTTGTGACCATCCCTCACTCAGGTGCTGAGGGCTGCTGTGCCCTGCCAGTGCTGCTTCCTGGGCTTGTGTCTCAGCTCCACTTGCATCACCTGCAAAATAATTTCTAAATCCAGAGTTGGTGCAGCTCAGGCATTGTAAGAAACTGTGATGATCTGAGCTTTCCCAGGCCCAGAACTGATGGACACTCCTGCTTTTCCAGGGTGATGTCCTGAGTGTCCAGGCTGCTTGTTGGAGCTGCTGGCTGGGACAGTCTGCTCTGAGCTGAAGGTGTTTATGTAGAGATTAAGATCTGTTCATTTAGGCAGAGAAGCACTAAAAAGTTTTCTTTGCCTGCCCTGCAGAGGGACAAATATTTAGCAAGAACAACGTGTGTCTGGTTGTCTTAGCCTGAAAACGCCTGCCCTGTGGGTAGCTGGGCTTCACTGGAGCCATGTGCTGAGCTAACAAAGCCCCTCAGGAATTCGGTAGGATCTGGGAACGAAGTTAAAAATTAAGCACTGACGAGTAGGTGAAAAAAGCCTGTTCACAGTCACCTCGGGGCATTGTTGCTCCTGTAACAACTTTGTTCTGTGCAATTACTGTCCCCTGTTGCTTTTTAATAACATTTCTGTTTCTCTGAGTCAAAACTCAGCTCCTCTAGACTTCCATCCTTCACTAGGAACAGCAAATCTGTGAAGTCTGGAGGAAATCTGTAGCCTGCTTTAAGTAACATTTGTAAAAAATAAGTTTATTGGCTCAATGCAGGGAGGAAACCTCAACAGCATGAAGAACTTCTTTCCATAGAGGGTGGCAGAACTCTGGAACAGCTGCCCAGGGAGGTGGTGGAGTCTTTATAGACATTCCAAACCCACCTGCTCTGGGTGGTCTCCAGAGGTCCCTTCCAACCCCAGCTATTCTGGGATTATGTGAAAATGTGTGAATATCTGGGAGGCTGCAATGAGGAACCCTGTCTTGGTGGGGTTTTTTTCTATTCAGCATTGCAGAGTTCACCTGTCCTCGAGCCTTTTTCCCAGGGTGGAAAGTCCCAGTTTATTTTCTCATCTATAAAAACACATTTTTAAAATCTTGCTGTCCTCTTGCTTTGAGTTGCTACATTTTTTTTTCTCTCTCTCTCTCTGTTTTTTTCTGGAGCTGCCCAGAGCTGCACCCAGCAGTCTGGTGGGAAGGTGTCTGAAATAAGAGTGGGATGTTTGGGCCAGATATCAGCAAAATGGCACCAGTAATTGCTGGAAATGCAAAGACATTCCCGTACCTGTAACTCCTGGTAGTGATTCAGGAATCGCTGTTAACTCCTGCTCTTAAAGTGGTCCAGGGCTCAGATGGACAGGACAGTGTCTCATGGAAATGAACCTGAATGGTTTCAGTGCCTCCTTGTCCCACCATCTTTCCTGTCCAGAAGGAAAGGCTGGAAGGTGTTCCAAGTCCTTCTGCTGCTTAACAGGGTCTGTAAATCCTCAGAACCTTAGAAAATCAAAGTAAACTCTGAAACCCGAGCCAGAATGTCACAGACTTAAGCCACTTGTGGAACTCTAGGCCATTAGTGTTATCATCATCAGGATTTCTGGAGTTCTTAGGAGCTGCACCCCCAAGGGTGTGTCTTACCTGTGGTCAGTGGGGTTGCAGAGGGACTTCCCCCCTTTTCTCTGAGTGTGCACCTTGTGGAAGTTTGGAAGCTCTCTCTGGGCAGAGCTCTGCAGGTCTGTCCTGATGCCAGTCTCCATCCTCAGCTCTTCTCTTACTCAGTGATCCTTGCAGCTTTTCCAGTTCCACATGCTGGACTGCGCTGCTGATGCCAGACAGCAGCAAAGCTGTGATTTATTTTTGGGAGCAGTTGTATTTAATGTGTGTGTCGATAGGATGTACTTCAGATCTGCGTGTCCTGACACTGGAGAGTGTAAACAACCCAAACAGAAATGGAAAACCTTTTACAGCCTCCTTCTGTGGCATTAAAACGAGTGCTGTCTATGGGAGGAATTTAATGATTCCTTTCAGAAAGATTTATTTTGATATAATATTTTAAAAAGCTCACTTTAATCTGCTCTACTGTTGGAGAGCAAACAAGACAATGCCTTCCCTAGACATTTTGTCATTTGATTGAACAGTAAAACAAGTAAGTTCTGTTAAAAATCTAATTTTTGCACAGCACTTAGAGAATTATATAATTAAGAACTACCAATGCAATCGTTCAGGCATAGCCCTGGGTGGTCTGTTAGAGGGGTGTAAAGTGCAGGAGAGTGTTTGATGTCCATGACTGGAGTTTCAGGGTGGGATTCAGCACTGGGGACTCTGCCCTCAGTGGTGGCCCCAGTCCCCGTGCTGTCAGGTGGTGGTCAGGGCCAGGTTGTCACCCTGAGCCCCTCTCGGGGCTGCAGAGCCTCTGCACGAGCCAGCCCCAGCCTAAGCTGCAGAGGGTTGATGCTCCAGGATGCAGAGACAACCCCTGCTGCTCCCAGGGTGGGGCTTTCGTCTGCTCATCAGTCTGGTGTTAACCTGCCAGGGCTGTCAGAGCCCGCAGGAAGATGGAGTGGGAAGCAGTAATTCCTGCAGGGAAGCTCTGTAGCTCTGTGTATTCAGGAGTGTCCTGGTGGGATGCAATGAGCTTGCACCGTGTGAAAACATCTGCAGGCAAAATATTGTTACACTGGCAGCGTCTGCCCTGCCCAGAGAAGGATCCAAAAAGCTGCTCACGTTCACTGCAGTGAGGGCAGGGAGAGGTTGGGAAGGGCAGGACATTCCCAAATATCCAAAGCTTGCCAGTTCCCAAAACAGGATGTTTTCTACTCAACAGAAAACCCCTTGAGAAGAGAGAGGGAAGACTCTGGCTCATGGCAGGATTAACTCTGGGAAAGGCTGTCCTGAAAACAGGGCTTGGGGATTGGTACAGACTGGGGAATACCTACAGAGAGACTCAAAGCTGAAAGCTGGTTTTTCCTTCCTTGTTATAGAGCTGTCTTCAAATAGGTGGTGAAGGACAGCTTAGATTTCAGGATTGTAGCCTCTTGCCTGGAGCTGAAGGCAGTTTGCTGTGGATGATGGCTTTGGGTGAGTGGAAGCCTTTTCCAAGTGTTTGTGGCCCTCAGCCAGCAGAGCCAGCACAGCAATCTGGGATCAAAAGTACCCAGGGCACTGTGGGACACTTTAGCTGCTTCCATGTCACAGCTGGACTCTGAGGCACTGGTGAGGTCTCTCCTAGGGCGTGACACACATCTGGATGAAGAACCCCCACATCTGAACCCTCGCTGTGGGTCAGCAGGTCCTTTGCCTCTCACCATCACTCAGTTCAGTTGTTCTGCTCTGTGGTGAGATTATAAAATACAAGGATTAAGCCTGGGCTTTAAAACCTAAAGCATTCCTGTTATCAGCTGCTCTGTGTGGATGGCACTGGACAAATGAAGCTGCTGCTGAATGCCCAGAGTTCTGTCCTCAGGGCTGGGGAGCTGGCAGGGCTCAGCCCCAGGGAGACAAAATGCACAAACAGTTGAGCAGGGATGATGACAGTGTCCTTTTTGAGACATGCTTGTCTGAGCCATAGGATAAAGACATTCCCGTGGGGGTGGCAGTGCAAATCCAGCCAGTGGAGCTCTTGGATGCAGCTGTGGGAGAGGGAACAGATGGGCCCTTGTGTGCAAACTGAGCGTGTTCCGTGCCCGTCTGTTGTGGGAGTGCAGCTCCGAGAGTGCTGGGCCCTGAAAAGCCCTGGAAATCATCCTTTCTTCAGGAAATTAATTAACTAGATGTTTTTCCTAATATGTGTGGACTGACAATTTGTGCTGTTGCATATGGAGCTTCTGCATCACTGAACCTTTTGATTCCCTTCCTCTTGCTCCAGTGAAGCTCCTGTAAGCTCCTGTAAAGCTCCTGCAGTTCCCCTGGGCTGGGAGCACTGCTGCCTGCAGCCCCGGCTGCCTGCCAGAGCACTCAGCCTTTCCTTGGGTACATATTAACGAGACTTCACACCTTCTGAAGCCCTGGGATGGATAAAGAGTCACAAAATGACTGAGACACTTTATCTTGGTGAGGAGAAGGGTTGGATGCCGCCACTTCCAAAGGGTCAGAGCCACTGGGATGTCCCTGGGCTGTGCAGGTTGGGGCTGCTGGGCAGGGTGTTTCACCTGGACCTCTGGAAGAAGGGAGGGCAGTTTTAAAGGCTTTACTCTGGAAGAAGCTGGAGCCAGAGAGAATATCTCTCTTAGGAGTAAGAGGAGGAGCAGGTTTGGATTTTGAGAAGAAATCGTTGTGTGATGTTTCTGCCCTTTAAATGGTCTGAACTGCACCTGGTGCAGCTGGATGGGACCTTGCTGAGGTGACCTCCCAAAGAAACAGTGGGACTGGTGTCCCCAAGAGATCCCAGGGCCAGCAGGGGGGACTGACACCACTCAGTGCCTCCTGTGCAGGGAAAGGGGCACTGGCAGCTGAGCCTTCCTGAAGGGTAAAAACTGAGAGCTGGAACACACAGACCTCCAAGAGGAACTGAAGTGAAAGATCTGGGATGCAGCAGTGTCCAAATTCCTCTCTGGGTTTGGAGGTGAGGTGATAAGGAGCATGTTGATTATTTAGGGTGGAGATTGATTTTTTTTGTTAGGTTTTGGGTTTTTGGCTGGTTTGTTGCCATGTAGCCTGGTGTGCAGCAGTGGTAAAAGATGGCAGCAGTGGTGGTCAGCAGGGATAGGATTTGATTTCCACTTGAACATCTTGGAACCTCCTTGTTTAAAAAAAAAATGCAATCTCCTTGTTTAAATAAGCTAGTCACTTATAATGGTAAACAATGTACCCAGTTCTATACAGAAGGAAATAGGGAAGGCTGTCAGACAGCAAATCTCCACTTAGGGGCTGTAAAATCAGGCTTTTTAGCTTTTCAAATGTCATTAGTACCTGTTGTTCAAGTATGCCTTGGTAATTGCTGAGATTTTTGTTGTCTACATGTTGCATTTCTGGGCTCTTTCTGTACCAAGCCTGTGATAAGCAGCTTCCCTTTGGCAAGAGGTCCCTGCATCCCTCCCACTGCTTTCCCTTTATGGCTTAATTCCCTGGGCTTTGCCACACTTTGATTTTATTTCATGCCCTGCAGCACGAGGTCTTCAAATCGTTTACGTCTGTTAAGCAAACATCTCTTTCTGGGATTGATGTTTTAATTTAATAAACCACTTCCTAATGGGGGTCAGCTGCAGCTGTGAATTTGTAATGAGTTTCTTGGGAGCCTTTTGGAAGGGCAGAGCCTGGAGGTGCTGGTTCTGAGCCTCTGAGGGTGATGTGGCAGAGGGTTCACACAGTGTGAGCTCCTTGTGTTGGATCAGCTGGTGCTGCCTGAGCCCCCGTGTTTGCCCTTCCATGGAATCCCAGGAATCTACAGGACCCAAATAAAGGTGGATCAGAGGCTCAGTTTGGATCCAGGTGCAGACAGGAAACTGGAGGCAGGAAATATGTGTGGAAAGATGTTGTGTATCCTTGTACAAAGTCCAGGGAGCTGTTTCTTGAGTTAAACTAAGGGATGCTCTTTTGTAGCACACGTGGGAGATTTTGCCCTCAAATGCTTTGGAACCATGGAATTGTTCAGTTGGCAAAAAGCCTGAAGATCGTCAAGCCCTGAGCACCACCATGTCCCCACTGAACAGCGTCCTCAGGTGCCACATCCACGGAGTTTTTTGAACACTGCCAGAGAAGAAGACTCTGCCATTTCCTTGGGCAGCCCCTTTCAATGCTTTACAACTCCCACACAGCCACCAGGAGGGTTCCAGACCAATTACTTGGCTCATGCAAGCAGGTTCAGGGCAAGAAATCAGAGATTCCTGAGGGCCCCTGATAGCCTTGAGATAATTCACCTGTTGCAAACATTTTCTTCTCATTTTTGAGGGTCAGAGAAGCCTGCAGAAGCAGATTGCTGCTCCGTGTCTGTATTTATCCAGGGTGAGTGCGAGCCAAGGTGCAGGAGTTGTGTTGTGCTCTGTGTCTGCTGGAGTTAATTGGGGTCTTGTTTGTTTGCTGAAGCAGCACAGAAGGATTCCAGGCCCTCAGGACACCAGGAGAGAGATTTGGTATGAATTATAGAAAATACATTTATTAGCCAGTGTATTCTTCCATATGTCCTCTCCTGTCTTTGCTGATCTCTAATAAATCAGTGTTTTGGAGACCAAACAGAGGCATGAAAAATCTCACAGTACTAGGTTTTTAATAAGTACTTCCTTGAGCCTTTAATTTAATTTTTCACTTTAACATGCTCTATCCTACTGCCAGTTCCTTTCCTTTGGTAACATTTTAAAGTGTACTTCCTTTGCCAGACTTTTCCAAATGGATTTGGGATGGAACATTAGGCATCTAATTAAAGTTTATTTTCTTTCCCCCCACATCTTTGGAAGATAACTCTGTCTTTTTTCAGAAGATGGACACAAATTTCTATTACACGTCAGTGAACTTCATTTACCATTGCATTGAAGTATTTTGCTTTCCTCCTTTCCTGCCTGCTCTCACCAGGGCACTCTAGTGAGACTTGCAGCAGAGGAACCAGCTCATTCCTGTGGCTGTGCTGCCTTCTGGGGTATAAAATTCCCTGTAACCTCTGGTTTTATCCATGATGGCTGGAGCTCCAGCCCCAGTGGATTCCCAGCACAGGGCTCGCCCAGCCTGGCAGCTCTCCTGGTCACACCCTGCAGCCTTGAGCTGCAGTGTTCCCCTTTACATCTTCACTCTTCATGTCACCCTCCTTTTCCTTCCTAGTTCTCTTGCTCTCACTTTTTTTTTTTTTTTAAATATATATATATATATATTTGTCCCCATTATTACAGTACCTGTTGGAGTTGTGCTTTAGCTCAGTGTGGCTGAAACTTCAGCAAAGGGGGTTCCTGTCCTGCAGAGCTTCACTCTGTCTGCAGAGCTGGCAGGGGACGATGGGATGGCAGAGCTCAAGTCAAAACCAGCTCAGTCCTGACTGGAGGGCACTTAAAGCAAACCTGAGCTTGCAAATGTGTCATAACTCATTTGATTGGTTTAACTGCTGCTGGTACCCCACGTTATGGAAAGGGTTCTGGATGCTTCATGTTACCATCTACTGACCCTGCCCAGGCATCTCTTGTTCTCTGGAAACACAGGTAGATTCCAATGAGAATTAGGCTCCACTTAGGGCTGGAGCTGTGCACTAAATAACTTGTTCAGAGCTGAGGGAAAGCTCCTGTTGTAACCAGGATCCTCTGACTGTGAGGAGTTGATGTTTTCCTGGGTTTGCCTTGTATTTCTCTATTAAGGATGTGATTATCCTGTAGTGAGAGGCATTGCTGTGCTGAGAAATCTCTGCTTAGGATCTCCAGCCTGAGCCATTATCATGAGAAGAATGGATTTCTCCCCTTCTGTGTATTAAGGACATGTTGTGACTTTGTGGAATCACTGCAGGAGTAAATGATGTATGAAATGAGAAATCTCTGCTCCATGTGTGCAGGCACAGCTGGGGTTCTCAAACCTTCAGCTCAGAGGTAGCCAAAAAAATCCCTGAAGTGTCCAACATGATTCTTCTGTTAAAACACCTTCCAGTGGGTTTGGTTTAATGTTTTTCCTGGTGCACTCACAAGTTTTGAGTGACCATTGCAGGGAGAGATGTCCCTGCCCAGTGTGGAGAGCACTCTGTGTCACATGAGGAGGCTGTTTCCTTGGAAGTTTGTAGCCAAGAAGGGATGCTACTCAGCTTGGGAGGAAATTTTTGTTCCTTCAGTGTCCCTTATTAAAGCTCTTATATGAAACTTCCTTCTGTAGACATCCCACCTTGCTCCTTCCCTAGGCAGCTGAGCTGGACACACTGAAGCTGGCAGGTGTTACATGCAATCAAGTGAGACTTGGGACGCTGTGCAGCTTCCCGGTTTTTATTGCCACATCTGGATAAAGCCCAAGGCTGGGGTTCAGTCTGCTCACTGTCATTCTGTGCTTCCTTGGGCCCCCTGCTATTCTCCCTTGTCTTTGGGTGTGAATCAAGGGTCTAAAAGAATTAAGAGTTATGAATTTAGTTAGAATGATAGGAGCAATATATAATGATTAAGAGTGTAGCAAGATGAGTAGAAGCAATGTAAAAGGTTTAATTATTAGCAGATGGAGCTAAGACAATATAACATTTATTTGACTTTGTTGTATTTGTAGAAGCAGGATGGGAGGGTAGGGTATTGTAAAGATAAAGAACCATAACTGGACCTGAGCCCCAAACCCAGCCAGAACCAGGCTGGGGAGCTTGAGCTATGGCCAAGGGACCAGAGAACCTGCCAACAAGACAAAGGGAAAAAGTTTACCACGAGGAAGACTCATGGTAAACTTATTCCCTGACTTTATCTGAGGAGACCACTGACCCATTTCAAAACCCACCAACCCATTTTGAGCAAAGGACTGCACAGGTGTGAAAGGACTTTAAACTCATTTTAATACAAAATGGGATAGGCAGGGCCAGGTAATGCATATGTATAGGTGTATTGGGTAATTATATGAATATGAAAGGTTTTTAAGAATAAATAGAGAGCAGGAGCTCTGTGAATTTTGCACACATCTTTGGGAGACTACTCCCTGTGTGTCTGGTGCCGTCAATAAACATCCCACTTTCTAACTTTAATTAGTTAATGAGTCTTTTCCACGTTTCAGGTGGATGGATCAGCCAAAAGGCACAAACTCCTCACACTGGAAAGCATCAGCAACAGTCCAGACTCTTACAAGGCAGGTTCGTGGAGCTAAAAATACAAGACTCCACTCTTTTTATTTTCTAAAATAACCCCACCTCCTCACAGGTAATTCAGCTGGAAAGCAATTGGGAATTGATAATAAAGGACATTTTTCTTCCTATCTTTAACAAGAAGGCAGAATGACTGAGAGATAACTCCCTTGGATTCATACCAAGGAGCTGCTCAGTGTTCCTGGAAGAGTGCCTGGAACTCACAAAACACATCATCTGTTTGGTCCAGGCTAGATGAGTTATCAGTTCAGCACTAACTGTGCCTCTCCCTGCTGATCTCAGTGGGCCCTTCTGCCCCTCAGGGTATTTGAGATGAGCCCTTTCCCCTATTCAGACTTCCTGTGTGACAGACTGGTGACATTAACCCTTGGAGTGCCTCAGTCTGTATCAGAAACCCTCTAAACAGCACTTCTCTGCATCAGAACTTTAGACATGGGTAAGATGAGCATGGCTGACTTCCTGCAGTTTGCAGACACCCTGACCTCTGCTTTTGACCCTGGCTTCTTGGTGCATTTCTCAGGTTTGGGAAATAAGATGTTGTTCTGTGCCATCAGCTCCTCAGGTGTCACCCTCACTACATCTCTGCTAGGGACAAATAAATCTAAGGTAGGGAGTAAGGACAGATGGAGAAAAGGTGATTTTTTTGCAGCACTGATGTGGCCCTTTGGCTCTGCTGTGATTTCAGCACGTTTGGTCAGCTGGAAGAGCTCTGTCAGTGATGGCAGAATGTGGCTGGTCACAGGAGACCAGGGCACAGGGGTACCAGGAGTCCTTGTGGGGAGCTCATTTTGAATCACAATTCTATAGGATCCTTCTGATGAGAAAATTGCTGTTCCATGCATTCCTTTGGGGGCTTCCTGCAGGCTCTGAAAACTGTTTAACTTGGATCCTCCTGGCATCTGAACCAGGGACTGCCTCAAAGCTTCTAGAGTGGCTCTTATGTCTTAAAAGCATGGGGAGTGTCTGCCCAAGCAAGTTCATCTGGAGGGGGTTTGCTCTCTGTGGGGCTAGTCTGCTCTTCAGATTTTTGTGCTGCCATTTCAGCCTTGACATTTTAGTGGAGGGTGTCCCTGCCCATGGCAGGGTGTGGAGTGAGATGGTCTTTAAGGTCCTCTCTAACACATTCTGTGGTTCTGTGATGACTTTTCTGCTTTTGCATGCTAAAAACTTGCTTCTCCTCCAGCTGCTTTTTCTATGCTTCAGTGCCTGTTTTGTTCTTCTTGAGTGAAACCCACTTCAAACCTTCATCAGTTGCCTCTGCAGAGTTTTCACCAGCACAGCAGCACCTGCCTCTAGGAAGTGCATCTTCAGGAGTGCTGTGGTCGTCCCGAGGGCACCCAGCAGCAGAGTTGTTCATGGAATCATTAAGGTTGAAAAAGCCCAAGATCATGTCAAACCTGTGCCCCATCCTCACCTTGTCCCTAGCCCAGAGCATGGAGAGACACCTCCAGCCATTCCTTGGGCACCTGCAGGGATGAGCACTCCAAACCTCCCTGAGCAGCCCCTGCCAGTGCCTGAGCACCCTTTCCATGGGGAAATTCCTGCTGCTGTCCACCCTTCCCCTCCTCTGGCCCAGCCTGAGGCCGTTCCCTCTCCTCCTGTCCCTGTTCCCTGGAGCACAGCCCGACCCCCGGCTGTCCCCTCCTGTCAGGAGTTGTGCAGAGCCACAAGGGCCCCCTGAGCCTCCTTTTCTCCAGGCTGAGCCCCTTCCCAGCTCCCTCAGCTGCTCCTGGGGCTCCAGCCCCTTCCCAGCTCCGTTCCCTTCCCTGGACATGCTCCAGCCCCTCAATTTGAGTGTTTTTGTCTCAAAGTCCTTCAGCAGTGCCAGAACAGGGGGATGGTCAGTGCCCTGCTCCTGTGGCCACACTTGGGCTGGTGGAGCCCAGGTGTCATTGGCCTTTTTGGCTACCTGGGCACACTGGGCTCATATTCAGCCTCTGTCACCAGCACCCCTGGGTCCTTTCCCATTGAGCATTTTCCAGCCCTCTCTCCAGCCTGGAGTGTTCATGGGATTGTTGTGACCCCAGTGCAGGGCCCAGCACTGACATGCTTATGTTTGTGAAAATGGTTAAGCTGGGCCTTTTGTTGAGACTTTTCATCATAGTCTAAAGGTTTTAGATGCATGTTTTATAGAAAAATTAATGATCTGCTTTTAAAATCCAACCACAGAACTTAACTGTGGTAATCCAGCAGTGTTCACAGAGAAATGCAATAATGTTGTGGTTGAAACCACCATGTCTGGGAGCCTGCAGAGCTGCCTGGGACTGGGAGCCTCTCTGTATGGGTTTGAACCAAGGAGGAGACGTGGCTCTGCTGAGTTCTGCAGAATGATTCAATAAAGCTCATTTTGTGACACTGGGTAGGAACATCTCCATCAGGGCAAACTGATGGTGCTGGAGGCCTGCAGGCTCTTTAATGCACAGGAGTGTTGTGTGGTCTGTAACTGCCCAGGCCTCCCAAGGAAATGGATGTCTTTCCTAAGTGTAGCTCACAGAGGGTCTTTTTTTGTGTGTGTGCAGGCTCGATTCACCTAATCAAGCTGTGTGTTGGGCTGTAATTCTAAATCCTGGAGATCAATGCATTTCCTTTCCATTGAACAGCTCATGAATGAGTGCAGGGCTGCACAAAGGGGATGGTTAATGAGGGTGGTTCAGCAGGGTGTTCCAGGCAGGTGTGGTGGTGAGATGAGCCAGCAGTCCCATGGCAGAGGCTCAGTCCTGATTGATATCACCCTCTGCCACTAGCTGAACCTTGGCTGGCTCTATATTATATGCCCAGGACATTTGGGGCTGTTAGGAATTGGTTTTGTCTCTGTTTTCAGCAGGGAAATGTGCTGATCCCCCTGTTCCTGGAGCACATAATTTGAGCTGCCTTCCTCCCTGGCTGGGAAGAAGAGGAGGGGACAGGCAGGGCCAGTGGCTGCCCAAAGGCTCCACCTGCTCACAGTAACCTGCATGCTGACCTCCCCCAGAGCTCAGCCACCTCCCAGTGTCCTTCCCTGAGTGATGGCCTCACATCTTTATCCCAGGAAGGGGAGGGTTTTTGCACCACAGAAGCTGATGAGTGGAACAATCGTTTTTGTGTTAGAGCCCAACACTTTGGTTCCTGCTGGCCACACCAGAGCTCCAGCCATGGGCATCTCTGCTCTGGCCCCTCTGTACCCTCTGAGCCCTCTCAGCTTTCCTCTGGTGACCCTCTCTGCCTGCAGGGGCCTTCAGCCAGGGGGAAGTGCTGGGGAGGTGACCCTGTGTAAGGACAGTGCCGTGGTGGGGGTGTGAGCTCCTCTCTGGAGCTGAAGTTCGCAGAATTATCAACCTCGGACTGCTGGTGTTAGAAAGGACCTTAAAGCTCAGCTTGTTCCAAGCCCCTGCCATGAGCAGGGACATCTTCCATTATCCCAAGTGGCTCCAAGCCCCGTCCAGCCTGGCCTATCTTCCAGGATACTGCATTAACAATTTTTTAAGCTTGGGGAGCAGAAGTTGTGCACAGAGTGTGGCCTGTGCTCTTCCAGATGGGGTTGGAGCTGGACTGAATTGTTGGGCTCATAATTTAAATTCTGCATGGGCTGCCTGATGTTCAGGAATGCTGGACAAGGGATTGTTTATGGCCACACATGGACTGTGCTGCACACCCAGGGGTCATTTGGGACCCCCTGTGCCTGGGGGATCAATTTGTGCTTGGGCACTTGGGCCACATAAAGCTCCTGTTGCCCCACAAGGGATGTGGCACCCCTCCTGATTTGCTGTGCTCTTGTTGATGCTGATGTTCTGCTGTTTACATTAATGTAATTACATTAACATAAACAAAATATTTATATTAAAGTCACTGCAAGGGAAAAATCACTTTCCTTATCCTGTCTCGCATCTCCACGTTAGTTGTTTTTCATAGTGCATCTTTTAATCTTCACTACTACTCCTATTTAAAAAAACATGGAGATCTTGCACATACAGCTGATAAGGAATAACATAACTCATGCTGGAGGAAGAACAGTGTCAGTCTTTCAGATACACAGAAAGCAGGATTTGGAAGTGCTTGGTTTGGACAATGTAAGGAAGAGATTTTCACGGGCAGAAGATTAGATGACATCAAGAGGAATCAAAGGCTATGTTTTCCAAATAATCTGTGTGGACTGAAGGCCAGATTTTATCAGAAATCAGTAAGACTTACTGTTTTACAGAAGTTAGGCTCAGTTGCATTTGCTTAAATGAAGCTCATCAGTGGAGCTGCTTGGCAGTGTATTGAGATAAAAATATCCCCAAATTCCTGCAGGATTACAATTCTAACAACCTTTGGAAAAATCAAAGCATTTAACATTCACAGGTGTCTTTGGAAATCTCTGCTCTCACACCATAGCTCAAGAAGCCCAGTTTCCAGGATCCAGTACTAAAATTCCTGGCCTCTGTGCCTGAGGCTTCCTTTTCCTGCAGAAAGCAGAGCAACTTCACTGTACCAATCCTGGAATGCCAGGCTGGGCCAGGCTGGAAGGGAGGGTCCCTGGTGCCACCTCCCTGCTCAGGCAGGGCCATCCCAGAGCACAGGGCACAGCATTGTGCCCAGAGGGCTCTGCAGTATCCCCGCTGAGGGAGACTCCAGCCCCTCCCTGGGCAGCCTGTTCAGGGCTGGGCAGTGCCCAGGGCAGAAGTTCTGCCTCCTGTGCAGGGGCAGTTCCTGGGCTCCGTCCCTGCCCGTGGCTCTGGTGCCACTGCTGGGCCTGGAGCAGAGCCCGGGCCCTGCTCTGCCCCTCCCTGCACACAGGGACACCCAGGGCTGAGGGCCCCTCTCAGCTGGGGCTCCTCTCCAGGCTGAGCAGCCCCAGCTCCCTCAGCCTTTCCTGGGCACCGAGATGCTCCAGGCCCTCCTCATCCTCATCCTCCCAGCCTGAGCTGGCCCAGCTCCAGGAGCTCCTGTCCCTCCTGTGCTGAGGATCCAGAGCTGGACACAGCACTGCAGAGGTGCCTCCAGGGCTGGGATCCCTCCCTGACCTGCTGGGAATGCTCTCCGTGATGCACTCCAGGAGCCCATTGGCCTCTTGTCCCCAGGACTCTCTGCTGCCTCAGGGACAGCTCATAGTCCATCATGAACTCCCAGCTTCTTCTCCTCAGAGCTGCTCCAGCAGGGCCCCCCAGCCTGTGCCTGTGCCTGGGGCTGTTCCTCCTCAGGTGCACGACCTGCATTTGCCTTTGTTGAACTTCAGACAGTTCTTCTCTGCCCTTCTCTCCGTGCCATCGAAAGGTTATAGTAATTATAATTAGTAATAAAAATAGTATCAGAGATTTCTTTCCTATTCCTCTGTCCTACCTCAGAAGGATCTTTAACAGAGTTGCTCCAAGGCAGAAGCTGGTGTGTCAGGCTTCCCCCCAGAGCAGGTTCATACATTCAGCTGGCAGATATGGATTTGAGCAGGGAGGTGACAGCCTTCGCTGGCTGGCAGGAGCAGGATAACTCACGGCGGGCTGGATCTGCTGTGACGTTAATCACCGTGAGGGGAGAGAGAGATTTGATAAGGCCAACTACACCAGTCACGAGTTGTTTGGCCTCTTTTGTGTCTTGAAGATGAATGTCAGGAAGTACCCAAGGCAGCCCATATTCTTTAGATTTTCGCCCTGAATTATTTAAGCATATTCATGTCTGCTTTCGTACCAAATTACATCTGCCGCCCTGGGACAGATACTGTGGTTTGTACAGAGCACTGAAGCAAAAAGGCAATTTTCCAGCAGCAGTCAGTGATGCTGGTGCCTTTATTTTGTCCTTCTGTTTTACCCATGGTACCTTGTTAAAGGCCACATTTTTTCATTTGCTGCCCTTCCCATTAAAGCAGCATTTGCTGTTCCATTTGACCCCATTACAGTTTGAGTTTTTTTTCTTCTTTCTTTGTTTTGTGTTAATCCTGCTCCTAGCGGGGGGTTGGAGTTTAAACAAGTGCTTCATGCCTTTTGTACAAGGTATCTGTGTCCCCTTGAACAGGTAGGTGGCCTTTTAGGGACTTTGATTCTTTGTTTGCACTTGAAGTTGGAGGGCAGATACTGTGTTGAATGCCATAGGAATACTCATGTTTTTGAAATGAAACAAAAATAAGTAGCCACGTAGGTCAAGTAGCCAAGCAGCTGCTGGACCAGTGCTTCTGGTTCTGGTCCTGCAGAGGATCTCTGGACGCTGACTTTGGTGTCAACACAAAAGTCTGGGGGACTTTTGGGATCCATGACTGGCAGGGCAGGAGTCCAGGGAGTGGGCAAAGGTAGTTTTAGTTAAGTTAGAGAGGAAGAGAAGGGAGAGAGAATCAGTGGTGACACCTTGGGTCATGATGGAGCCCAGTGTGGCCTTGGACACATGTGAGCCTGAAGCTCACATGAAATCTTGGCCTCCTTTTAGACTGCAAACCACAAAGAATTTACCACTGCTCCTGAGTTTTATATCCTCACCTCTCCCTTCTTCACAATCTCCCTTTCCCCCCAGTGCTTCTCCCTTTTCCTCTTGTTTTTTATTTTCCCTCACTTTTCCCTTTCCCACCCTTTGACCAGAGCAGGAGAAAGTGCAGATGCAGTGAAGCCCTTCCACACACGAGAGCATTTTGTCATTTGGGGTAAGCACATCCCAGCCTATTGCTTTGCTCCCCCATTCCTGAATTACCCAGCTGCTTTCTTCAAAGTGCAGGTTGTAACCTTGGCAGGGGCTCCTGGGACTGTGCTTGTCAGGATTCAGGTTTCTGAGAGTGTCATTGCTGTGCCTTCCCTCAGACTTACAGTCACTTCAAAAACCCATTACAGGCTAGAATATCAAGGGCACAGTTAAACCCCTCCAGCATCCATCTCTTCAGTACATGAATGGAGTGGATGAGCTATTTCCAGCCTGACACCATGGATCACAGAGCTGCAGGTATTTCCCTGCCAGCACTCAGATCCTGGCCTTGATTTGTGAGGATGCTGAGCACAGGAAGTTTTCCCCAGTGCCAGGCAGTCTTCTGTGTGCAGGTACATTTGGTGTGAGCAGGAAGCAGGGCTGGAATGGGTCATGTTCTCGTATGGAAAAACTGTCAGCCCTTACTGAAAGGAAAGGAGGGGTTGTCCTTTCCAGGTACAACTGGCAGCAGGTACCAGTCCTCAGGTCTGTCTTTTAGCCAGGCATTTTATTTCCTTTCTTGTCTGTACAGGTGTCTCACTGCTCCTTTCATTGGCCCATAGAAGTGGTTTAAGACTTAGACCAATTTAAGCACATCTTCAGTGTTAAGTTCACTAATTAGGGCATCTCTCTAATGAGGAAAGGCTGAGGGAGCTGGGGCTGCTCAGCCTGGAGAGGAGCCCCAGCTGAGAGGGGCCCTCAGCCCTGGCTGTCCCTGTGTGCAGGGAGGGGCAGAGCAGGGCCTGGGCTCTGCTCCAGGCCCGGCAGTGGCACCAGAGCCCCGGGCAGGGACGGAGCCCAGGAACTGCCCCTGCACAGGAGGCAGAACTTCTGCCCTGGGCACTGCCCAGCCCTGAACAGGCTGCCCAGGGAGGGGCTGGAGTCTCCCTCAGGGGTGATACTGCAGAGCCCTCTGGGCACAATGCTGTGCCCTGTGCTCTGGGATGGCCCTGCCTGAGCAGGGAGGTGGCACCAGGGACCTCTGGGCTCCCTTCCAGCCTGGCCCAGCCTGGCATTCCAGGATTGGTACAGGAAAATGGCCCAGCCAGGCAAGGACCAAAACATGCTGGGGAGGATGAGCACAGCTCATATTAAATGTATTTTAGTGTTTAATGCCAGGTTGGACGAGGCTTGGAGCACTCGGGGATGGTGGAAGGTGTCCCTGCCATGGCAGGGTGTGGAATGGGATGATCTTTGAAGTCCCTCCCAACCCAAACCAGGATGGGAAAGGCATCCAGAGCTTTGGGGGTCAGGTGCAGCTGGAATCCCCTGGCAGTGGGACACAGATGTATCTGAAACATCTCCTTTTGGGCCCCCAGGTTCCCAGATGTACCAGGAGCAAAGACTGTCACCAGTTAAGTTTTCTGTGGGACAAATTGGTGTTCTGCCTCTTTCCACTTGTCTCCTGTGACCTCAGGCAAGAGAGCCTCATAGATCACTTCTCTTTTCAATTACAGAGTCAGAGAATCTCCTGAGCTGGGAGGGACCTACAAGGATCATTCAAGCCCAACTCCTTGCCCTGCACAGGCACCCCAAGAATCCCATGTTGTTCTTGTTTGGACAACAGGAGTGTTGTCCAAACACTTACTGGACTCTGGAGTACTTGTGATTTAACATAAATATGATATAACTTATAGTGAAATTGGTGGAAATTGGAGTCTAAATACCCTTAAACACCTGGTTGCAGGGTCTTGCCTGGAAACTCTCACTCCATATGTAAACAGTGTGCGATACGCCTAAAGCAGAACTTTCATTTGGCCCAAGGATGGGAAAGCTTTTAAATGTCTTTCTTTATCAGAGCTGGAAACATGCAGAGATGGTCAGTAAGAGAGAGCCCCTCAGCCCCAGCTGGCTCTGGCTCTGTATTTTATATGCAGCCAGGCTCTTTGCTGTTTGCATTGAGCTCCAGTCAACGTAACAGACTCATTCGTGCTGCCTCAGTGGGAAGGAAAATCTGTTGCTTGGAGGACTTAAGTGTCTGCAGGTTGCTCTGGCATGTGTGAGCATCATGCACAGGCATAAGATGGAGCAGGGATGAGTGAAGAGCTCCCAGGATGACAAATGTGCTGCTGGAGAGACGTGGGGGCTGTGCTGGGGGTGTGTGACAGGCTGTGATGTGCTCCAGCAATCTGATGGGGTGATGACATGGGAGATAGCTGGGCTGTGTGATCCTGCTGGATTCCTTCCAGCAAACATCCCTGTGGCTGCTCCTTCCCCCAGTCTCTGGGCATTCTTCACCTTTCTTATCTTAATCATGTCTTGCTGCCTGTGAAAGGCTCTGCTCTAATATTATTGGGCTTTTATTTAGTGTTTGTGATAGCATTGCCTGGCTGGATCTGTTGGAAGCTGGGTTTTTAAAAGGGTTGCACAGATGTATTGAGATGTTAGAAAACAATCAGGACTTCCAGGGGGAAACTCATCCTATGAAATCACTAACTTCCCTTCAGATTCCCTCAAAGTATCATTTAGCTGTGTGTGTTTTATAGCAAGACTGTTCCTCCTTTGCCATTTACTTACATTTTATTTATACTTGCATTGTAAGGCCTGAAGTGTTTGTGCCTCAAAAGACAAAACGCAGAGATGTGCCACAAATTTATTGCTGGATACCCTTAAAGTGGGAAAATTGCCAGTGAGCTGTGGAAGGCATATGTTCTCCCTCTGCTTGGAGAGTCTCCTCAGCCTCCACCCTGGCTGTTCTGTGTGCCTGCCTGCTGCTTTTCCAGCAAAGGTGCAGAATCCAAACTTAATGCAGAGAGGAATTAATTCTGTGAGCAGTGCTCTTGCCTTTGCTGTGCACTGCCTTCACACCTCCAAATGTTTTATCCCCAAGCCCAAGTCAGGTGCTCAGAAAAAAACAAGAAATTTGTGGTTCCTCCATTTGTCTTTGTTGCTGCTCCACCTGGCTGCCTTCAGTGCTCACAGAATCCTGGAATGTCCTGAGCTGAAAGGGACCCACAAGGACCATCCAGTCCAACCTGACCATTCCTCTGAGCCTGTCCTGTTCCTGGGTGTACTTCTGGTTCCTGGAAGTGCTCCTTCCCAGCAGTGACAGGACTGAATATGTGTTCCTTAGGGGGGACTTCTGGGGTGTGACTGATGTCATGTTTGGGTTTCTCTTCTACTGCTCTACTTGGGGACACTGGGGAGTGATACCTGTGTGACCAGAGTGTTTCCATGAGGGGCTGCACTGCCACATGCACAGCTTCCCAAAGCTGTGGCTTCTGAGGGGGAAATTCTCCCTGGTTTTTCAGGCCTAAGCAGTTTTAGCAAGTCTCCAATCTAAAAGTGATTTAGGCAATTTCTCCATGTTTCTGCAGCATGTGTGACACTCACAAAGGACTCGTAAAGGGTCACGGATCACTCACCTCTAATTTTGATTGTGGTGCAGGGGAGGAATTCCTCCTCTACCTTTAGCTTAAACAATTGGGGATTAAAAATAACCTCAGCCAAGGAAATGAAGGATCCCAGGCTGTAGGGTGGGATTCAGAGTTATCCATCCAGAGGTATCATCCAGCCCTAATGGAAAGCCCAGACTCCCCCTCAGCCAGCCCCGTGTGCTGGGTAATGCTGAGCTCAGCTGGCTGCACCCAAATGTCAGCTTTTGCACCTAACCTGGGCACAACCTCCTTAGGGATTGATTTCCCTCCTTCCTCTGGTGACAGGACACTGCAGCCACGTGTTGTTCCTCCAGTGGGGCTTTGCAGAGCAGATGGCCTGGAAGAGTGGCGTGCTGGAAGGAGGGAAAACCTGGCTTTATGGAGCTGCTGCTGCTGGTTTGGGCCATGAGCTATTTGGTAGCTGCTGCCAACACATGGATTGTGTTTAAATTTCACAGAATAGGGAATCATGTGAATGAAAACATGATGTGCTTATTTTAGGCAGGGCAGCAGTGGCCACGTTACTCTGAGTAGGGGATCAAACCTGAGAAGAAAAGTTACTGATTTTGTTTCCTGGCCCTTAATTGTGATTCCCTGAAAACTTTTTCCAGAATCACTTTTTTTTTTCTGTTACTAATAGCAGGAAATAGGACTGATTAGTATCTGATTACTAAGTCTAGAATATAGACTTATCCTTAAGATAGGATTAGGCCTTGTGTAATAATTTTCAGCTGTTTATTATTTCATGTGACTAATGCATGGCCTAACCCAGAATTCAAAGCCAAGATGAAGAAATGCCAGAAATATGCACAGCAGGGTTTGGTGTTTTGGTTTTTTTTTTTTTTAACATAAAGAGCAAGTTACATGCCTGTAATTGTCTGCAGAAAGTAACATATGGGGAATTATGGGATGAGGGCCACAAGGGCCCTGTATTTATTTCAGGGTCCATATGGGAAGCATTTCTCGTGCTGCTCTGTGGACAGACATTTCTGTGCAGCATGAACAGGGTAGTGATGGCACAGCCCACACACAGCCCCAGTGTTTGGGGTTTCATTGCCTCTCTAACGTAAGAGGTTGATGGAAGTGCTGGGGGCTGCAGGCATTAAGGTATCTCGATTTGAAAAGACAGGTGTCTGCTAAGGAAGGCAGGAGCCTCCCATGAAATGGGAAATGTAAACCCCCTCCCTCTGAATTATTATAAATTTGAATTAAGGGGCTTTCAGGCAAAGATATAGGAGTAGGAATAACAGTTCTTTACTACGGAGGAAATTATTTAAAAAAAAAAGGCTGGAAAAAAAATGCAGTAAAACCAAACAACACTGCCAGAGTCAGAGCAGGAGCTGGCCCCCTGTGGGCAGGGTGGTGGCACAGTCCCATCCCATGGGGGCTCAGCCCTCCTGCAGTGCCAGCTGTGCTTCTGCTGGAGCAGGGATCCTGCACAAGGCTGGAGTTTTCCTCTGGAGCTCCAGGGCTGCTGGAGATGGGCCTGCTCTCCCTCTGGGAATGCAGGGCAGAAGAAAGCTGCTCCTCTGGGAATGCAGTGGGCAAAGGCTGCTGTGCTGTTCCAGGCTCAGATTGTATCCAGGTAGGAATGCTTGGCTCCTGCCCTGGGCGGAGCATCTCCCCATGGGATGCTGGAATTTGATCAGCCATGCAAGGACGCTCCCTGGCCATGGACAGCAGAGATCTCCTGGAGGGAGGATTGGCTGTGGGAGAGATAAAGAAAACTGCCCCATGGACAGCAGAGAACTGCCCAGCTCTGACAGATGGTGATGGAATACACACCCCCAAACCACATCTTACAACCCAGGACATAACGTGGAGAATAAGAAGAAGTTTCATTACAGCACAAAGTCCTGTCAGCTCACATGAGGAGGTTCCATGAGCTCTCAGACAGTAATACCAAGAAATGGGCACATGCTGCCCCTCAGGTGCTCCTGAGTGTCCTGCTGGTGATTCACAGAATTATTCAAGTTGGAAAAGGCTCCAAGATCAAGTCCAGTCTTTTTCTGATCCCCAGCAGCCCTGAGTGCCTCATGCAGTTGGATCCACCAGGCTAATGCCTTCTCCCCACGTGCTGTGTCCCAGGAGCAGGCAGCAGATGGGATTTGCTCCTGGAGGAGGAGCAGCTCTTCTCCCCAGCCTGGGGAAGGAGGGGAGGGATGTTCATTTTATAACACGCTGGCAAGTGTTTAAAAATAAGTCAGCGGAGCAGCAGCCAGCATTGGCTGCAGATCAGAGTTTTGACATTGCAAAAGATAAAAGCAGATTTGGAAAAATTCTGTTCAGTCTCTGCAGTCTCGGTCATGCAGCAATCCCAGTCTCAAACACAGGGCAGCTTGTGGGGCTCCTTTGCTTTGGCACAAGCACGCAGAGCCCTCAGGCCAGGTTCACCTCCCTCCTGAGGGTGATAAAGTTGTGCTGATTAACTGAGTCTAGTCCCAGAGTCCTGCAGTCACCTTAAATATATTCATTTATTGCTGTTGTCATTAGTTATTTGTACCTAGGTGGTGTTTAGGAAACTCAGTCATGTATCAAGATCTCATTGAGTACAAATGAACAATAAAATAACACGGTGCTTCACAGACCTTACAGTTAGTGACTTAACTAATTACTCTAATTAATCTGTGCAAAATTGGGGAATTTGCCCTGGGACCTTTTGAAAAATTAGTAAATATATATTGTTCTTTTTTCTGTCAGATATTTTCATCCTGAGGTTTTTATCTCTGCTCTGGGTTACAGAAGAACAGCCATGCTGGGACATCAAAGCACAGCCAAAAATGTTCATTTAGCCTTAATTTATGCAATTTTCCAGTGTCCACTCCCCTCCAGGCCTCTCCTTGGGCTGGCAGGATCTCTGCCTGTGGTGGCAAATGGGGGGGAGGGAGGTGTTTTGGGGGTTTGGGGTGTAGCACATGGGCTATTTCACAAGACTTGGTCTGAAAACAATTGATCTTTGAGGCTGGTCTAGTTGAAATGAGCAGCACATCCCTTCCAAGCTTGTATTGAAAATATGACAAATTATTTGGCCTAGAGCATGTGATACTGTCCTACTAAATGTATCCTCCTGAGAACCTGACCTTTAGAAAGGATGTTTTGTTGTTTTTTTAGCAAGATAATTTCTAGTACCACAAACTCCTGCCAGCCCCAGTTTGGAGCTGAAACCTTGAACAGCACAAATACATTTATTACTTTTGTGATTTTTTTGGTGTGTTCTATTTGCCCTGTCCTTCCCCCTGCAAAACAGAAGCAAAAACCCAGTTCCAACTGCTCCTTATCTGCCTGCTACTGAAATTAGGGAAGTGATGATGGACACAGGTGGGTAATGGGGTTGATGTGCCACAGCGAAAACTTCTCCTGCATCAGAAATGAGATTCAGTAAATGCTCCCCTCCAAAAGCCCTGACCTGCAGCAAACTGGTCCATTTTAGATAAATGGGATCTGTCTTAGGGCTCACTGAAGTGAGGGGAAGGACTCCCAGCAGGTTAGACTGCTCCAAAGCCATCTTAGCACCTTGGGTTCAGGAGTTCAGTTCTTGTTTTAATCCCTAAAGAAGGTGTGGACAGTAATTGCCAAGGCTGCAGTGCCTTCAGGTGCTGTCTCTGTGCACCCAGGGCCCCAGTGTGGGTTCTGAGGCTCAGAACTCACTTTTCTGCTCATGCAAATTAACTAAATTGAACTAAACTAACAGCTCACTTTGAAGTTCCTGCAGAGCACAGCAGTGCATCAGGGTCACGGTTCTTCCTGCCTTTCCTTAGGGAAGCCTTTCACAGACTTAGAAACTCCAAATTTCAGATTTCAAAGTCCTGCAGTCTTTGCTTCAAGCCTGAATTGTGGTTGATGTCAAATCAGCACCAGCCCTTGAGCATATTCAGCTTTGCATTTTGGACTCTGGGTTTCTGATGGTGATGTTTCCATCAATCATTTGAAAACTGAGGACAAGTATTCAGAGCAATAAATCCAGAGCATCCTGGCATTTCACTCAACCATGGATATGTAGAGTTAAAGGGGTTTGGTACCCAGGTAGGCTGAAGTGAGAAGGGTCAGTTTTGAGGAGAAGGGGCATGAATGCTGCCATTAGATGCTGTAATAGCCAGAAACACCAATATTCCCTCTCTGAGAGGAAAAAGGCACTCGAGCAGGGGGGGAGCACTGGAGGATGCTCCTGACGACCTTGAGCACGTGTAGGGGTGAAATGGCTGAGGCAGGAGGGGTGGATCATGGTGTGAGAAATGATACTTTCAAAAAAAATTTAGAAGGTTTAATAAAACCTTATCAAAAATACAACAGAAGACTGAATAGAGAAAATATTACAGTGCCAGGAGCAGAGGATTTTCCCCACCATGGGCTCACCCACACAATGGAGGTTTCACCTTTTAACCCTTTGGCCCCTCCCAAAGTTCTGTCCATCGACTCCTCCTTCCCTGCCCAGGGCTGGAGATCACTGCCTGACACCTTGATTGGAGCTCAGGTGCTGCCATGGTAACGAGTGACCCTCCCAAATGTCCCAAACCCAGGGCACCCCTGATAACAGCACAAGGGGGAAAAATACAACTATAAATCTATAAAACTTCTCATAACATATGTACATGATATTTGCCTTTTAATTGTGAGAGTCAACCTTCCCATTACTTATCTATAACAGTGGTACAGAAGGTGTAGGATAAGGGGAGGAAGGAAAAGGAAGGGCTGGCTGGTGCACAGGGCAGAATTTGGGGATGGGGATGGGGATGGGGATGGGCTGGAAGCCCATCTCCCTGTAGAGATTCAGGAGGGCTGTGAGCACAGGGTTATCATAGCAGTTACTGTGGGAAAGGGAAAGCAGGATGTGAATTTCTGGTGTGATGGAAAGCTTGACACTGGAAAAGCAGCACTGAAGTGCAAGTGCAATCCTGCAGTCGCATTCCACTGTGAAAGTGTGTACTGGAAACTCAAGATTTAAGTGCAAAAGTGGCCTTTCCTCACTTCCTGCTCAACATTTGTAATTCTCTTTGAATTACAGATCCAAGTTGCTCTCAGATGTTGTCCAAAGATGGGATATCCTTATCCCTAAGCATGGAGAAGTGGATGTAATGCTTGTGGTTTCTCTCTTGACCACCATCTCAAGCAGGAGCTGTTCTGCTCAGAAGTGAACAATTTCCCCAAGGACAATGCAGTTTCTGGGGGCTGGGGGGTGTGGGAGGCTTGGCCATGGCAAGAGGGAAGAAAAAAGTGGCAGATCCTGGAAAGATGTCCTTGGGAAAGAATGGGGGAAAAGAAATTGTCTCCTTCAGGCCTTGAGTGAGTCAGGGGTGAGTGTGACCCTGTCCCTACAGAGGAAGGTGTCCCCAGTTTGGGTCCTCAGCTCCTGGTGTCGGTCCCAAGCTCCCAGTGGGGTCAGATTTTCATTCTCTGCTTGGACTTGCTCTCATCCTGGGCATTTTAAGTATGACCCTCCTCTTCTTAGGGCATCTTTTCCACAGCAGCTCCAGGGGCTGGTGAGCAGGGAGGGGATGGAGCTCAGGGTTTGGCAGCTCCATGTCCACCGAGGCTGCATTTTCCAGAGAGCAGCAGATTCCTGCTAAACCTGACCTGCAAAGGCAGGGAGCTGCTAAATGACGTTACTGACCCTGGGTATTGTACAACAACACTTTTTTTGTTCCCCTCTTAACTCCTTCAGTTTGCTGAAGGGTGAGGAGGGCCAGCTTTGGCAGGTGAGTGTTAATTGTGTTCCTCGGGGAGGTGGAAGAGGGAGGGGAGGATATAACTCACTTAGAGCCATTGCAAGATAGTGCCCAAATTAAGATTATCAGTTTGGGAATTAATTAAAATATGGCCTTAACAATTTGGCTTTCTTCCTTGCTGTCTAGGGCAAGTGATGGGAAGGCATTCAGGGCTTTTTTAAACTATAAGTATCAACACTAAAAAAGCAGTCACTGCCTGTGAGCTGGGGAGCTGCAGAGTTACTCATTAGCACAGTTTTTAGGAGGGGATTAATTAGTATTCATGGGGAGTCTGGGGGGAGTCTTGGGCCTGATCTTGGCTGCCCCAGGGCAGGTCAGAGGATGGGCAGTGCTGGGGACAGGAGGGGACTGAGGGCAGCAAGGACTGAAGTGTTGAGGGGATGTGGTGTGGGCTGGAACTCAGAGGGATGCAAGTCAGATGGAGGCAGGATGGAATGACAGAAGGAGGAAGTGTGTGTTGGAGGGCTGGGAGGGAAGAAGAATGGAGATGAGGATTGTGCTGGCCTGGGAAGTCGTGGATGTTTGCTGGGTGGCAAACACAGGGCAGCTCCTCCAGACCAGAGGTTTGTCAGAGGCAAACGTTGTGAGTCCTCTTTGCTTTCTGGTCCCCAAAGGAAAAATGCAGTGGCAAGTGTGACTGTCCTGACACTGGCGGCACTCTCCAGGACGTCTGGGGATCTCTTCCACAGGGCAGGAGGCTGTGAGAGGCCCATTGGGACAACACACACCTGGGTGTGGGTCATCCACCTCTGGGGCTTCTTCTCATTGAACACCTTGCTCTCAAAAAATGGCTCCAGACTCTCCTCTTTGGCTAAAAATGGGATCCTGTGAAGTGCTGTAGTGGCTGAGGCCCTCTGGATTTACCTGGTCCTTGCAGATCAGCCACCAAGCCAGGGCTTGGCTCTCAGAATGAGGTGGTCAAAGCACAGTGGTCAGTGCTCAGGTGTCACCTGTCACTTGGTGTAGCCACTCCAAAGGGAGGATCCTCTGGAGGAAACCCCCCTGGCATGGCAGGTTCTCTAATTTCCTTTCTCTACTTTTCTAAGAAACCAGGTTCTGTCTGTAAACACTAATCATCAGCTAAGTCACCTTGGATAAGTTATTTTCTGTGTTTGACATCTCGATAAGGAGTGAGGTGTGTTTTCTCCTGAGTTCTCTGGGAGCCCCAAGCACAATGGGAACTAGACCCTATTGTACTGTGTACCCTGTTGTACCAAGTGTTTTACAAAAGGATCAAGGACAGTCCTACTCCAGGTAGCTGAAACTCCCAGTCCTATATTTAGCTGCCTCTCAGGAGTGCTTAGAGCGTTAATTATGTTTTTTAAGCACTTAGTGCCTATCATCAGAAGCTCTCTATAGAAACATGGAGTTAAACAGTCACAGATCTGGGGCCTCTTCAGAACTGTTCCCAACGCTGAGCAGTGTAACCAGGCACAGATGTGCATGGATGGTGCAGAGTGAGCTCCAGGCTCACTCCTTGAAGCAAAGCACTTCAGCTCATGCTTTCCTTGAGCACTTGAGTGGTTTCAGCGAGCTGGGGTTGGTAGCAGAGTCCTTGAATGCACACAAAGCTCTTCCTCCCCCACACAGAGACTGAGTCACACTGGGACGATCCCAGGTTTTTGTCCAGGAGGTGTCTGTTGTGCTCCTGCGCTCATTCCAACAATGCATCCATTACATAAAACACCCTGGATCCATGGCTGCTGTGTTTGTCAGGAGAATGCAGCTGTGTGCAGGAATAAAGGCATTGCAGTGGAGAATATTTCTCTCTGATGACCAAATTAGCTCCTTTATTTCTGGCTTTGGCTGTGTCACCCCTACGGCCCATTGGCAGAGCACAAACAGATGGAAGGAGTTTGAAGAGCACAAGCACTCTCTGGGGTGCCCTGTGTGTCTGAGAGCATAGAGAGCACACCCCAAAACCTGCAGTAAATGGGCTTGGGCACTGAGGGAGGACAGTGTTTGAGCACAGAAGTTAAATGCAATGAGCAAACCCCTGCCAAATGGACTTTCTTGACCTTAAAAAGTAATTAGTGAGTTCACAGCTCAGTAAAATGCAGTTAGTTGGGATATGGCTTGTACTACTTGCTAAGGATGCACTTGTAAGCCCAGAGTTTCTCTCTGTGCAGCCATGTTCACATCATAATGACATCCTTTTTTTGGGAAAGCCAATTTTGGGCAGTGTCATCCCTTCTCTAATCTGTTAGTCTTTACAGATTGAGGACATTCGAGGTAGCCCAGGGAGGGATCTTTTGGATCAAAGGGTCCCCTTGGAGAAACCTGGAAGTGTTCTGAGGGCCCCTGTGCAGTGGGTACAGTCCCACGGACCCTTTTTGTCCACAGGTGTCCAGCCTGTCCCAGTGACCTGGAACTCTGCTCGGGCCTTGCGTCACAAACACCACCCATGAGTTCCTCCCTTCCCCAGACTTCAGGAGGGGCAAACAGAGGGGCCTCTATAAGGTTTTATAGCCTTGGAGGTGTTCTGGTGACCATCTGCAGTTTGTGCCTCCCCCAGGGCTCTGTGAGGAGGTGCCATGTGCACGGGCCTCACACAATTGTGTCACCTCCCACACAGCCACAAAACTCAGCCCAAAACCTGAGCAGCCACTTTTGTATTGATGATGTCTGCACTTACACTGTGGTATTTTTTAATTTCTTATCGTACCAAACGGCAGCAATTTTTCCCTTTCCAACAGGCCAATCTATACAGAGAGGAAATGTTTTCAGAAGGAAAACAGGAGCGTGCACTAGAGGAAACCACAAACACTAACAGCTTGCTATAGAGACATGCTCTGGAAATAACAGATTCCTTGTGAAAATAAAAATGCTAAATATTATTTATAACCTTTGAATGGGGTGCAAAAACTGTTTGCTTGTGTTTTTGTGGATTCTGTTCTTTTCCTGCTTTCATACTTGTTCCTGTGGTTCTGCTCCTCTCCCTGGGGTAGTCCCATGACACTGCAGGTGCTGCTCCGGTCACAGCTTCTCTGGGACAAGATGGATTTAAAAAATCCTTGTTTTCCCACCTTTGGCTGTGTGGTTTTGGGCTGGCACTGAAGTTTGACATCTCTGTGCCCTAGCAGCAGCTCTGCCTGGAAACAAACAGGTTGTGATGGAGGTGGGAATGGACTGTGTTACCCAAAAAACTGAAATTTTGCTCTGGAGGATAAAAGCAGCAATGAAAGCTCAACAAAAGGTTTGCCTGAGCCTGGAGTGGTGGTGGGTGTGACTACCTGGGGATAAGCAATTTGCAGTTTGGCCTCAGAAATCACTGCCTGAGCACAAATGTGAGGGCTGAGGATGGAAGAGTTTGGGAATTCCTTAAAATGCCTTACTAAAGACGTTTCCAGAGTCTTCCATCCTCAGCAGCAAGATGGTTTGGGTTGAAAAGGACACATGAAGATCATCTTGTTCCAATGGTCACTCAAAGCCCCATCCAGCCTGTCCCTGAAGACTCCCTGGGATATCTGTGATTTTCCTGGGCAAAGAGCTGCTCCTGCCACGCTCCCTGAGCAGCCTGGCACGTAGGAGTGTGTCCTGCCAGAGCAATGTCCTGGCAGCTCCGAGAGGAGAGCAAGATAAGTTCTCCCTTGCTTGAATTGCAGCCTGCCTCCTAAAAATAAAGCTGCAGGTAATTGCTTAATTCATCACCCAAATGGACCCTTGGCTGAGCAGTGTAAATATGCAAGGTTGCTTTTGCCCTTGGCCTTGCTCCCTGGAGCTCCTGTGTCCCAAACTATCCCACAGGCAGTGAGCCAGGCACGTGTTTGGGAACATTTTGGGGGCTTCAGCAAAGTCCTCCAAGTGCAGAGCTTGCATGTGGGTGTGTGGAGAATCAATACCCCATTAGCTGCATGGAGCAGGGACCTTGTCTGTCTTTGGAACAGTGACAGGGCCTACATTGATCTTTGAAGTTACTGGAACAGTGTCAGACCTGTAACGTCAGGTCCTGCTCTGGGTTATGCTGTATGGCCTTGGTAGCTGCTAATTCAGACTCCTCTTAGGACACTCCATCAGGTTTTACCTCACTGTGTGTTCACTCCCAGCAGATGGATGGCTGGGCAAAGCTCTCAGTGTGTCTCTTTCCCCAGGCTGCTGTCAGGGTGAGGAGAGCTCGTTCATCCTCTCTCACAGAGCAGCAGCCACATGCCCAGAGCCCCTCGGGTCCTGCAGCCCCAGCAGGGGACTCCAGGCTTGTGGCTGGGCTGGAGCAGCTCCCCTGGCAGGGATCTGGTGTCTGAGGAGGTGTCTGGATTTGAAAAGACAGGTGTCTGCTAAGGAAGGCAGGAGCCTCCCTTGAAATGGGAAAGGTAAACCCCCTCCCTCTGAATTATTATAGATTTGACATTAAGGGGCTCTCAGGCAAAGATATGGGAGTACGAATGAGAGTTCTTTACTAGGAAAATTAAAAATACAAAGGCAATAGTGCAAAGAAACAAACAAATACAAACCAACCCTGCCACAGTCAGAATAGGAGCTGGCCCCTCTGTGTCAGGGTGGTGGCACAGTCCCATCCCATGGGGGCTCAGCCCTCCTGCAGTACCAGCTGTGCTTTTGCTGGAGCAGGGATCCTGCACAAGGCTGGAGTTTTCCTCTGAAGCTCCAGGGCTGCTGGAGATGGGCCTGCTCTCCCTCTGGGAATGCAGGGCAGAAGAAAGCTGCTCCTCTGGGAATGCAGTGGGCAAAGGCTGCTGTGCTGTTCCAGGCTCAGATTGTATCCAGGTAGGAATGCTTGGCTCCTGCCCTGGGCGGAGCATCTCCCCATGGGATGCTGGAATTTGATCAGCCATGCAGGGACACTCCCTGGTCATGGACAGCAGAGATCTCCTGGAGGGAGGATTGGCTGTGGGGGAGATAAAGAAAACTGCCCCATGGACAGCAGAGAACAACCCCAGCTCTGACAGAGGGGGATAGAACACACCCACAGCTAAGACAGGAGGGGGAGATGGCCCAACAGACCCGGAGGGAGGAGCCTTTGAGCATTTTGTCTGAAGAATTATGGTTGTGGGGATGAAGGTCCTGGAATTAACCTGAGCCCAGCTGCTGATGGCAGTGCCTCACCAAGGGGTGTTTCAGCCATGCAGATCTGGTTGTGGAGCCTTGGATGAAGCTGCTGTCCTGCTGTGCTGGGGACCTGCTCTGCTCTGCTGGGCATCTGTTCTCTCCCTGCTTGGGTCTCCTCACTGGTACCTGGCTGTGCTGGGCAGGCCCTGGCACAGAGCAGCTGTGGCTGCCCCTGGAACCCTGGCAGTGCCCAAGGCCAGGCTGGATGGGGCTTGGAGCAGCCTGGGACAGTGGAAGGTGTCCCTGCCATGGCAGTGGTGGGGATGAGATGAACTTTGAAGTCCCTTCCAACCTAAACCAGTATGCTGGGTGTTCTCCACAGGGTCCCCTCCGCTCTCTGAGGGTCTCCTGTGCTTTTTTATTTTACTGCTGCCTGGGCATGCTGGTGCTTTGTGGGGATCTGTGCCACTGGTCAGACCAGGGAGCAGCTGCTGGTGAGGCTGCTCTGGTCTGTTCTGACCAGCTCATGCTGTGTGTTGGTGGGGAAATGCTTGTGCCTGAATCCCAGGAGTATTGAATCCTTGAAAGCAGCCCTTAGGCAGGGCTTACTAAAGCCAGTTCTCTGGAGTTCTCTGACATCTCAAGTGATGTAACTTGGGTCAGCTCTCTCACTAAATGATCTTAGTGATGGTTTTGATCCTGATTTTCCTTTTTGTTACACACTGTGTAACACTCCAGTGATCACTGTGATCTACTCCTTTCTGCCTCTTTTTCCTCCCTTTCTCCAGTATTTCCAGAATGTGACAGTCCCCTATGTTAGTCATTGGTATAAATCTGTATTTGTGTCATAACATGCAGATGAGATTGCTGCAACAAACTCTTTTCCTTACCTTTTCTGCCAATCCCCATTCCTGCTCCTGGATCCCAGGCTGTTATCCAGAATTCCCAGGCAGCTGCTGGTGCTGTGGCTGTGAACAAACAGGATGGGCAGTGGGGTGTAACTGGTCATTTTGGGACAAACCTGTGACAGCTGTAAGGCATTGGCTCCTTGAGTGGAGATTCTCCTTTAGAGGGGCAGTGCAGCAGCAGCAGCTCCTGGGGAAAGGGGGGCTGCACCCACAGGGAAGGGCGTTCCTCTCACTGTTAAATTGCCAGGAATGCTCCACATGTGTCCAGGTTTTCCCCAGGACAGGAATCACCTTCAGGCTTGTGTTCTGTGTCTGAACAAGGTCTCTGTGCCTGAGACTCCCGTGGCAGCAGTGCCTGCTCTCCCTGCTGAGCTGCAAAGAGCTTTCTCTAGCCCATGGATTTCTGCTCTGCACCAGCTCTGTTGCCAAGTTCTGCCTTTCTCAACAAGTTATTTTATCAGTGTGAGCAGAGTGGTAAATGCCACTATTTTTGGACTTTCAGGGAGGACAGAGTGATGTCCAAGCTCTTTTGCCAGTCCCAGGTGTTGGAACCAAATAAATCGTTCCTCAGAACTAAACAGCCTTGGCCCGAGGAAGGATTTCTGTTGTTTTGTTCCTGGGGCAAATCTTGATTGAGGAATTATCATTTGGAAGCAGAACCTGGTAGTGTAATAGGCTAAACAGGCTTTGACATTGTCCTGATGACTGCGTTGTCCTTGCTCTGGGTGCTGAGCCTCCCTCTGGCTCTGAAAGTAATTTCCCTCTGTTTCCATTTCTATATTGATAAGAAAACTTCATTTTTGAATCCCTGTGTGTATGGACCTGTAAATGTAGATTTGTGTTTAAACATTTCAAACGAGCCTGCAGACCTGTGCTCCCTTCACCATCCTTTCCAAGCAATGCAAGGTGGGCAGAAACCTGGACATTGTCTGACTGTTCTCATAATGATGTAAGCACAGCTGGGCTTAAAACACTCTTCTACAGGTCGTCATCTAATCTGAGCCTAAATCCGAGAATCCCAGAGTCGTTGTGTTGGAAAGGGACCTTAAAGCTCATCTCATCCCCATCTGCCATGGCCAGGGACACCTTCCACCAGACCAGGGTGCTCCAAGCCCCATCCAGCCTGGCATTAAAAAGGTTATATTATTAAATATATTTTAAAATGAGCTGTGCCCATCCTGGTTTTGGTCTTTGCCTGGCTGGGCTGCAAGAAAATGTGTTCAATTCCCTCACCCCTACCTGTCACAATTGTTTAAGTGAAATCTTAATGCTCTGTTGGACAAATTCATTTCAGCCAGAATTATCCACATAATTTTTCATAGGCAGAAGCTTTTTCAGAGATGCAGTATGTTGGAGTACAGGTGAAATATGCTCTATTTTCAGTTTGTATCTGCTAAAATCCCTGCTTGCCAAGCCTGGGCCCATTCATCTGCTGCTTTTTCTGAGTTCCCATTTGTCATTCAGTGTGAAGGCAGAGGGTGGGAGTTTTTGTGACCCCCCCATTTCTGAAAGTCACCATGCTCATGGTAATCTCTGCAGTAAACCAACACTTCATTTGCATGGTGAAGGACACCAGGCAGCTCTGTGCATTCCTGCACTGGGGGAGATGTCCTGATATGCTAAAATCCAGCTCCTGGAAAAGGACTGTCCAGTGGAAGGGGAAGCACTGACCCTTTAGCTGCAGCATCTGATTTGGGGGATAAATTTTTGATAAGTGTTCAGCCCCAGGAAAACTAAATGTAGCATGTACAGTGAATAGAATTGTATAGGGTTTAGGGGAATATTGTTTTTTTGCTGGGCTCTAGTATTTAAGCTAATTTTTAAACTTTATATATCTGGTTTTTTCCCCAGGAGAAAACAAACTCTCATTTTCTGATCCCTTTACAGCGACTTTTAGTTTTCCCTGCAGGAATATGAGGATGCTTTGGGGGGGCAGTGACAGCAATGGAAGCTGACTTGTATTCCTTGCACAGTTGTCTTTGTAATGCCTGCACATTTCCCACAGCCCTGTGGCAGCACAGGTTCCATAGGTGCAACCTACAGCCAGAGGAATGGGAGTTATTTACCCTAATAACAACAGGTCTGAGCAAATCTGGCTAAAATTGTGTAAAAACTGCTGCAAGGAGAGAAAATCCCATGTCCCACGTTCCACCAGGGCTGCAAAGGAAAGTTGGTGCCTGTTCTTCTGTCAATCCCCCTTTTTGTAAATGAGCCCTCCCTTTAATAGTCTGTGTTTGCAGTGATCAGCAGGACAGCATTAAAGGCTTCAGCAGTCCCCAGAATTTCCAGCATTCCCTGGGACACTGCCCCTTGTAGCAGTTCTGGTTCCTCACACAGTGCCCTGAGAGCCTGTCTGTTGATGATTCCTCTCCGTGTGTGGAGACACGAGGCTTGACTCCATTTCAGAAGGCTGATTTATTATGTTAGATATTATATTAAAATGCTACATTAAGACTATACTAAAAGAACAGAGAGATCAGAAGGCTACAACAAGAACAGAATAGACTAGAATAACAAAATCCTGTGACTGCTCACAGCCTTGGCACAGGTGGCTGTGATTGGTCATCAATGGAAAACAATCCACATGGACCAATCACAGGTGCACCTGTTACATTCCACAGCAGCAGATAGTAATTGTTTACATTTCTCTCCTGAGGCTCCTCAGCTTCTCTCTGGGTGTCCTCTCTCTGGGTGTCCCCTCTCTGGGTGTCCTCTCTCTCTGGCTCCCCTGCAAGTCACACACCCCACACTGGCCATTTACCTCCTCAGTTTGGCTTTTCCCCAGGTCAGAAATTCCCTGTTGGCTTTCAGCTCTCTGGCTGATGTAGGCCAGGAACAAACATCCCTGTGAGAGCACTTGGGGCTGAAAAATCCACTGTGCTTCACTGAGTAAGAGCTGTGCTTTGCAGAGATATCTAATTTTGTTTTGTGGTTCCTGTGTTTTCCATTACCATTTCAGTATTACTTATTCCTTCTGGAGAAGGGGGGCTTCAGGTTCTTCTTCCCTGCTGGAGTGTGGCTTCCACCCTGAGCTCTGTGTGTTGTGTACCTTGAGCTGCATGAGATACAGATATGGAAAGATGCAGCTAAAATTTTCCAGAAATCTTTCATATGTTAGAATCCCAGAATGGTTTAGGCTGGAAGGGACTTTGAATGTCATCCCACCCTCATCCCACCCCTGCCATGGCAGGGACACCTTCCACTGTCCCAGGCTGCTCCAAGCCCCAATGTCCAGCCTGGCCTTGGGCACTGCCAGGGATCCCGGGATGCTCTGGGCACCCTGTGCCCGGGCCTGCCCACCCTCCCAGGGAGCAATTCCTTCCCAACATCCCATCCCTCCCTGCCCTCTGGCAGTGGAAGCCATTCCCTGTGTTCTGTCCCTCCATCCCTTGTCCCCAGTCCCTCCCCAGCCCCCTGGGACCCCTTCAGGCACTGCAAGGTTGATGTTGTTTTCCTTCAGCACCCATTTCTCAGAAACATGTTTTCATTTCCGGGCTCTTCCTTCTTCCCCCCCACCCCCAATCACAAATTTCCTCAGCTGAGGGTTGTATGGGAGGGTTAACATTTTCCTTCATCCAGGCTGACATGGAGCAAAAAGCTTTTCCCCACCTCCAGCTCCCGGGGAGCCTTTGGAAATGAAGGCTGCAAATCACATTAGATTGTATTTCACTAAAGGTTTTCTCTGTCCTAGAAAACTCCTGCCTCCTTCTGAAATACACTCAGCTTAAGAAGAGACTAATATATTTACTCTAACTGTGCTCCGTCTAGGAATAATTTTGCTGTAGAGATTAAATTTTTATATCATCTTGAAGAAAACCAACTCCTGCCAGTCCCCAGGGATCCCCTGTCTGGCTGTTCCAGCAGGAGGGGCTCAGATCTTGGCAGCTCCACGTGGTATCTTGCTTTTTCTTTTTCCTTCTATTCCTGCAGTACAATAGCAATATATTCCATTTGTTCCAAAGTTCACAATTTTTTGGAGATTCTGAAAAAAAAATCCTGTTTCAGCTTTGGGTGAATGTGGCTTTGGGATGAGTGAAGCTTGTGGCTGCTCAGAGCTCTGATCTGCACCAACACCTCATCTCCATGCAGCCCATCTCCTGAGCTTGCAGAATTCCCTAGGGGTTGAATCCACTCCAAAGATCAAGATTTTTGTGGGGATTAGTGCTGTTTATCACTACAGGTAGGCTGGAGCAGGCATCAGGATAGACTTTCTGGCAGAGGTTCAGCACTTCTGCTTTGTGCCTGCCCAGAACGATAAAAGTTTTGCTCTGTGACTTGGGAACAGTCCTGACTCTTTGCTTTCAACCTTTTCTTCGGAGAAATGAGCTGGTGGCACCATGCTCCTTCCCTTTTTTGTTCATGCTGTCTGTGTGTGTCACTTCTGGCCCTTTCAGGCCAATTCAAAGCAGGTTTCATGGAATCCCAGAATATCCTGAGCAGCCACGTGGGTTGGGCTCAGGGCAACTCCTGAAGTCACAGCAAAGGTACCCCAAGTTCACAGAAAGGTGCCCAAAAATGTGGTGAATAAAAGCCAGTGAATGGATTGACTGGATGAGGATGTGCTGTCACCAGTTGTGTTCAGTTCTGCCCCTCCTGAGGCACCTTTTCAGCCAGCTGGAAACAAATTCCTTCCTCTTCTGTCTGGACATGAATTGTCTTCCTTGACAAATGTTCTTCACTCTTGCTTGGTGTGCCACACACCAGAGTGACATTCCTGAACCCTCCCAACAGCCTGGGCTGCAGAGGAAATGTTGAACCAGCACAGAGACAGACAGGGGATCCTGCCTGGCACACCCCACCTGGAAATCTTCATCTTCATGACTCTCCTTGCAGGTGCTCTCCTGCAAGGCAGGATGGTGGGCTCGTGGTGGTGCCCTGCCCAACACGAGTGCATCAATTTGATTGATTTCTTTGGTTAGATGATGTTGGTTTATCAGCATTTACCAACTCAAAGTACTAGAAAGACAGAATGTGCAGAAATGAAGTGAGTGAGCAGAGAGAAATGAGTGCTGGGATCTGGTGTGGCCTGGGTGGTTGGTGGTGTTCTGAGCACTGTGGGAGGGTCCTCACCTTGAATTCCAGGTCCTTCACTGAGCTGCTGTGCTTGGGAACACAAATCCGTCACCTTAGCCAGAGGTAAGAACCTCTGGAGACTGGCTGGGATCTTGTGGGGAATGGATTGGCCTTGCAGGGACCATCCTTCCCTGCTGGCTTCAAGTGTGGAGCTCTGGGACAAGCACTGCCTTGGTGTCTGAGTTCATGATCTGTTATTAGCTGCTGGTAATAACCTGAACTTGTGATTTCACAGCCTGCTTCTAATAGAGCCAGGTGCTGGGATGTCCATGGTTCCCACATCCCACTGAGTGTCCTCCATCCATGGAGCCTCTGTCCCCCTCAGAAAATCCCCACGTCCCTCCTCACAGGAGTGTGGCTTCAAAGCACAGAAAGCAAAAGCACTGGGGCAGGGAGAAATGTGTTCAAAGGAAGAAAAAAAAAAAGCAAAATTAAGCTTTAGAAACAAACTGGGAGATGCTGAGGGTTCCTGGAATGGAACCTCTTGGGGCTGGGAAGTTCATGGAGTGATCTGCTGAGCTTCTGCAGGCCACAAAGTGTCACCCATCCCAGCCTTCCTGAGTGATCCCCTGGCTCCTGCTCAGCCTGGAGCTGGGAAAGGCAGCCTGGATGTGTGATCACAGCCTGGGGCTCCTGGCAGCTCCTTTGTTGTTATTGTCCTCAGATAAAATCTAATCAAGCCCAGTGTGGTCAGAGGGGCTCTCATAGAGCAGGGAAGGATGTTGAGGACTTCCTTCTCAGAAGGAATACTACTACTAATAATAACAACAACAACAATGATGATGACAATAATAATAATAGTAGTAATAATCATAATTCTTCAAACTGTTCTTCCAACTGTGATTTACACTCCCAGCTCATTTTTTTCCTGTCTCTCAATGCTACTGTTTAAATCTGTGGGCAGGCAGGACCGTTTTGTCCAGGACAATGGAAGTCAGTGGTAGATTTGGGAGCTGGACCAACCTCAAGGTTATTGTCGCTTCAAAAACTTCAGAGGTGACAAAATCTGTCCTGTTTTCAGTCAGGGCTCTGCCATTGAAACAATGGAAATATACCCTGTGTCTTTCAGTATTAAAAAACCAAACAGACACAAAAGCAAACCAAAATCCATCATTATTATTTTTGTGTTTCTGACAAAAGGAGTGAATCTCTGCTAACGAAAAATATTTAAATTCCAGGTATTCTGTCTAATAAGTAACAACATGAGCATGGACTTGGCTTCTCATTGCCACCACCAAATCATCCATGGCGCTCTTTATTTGCAGCTCATTTTAAACTTTGCCTATTTCCTTCAGCTATGCAGATATAAATAAATAATTCCCCTTGATAAGGGTCTGGGAACACTGTACTTTAAAAGATAAGAAAGGTTTGAGGGGAAATTGTTTTTAAATCCCTACCATTTGTATGCTGTTCACTGTTCACACTGAGCAAAAATTCATTCAGCTGGCACTTAACCAACCCTGTTTTATTCCTGCTCTGTGTTCAACCTATCCTTCTCCTGGGGACATCTAACCTTCCATGTAATTACCTCTCCAAGAGTGGGAAGGAGGCCTGAATAACCTCCCCACCAACTCAATAAATGCACAGATCCTGGGACAGGTTATCAGCTGCATGCCAGGGGCAGGGCTGGCAGGAGCAGTGTGCCTGAGCCGTGAGGAACTGCAAGACTTGAGTCATTTTTATTCCAGCTTTGGGCCAAAGAAGGAGGACATGGAATGTCTGCAGAAAACCAACCCAAAACACCAGGAAGCCAAAACAACCAGGATTTTTAGAGTATTTTTTTTTCCTTGGGAGCTGGAAATAACAGAAATGGGTTTTACCAGGGATGGGTTTTTACCAAAAATGGGTTTTACCAGGTATGGGTTTTACCAGTGATGGGTTGTTTTACAAATTATCAGTTTGACTAGAGATGGGTTTTACCAATGATGGGTTTTACCAGAGATGGGTTTTGCCAGGGATGGGTTTTTGCCTATGATGGGTGTGGTCAGTGCTTTGTGTGTGGAGACATGAATCTTGACTCCATGTTTCAGAAGGCTGATTTACTATATTATGATATATATTAAAATGATATACTAAAACTATACTAATAGAATAGAGAGAAAAGGATTAATCAGAAGGTTAGAAAGAACAGGAATGGAATGAATAACAAAGGCTCCTGACACCCAGATAGTCCAAGCCAACTGACTGTGACTAGCCATTAATTAGAAACAACCAACATGCACCAATCACAGATGCACCTCTTGGTAAACAATGTCCACACCACATTCCACAGCCATCAGATAGTTAATTGTTTACATTTATTTTCTGAGGCTTCTCAGCTAGAATAGGAGAAAAATCCTAGTAAAAGATTTTTCATAAAATACCATGGCTACAGATGGGTTTTACCAGGGATGGGTTTTACCAGGGATGGGTTTTACCAGAGATG
The DNA here is from genome assembly GCF_017590055.1 of Onychostruthus taczanowskii. Lineage (NCBI taxonomy): Eukaryota > Metazoa > Chordata > Aves > Passeriformes > Passeridae > Onychostruthus > Onychostruthus taczanowskii. The sequence goes on along the minus strand of NW_024506552.1, from coordinate 1,180,313 downwards.
TTGTTTTTGTTTTTCCCCCAGGTCTCTCCAAGTCCCTTGGTCTCATTGAGGGCTATGGTGGCCGTGGCAAGGGTGGCCTCCCAGCCACCCTGTCCCCCGAGGAGGAGGAGAAAGCCAAGGGACCCCACGAGAAGTACGGCTACAACTCCTACCTCAGTGAGAAGATTTCCCTGGATCGTTCCATCCCGGATTATCGCCCCACTAAGTAAGTGCCAGGGTCTCCAGGAGGGAGTGTTTGTGTCCAGGTGTCACCCCAGAGCCAGGAATGCTGCTGCTTTCCCAGTCAGGTTTGGTGCTGCTGGCTCTTCCCTCATTGCTCACAGGGCCCTGCTCAGTGATGAGAAACGGGAGTGGCTGGGCTGGAATGAGCTCATGGAGTCACAGAACCACTGATGTTGGAAAAGCCTCAAAGGTTATTGAGTCCAACCATTCCCCAGCACTGCCAAGGCCACCACTCACCTGTATCCTGAAGTGCCACATCAACAGAGCTGTTAAACCTCTACAGGGATGGGGATGCACTGCTCTGGGCAGCTGTGCCAGGGCCTGACCACCCTTTTTGTCAGGAAATAATTCCTAACATCCAACCTAAGCCTCCCCTGGCACAACTTGAGGCTGTTTCTGCTTGTCCTGTCAGCTGGTACCTGGGAGAAGAAACTGATCCTCACCTGGCCCCACCTTGGTTCCAGGTAGTTGGGGAGAGTGAGAGAGTTCACCAAGATGATTTATGAGGGGAAAAAAAGTGAATTTCTTCCCAGTCTGTCTCTGTTTTCCTAAAACAGTCCATGATTCTAGGTGGAAGTGATGCCATCAGAAGCTCAGCTCTGCTTTCACTGAGCTTTTGGTGTTTACTATCCTGTAAAAGTGTGCAGAAATTCTGCCTCCCTCCCCTCCCTCCCTGGCAGCTCCTTCCCATCCCTGCAGGACCTCCAGGGCCCTTGGGCTGCCCTCAGGCTCTTCCCAGTGCAGGAATCCTCCAGAGACACTCTGGGATCTCCCACTGGAGATCTGGGCCTTTAAAGGGAGTTTTTACAGGCCCTCTCCTTTTTTGATAGAGCTTTTAAGGTGCTGGTGATGTTTACCTGCCAAGCAGCACAGGAGAACAGGCTTTAGAAGAGGTGACACATCATTTTGTTAAGAGGATGAGGAAAGACGCTGCAAGTATATCTTTGTGAAGTTTAATTTTAGATATGGCTGCCAGAGTGTTCCTCAAAATAGAAAAGTGTCAGTTTGTCCAGGCCTGGAGTGAAATCCCTGATAAAAAAATGAGCCGAGAGAGGTTTAGATTGTGAAAGATTCGTGTCCAATGCCTGTGTCACTGGGGCAGTGACAAAGCTGTTGCCTGGCATCTGCAGAGCATTGAAAACCATGCAGCCAGGGATGCAGCTCTGTGTGTCAGGTGGTGGCAGATTGTCCAGGCTGGGGAAGCAGGGGCAGCTCCTGTTCCCTCTGTCCCCAGAGCTCCAGATTGTCCAGGCTGGGGGAGCAGGGGCAGCTCCTGTTCCCTCTGTCCCCAGAGCTCCAGATTGTCCAGGCTGGGGGAGCAGGGGCAGCTCCTGTTCTTTCACCTCTCTGGGTGCTGCCTGAATTCCGCGCAGCCCCTTGGAGCATCCAGGGCTGTCAGCCACTGACAACAGAAATCCCTGGATGAGTTTCCAAAGGAATGGAGGCATTGTGCTGCTGCAGCTCCTCTGCCAGGCTGAATTGCAGGTACAAAGTGCACCTTTGCCTCTGTGATATGCAAATCCCAGCACAATGCTGGATCCTTGGAGCGAGACCTTCTCCAGCACTTACCTGAGGCTGAGCTGCTGATTTCCATTTCTCATCCCCAGCTCTGACTTACAGCAGAGCCAGCATTACTTGGCAAGAATTAATTTGAGAAGTAATGTTTCTCTTCATGTTTGGGGGGAAGAAAAGGATTAATTCTGACATTTTCAGGCTTGCGTTGTATTTTTCCTCAGTTCCACTATCCATCATTCCATGGGAGAGTGGGGGAGAGGACAGGGCACAGCATTAAAAATGCTTCAGTTTGGAGCTGGGCTGAGACTTGGGAGGGAATTTGTGGGTACTGAGTGCAGCTGAACAACTTAGTGCTTTTTATCTGTGTAAGAACTTCGGGAGTGCATTCTGTTTATTGGTTTTCTTTTTGTTTTGGGGATCAATTGGCTTGATATTGTAAGAGAACAGTTGGTCTGTGTGTAATAGGCTGGAGTTTGCTGGAGAATTTAGAAAGTTTCACCTCTTCCTACCTCTGGCTTCAAGGTTCCCTCGCTATTTAGTGCATAAAGTTTTATGGCTGATTTTATGAAGGGTTGAACACAAACCATTTAAGTCAAGTATCCTGGTCTCTGATTAAAATAGATTCAAGTCAAGGGAAATTAGCCTAAATGGCTTTGAAATTGCAGCATTAGTGGGGAAAAAACGGTTGAAAACCCTCCAGCTGATAAGCATTACAAAGCATGTAGTAGTTTTAAATATAATGGTGAAACTGTGTGGTTCAGCTAAAGGCTGCAGAGTGTCTGGAATGCCAATGGACTGGCACTGGTCCTGGCACAGGCTGGCACTCCCCAGCCTTTCCTCTCAGTTTTCCCTGTTTTTAAGGAAAGATTCATGTGGTCAAGTGCACTGCCCTGAGTGCTGAGCAAAGCTGCATCAGAGCTCTGAGGCCTTTTCCTGCTCCTTTCTTGTGCCTGTGGCCAAAGGGAAGTGGAGCAAGGAGGGTTCTGGGGAAGTTTGGCACATTTTGTGTACATTTTTGTCTCCAGCCTCCTTGCACCTCGTGGTCAGCACCACTGAGGGTTCAGGGAGTCAGATATCCCTGCTCCAAGGGATTTCAGGAGCTGTTGGTGAGGAGGAGCCAGTCCAGCTCGCAGCTCAGGGCCTCTCAGTCCTGCCCAGAGGCAGAGATAGGAGGGAGTTTCCCTGGGAAAATGGTCCCAGAGGTGTGAGGATGATGTTTAGGAGAAGGTGGGGTCTTTCCCAGCACCAGGAGCTGTGGCAGAATACCTTGTTTGCCCTGATTTGGGGAATTGTGGTGTCTCTTTCTTGTAGTCTGGATTATCATCTTTGCTTTAGTTGAATTATTTCCTTACCCTTTCCTTTTCTTTCCCTTATCCCTTCCCTTATCCTTTCCCTTATCCCTTCCTCTCCTCTCCTCTCCTCTCCTCTCCTCTCCTCTCCTCTCCTCTCCTCTCCTCTCCTCTCCTCTCCTCTCCTCTCCTCTCCTCTCCTCTCCTCTCCTCTCCTCTCCTCTCCTCTCCTCTCCTCTCCTCTCCCCTCCCCTCCCCTCCCCTTCCCTTCCCTTCCCTTCCCTTTTCCTTTTTCCCCTCTCCCCTTTCCTATTCCACTTTCTTTATCCCTTCCCTTTTCTTCTTCTTCCTCTTCCCTTCCCCGTCCCCCCTTCCTTCTTTCCCCTTTCCTTTTTTTACTTCCCCTTCCCTCACCTCTTTCCCCATTCCCTTTTCCCCTCTCCTCTTTCCCCTTCCCTGTTCCTCCTTTCTGCTTTCCCCTTTCCCCATTGCTGCTGTGGCTGCTCACCTGTGCTGGGAGGTGGAAACTCTTCCCTGCTGTTCCCTGCTGAGGAATTGGGGTTGTCCTGGGCTGATTCCCAGAGCAGTGGTGCCAGAGGTGTGGGATGATCTGTGTGGAGCTGGTTCCAAGCAGGAGCTGTGCCTGCCACTCCTGGACCTTACCCTGACCCAGCCCTCTGCTGAGCAGGAAAGACTGTGCTGGCTGTGCATGCGATTTTCCAGTGAGCCAGGTAACAGATTCCAGCTGGGATGGCTGGGAAAGCTCTTCCTTGGGCTAAAATAGGCAGGACTTGTGTTTTGGGGTGAGTTATTCCAGACCTTGCTGCCAAGCAGTGCCATAATGAGAAGGGCACTGGGAACACATGCCTATCATGCTTGATTGGGTTTTTTGGCTTTAAGATGAGATTCCTGCATGATCTGGGAAACAATCTCATCTTCCAGATTGGAAGTACCCAAGGTGCTGCCTGCAGCCTGCAGGACTTCTTCACAAATCTTCACAAAAATGAGCTGGAGAGATTTTCTCAATTTTCTGCAAAAGCCTCTGAAGGAGAAGGCTGCTGTGTGAGTTTTATTGTTTATCCATTCCCAGCACTCACTGCCTGCCTGGGGAGGATGGGGGTTTGGGAGATGTGTTGTTTTCTATATTGAAAGTGAAGCATATTTACATGGGATGCCAGGGCCTGCAAACATTCCCTGCTTGGATACAACATTTTATGCATTTCTGTTTTATCCTGTGATACAGGATTTAATGGGAACCTTTCCTATGTGTAGCCAGGAAATAAAATTGCTTTGTTAGATCAGACTGCCTGTCCATCTTATCCAGTATCTAATCTCTGATAGTGGAATTACCAGATGCTTCAGGTTGAAGAAATCATATTAAGGGAAACTATGAAATAATCTGCCCATCTGGTACATTCTGCCTCCCCCATTCTTTCCTTTCAATCCTATCCAACATAAATGTGGAGTTCTCATTATCTCTTAAAAAGTCTGTTCTTTTCTGAAATCCTGCTAAGCTCTGATTCAGTGGTATTTTATGGCATTATAGGATTAAGGGGTAGATTTAAGAGAAATAATACCCACAATTGTTAGGACTGTTGGATCATTGGGTGCAGATGACACATTCCTGCTGCTGCAAATCTCTCAACAGCTGTTCTCGGGAGGGGAGCCTCGAGGTATTAAAGTGAAGAGCAAGGATGGTGTAAGAGATAAGCAACTCCCAGAGTTTGATTTTTCACATGTTTTAAGGGCTTCCCAGCCTGGAGACACAACCCCTTCCTTCTCCTGCCTGCCTTGGGGTCCTGCACATGGGTCAGGAGGTGCATGGAAAGGGACTTTGGACAAGAGGATGTAGTGATAGGATGAGGGGGAATGGCTTAAAAATGCCAGAGGGTAGGGCTAGATGGGATATTGGGAAGGAATTCCTGCCTGTGAGGGTGGGGAGATACAGGAACAGGTTACCCAGGGAGGTTGTGGCTGCCCCTGGATCCCTGGCAGTGCCCAAGGCCAGGTTGGACACTGGGGCTTGGAGCAGCCTGGGACAGTGGGAGGTGTCCCTGCCATGGCACTGGGCTTTAAGGCCCCTTCCAACCCATACCCTTCTGGGATCCTCTGATGGAAAAGGTTTGGAGGTGTTGGGAGCCTGATTTGCTGCTGTGTTCTCACAGCACCTGGTTTGTGTTTGCCCTGGGACCTGTGGAGAGGTGGCCTGGGCAGAGCCCCCATCACCTGCTGCTGGAGAGGGAACAGTTGCACATCCCTGCCTGCTGTAGCTGTTCCTGTGGTGTTTGGGCTGAGTCAGAGCCATCCCCCTGTGGCTCTCAGTGCCTGAATCACTCGTTTATTTCCGGAGCTCTGCCGTGGGATTTCAGCACCAGCTGCCTTTAGCTGCTTTATTACCAGGGACCTCATGCAGCAGCAAGCTGAGCCTTTCTTTGGGATACAGTGCAGAAGATGGAGAGTTTTGCCTTCTGGATAGACTTTGGATTGTTGTTGGACAGCTTAAAGAAATGAAATCAGCTTCTGATCAATTTTTATTTCAAGTGGTTTTGTGCGGCCTCTGTGGCCCTCAGTGTGTACCTGCTGGGTGCTAGAGCACTTTGTGGGGTGGAGGGAGGCCCTGTTCCCCTTGGGGTCTCTCCCCATCCCTGGAGAGCCTCCCCCAGATACATGATGTTGCAGGGCCCAAGAATTCCATTTTGGCTTTTTAATCACAACGGATTGCATATTTGGAAAGTGGTGGATGTGACTGAGACACGTCAGGACTGCCCAGGAGGATGCACCTGGAGGCTGTAATTGAGTCTCCTGCCCATGAGACCACCTCTGCCTTCCCATCTCTTGTGCCGGATCCCAAATGTTCCTGCAGACCCACTCTGGCCATGGTTTGTGCCAGGGGGCTCAGCCTGTGCCCTCTGCTTGGCTTTGATGGGAAGGTTCCATGTGCCATCATACTTATTTTTCTGTGAAAATACAGAAATCTCTTCCACTTTGTGAGTGACTGAACTCCCTGGCTTTGCAGGTGCTCTTGTCTCAGATTTCTCTTGGACCAAATCACTGAAATGAGGTATTTTCTCAACACCTGCCACAGTTTGGGCAGGAGATGCCCCTGTCACAGCTCCACACATCTCATCTCATTTCCTCCCCTTTCATAAAACAAAATGCTTTTTGCCTTTCCCCCTGCCCACAGGACCGTGCTGGCTGTGGTAGAAGTGTCTGAGATATGTAAATATTACTGCAGCCAGTGGGAGAGCTCAGTGATGGCTTCTCAAGGATCTGGGACATTCCTGAGCACACATTTGTGCTGATGTGCCAGTCACTCGTGTCCTGCCCTGGGCTGTTCAGCCAGGCTTGATGAAGTGACTCTGCAGAGAAGGACAACATTTAAGAAGACAAAACAAACTACTTGAATTATGAGAGTGATATTTGCTGGGAAATAGAGTTTCATGCCTGTTTATTTGTTGTGATTGCTGCTTATTGCAAACAAAGGAGGTCAGAAGAGCTCCTTCTCTCTTGCATGCACAATGTGCTACTACAGTCTGCAAAGAGTGCTTTGATGGGTTTCAGTCCTACATCTAAACAAGAGCCAGGACAAGAGGCAGGATGTAGAGCTTTTTCTTTGTCAAATAACTGAAGGGAAAACTAGAGAGGAATCAAGACAGTGGAAGAACAAAAAAATTACATTTTCAGATGTGAAATTCCCTTTGAATTGCATGTGGGAGTGTATTAAAAGATTCTTACACCTCTAGAAAAAAGACAGGACTGGTTGTGCACCTTCTCTCCTAATAGATGATTGTGGGTTTGATCCAGCATTGCATGAAAAATACTCCTGCCCTTGGCTTTTTATAGTTTCTGCCATAAAAAAAAGGAAAAGTAGTATTTTCTAGTACTTGGAAAGGTGCCCCTGAAAGTTTTCTGGGAGAGGAAGTAGAGAAATCAAGCAGTGAGTATCAGTGTCACAGCTCTGGCATGCAGGGGCTGTGCCTCAGAACAGGGCTCACCAAAGCCAGAGCAGATTTGCAGCTCAGGGATGGATTGTTGGATATTTTCTGTCCATGTGTTGTTCTGTCCTGCCCAATCTGTCCCATCTCTGTGTGGCTCCAGGCAGTTTTAATCTGCCAGGCTGCAAAAAGTCATGGAAACCTCCTGAGCTGGAAGGGACCCAGCTCAGGAGAATGAGAATCACTGAGGCTGGAAAATCCCTCAGTCCCTCCAAGGCCATGCAGTCCAAGCTGTGCCCCAGCCCCACCTTGAAGTGCCCAGCACCCTCTGGGAGAAGAACCTTTCCCTGATCTCAGCCTGACCTGCCCTGGCCCAGCCCCAGCTGTCCCTGTCCCTGTCCCACAGAGCAGAGATCAGAGCTGCCCCTCAGGAGGAGCTGCAGCCCAGTGAGGTCCTGCTGATGTCACTCAAGGCTGTGCCCATGCTGTCCCCTCCCTGCTCTGAACCGAACCCAGCTCCATACAAAGTCAGGTTTTTATTTCTCCTGCAGCCTCAGGGCCCTGAGCTCAGAGGAGCTGCTGCTGCTGCTCTGTGTGTGCAGGGGCTGCTGGTGCCCTGTGCCCCTCCTGCCCTCCAGGGCTGGGGCTGCAACTTCTGCTGCCTTTGGGATGATTTGCAGAGAGGAAAAAGCCTCTTTGCTGCTCCATTGCTTTCCCAGCACTAATACAAACCAGCAGGCTGTTGAATAAATACCAGTATTGATCTTTATTCCTCAGTGTGTTTGGACATGCTGCTGCTGACTTCCAGAAATGCTTTTTCTTGAAAACTGGGCAAGTAGAGGCTCTAAAAGCATGCTTTTCCAGCTGTGCTTTCCATTTGTTGGTCATTATTTAAGCCCATTCCTGTGACCCACAGGAGCAGCCTGGTTCCTTGGACACACAGGCAGCTGGGGCTGGCTCCCGAAGAACTGGAGCTGTCAGACTCCCTGTGGGAAAGGGTAGGGATTTGTGCTGCATGGATTTAGATGGGGACACAGGACAACTTTTTCTTTCTTTTCCTTTTGAAGCAGAGGTCCCTGGAGCACACTTTGGCAGCTTATGTGGGGTCAGGAGTGTGTCAGAAGCCTTTGGTTCTTGAAGTCCCAATACCTTCTTTAAACCCAGTTTGGAAGAAAGTGCTTTGGGGAAAGCAACTGGAGTTGTTTAGTGTCTGTTAGAGAGTCTCTTATTTCCACTGTGCTGCTCAGTGTCACCTGCAAACACTGTGACCATGGATTTATAGCACAGGACCTTGGGGTTCTTTATGCCATACATTCCACTAATTGTCAATTTTCCCTTCCTGACTGCAAAGTTATTACCTGTTCTTGTAAGTTGGGAACATGGGGCTTCAGGGAAGACTTCTGTGGCAGGAGTGTGCTATAAAACAGTTCTTAATGTAAACAGAAGTATTAAATTATCACTTTGGCAGAGGATGGGATTAGTATAATTTAACAACTTGCTTTTGTGCTCCTCTCAACTCCTCTGCTGAAAAATACCTGTGTTATCATAAATACTTCTGCCTAAACTGCGCTTATGAGAATAAATGAAGCAATTTAAGCTTTGGATACCCTTCTCTCCAGTTGGCTTCCAAGGAAATCAGGGCTTGTGTGTTTGTTTGTGCCACCAGCCTGCTCCCCTGGACTGCCCAGAGCTTTTCTGTTCCAAAGCAGCACATGGCCAGCCAGATCAGGCAGAGGAGCAGTCAAGCTCTGCTGCTTTGACAGTCTTGGTCTTGCAGCCGTTTGTGCAGTTTTCCAGCAGGAAAATCCAAGAGCAAGGAGGTCTCAATGACTTACTGTGTGTGTGTGTGAAAGAGCTGGCCATGGGCAGAGCTGGGTAAGTGGATGTGACACTCAGAATTGCTCTGGCTTTTATCTCCCTTAGATCTGTCTGAGCCTAATAACTTTATTACAAGAGCCTCTCACCAGAGTAAATCCCATTCTCTACATTCTGTTTTTACAACTTTGCAGATGATTTCTTCTTAGGACTTGCCAAGTAATGTGCCTTTAGAAATGTCTGTATGTCCCTAAATTGTAATGCCTAACTCTAAAATAGAGCTGAACATTTCTGAAGAAGAATTACTGGGAGTAAAGTAGGTGCTTTAAAATTGTGTTTTCTGGGAAAATGTGAGGAAGTTTCAGAACTTTGTGGTCAGAAATAGTTTGAGAACCTGGATCTGTAAACAGTGAACTGTACCAGACAGCATTAGGTGTATTAAGATGCTTGGGTCACAAAAAATGTACATCATAGGATAGACACAATAGATTTAATGTTGGCAGTCCCTTTTGCAAACAGACATGTGCACTGAATCAGCAAAATCCAAAGTAGAATAAGCAATTAATGAATGGAGCATGATGAGGAAGTGGTAGGATGAATAGCAGGCTGAGCATTTGCTTTCTTTAAAGCCTGCTCATAATCTTTACAAAGGACAAATGGAGATCAATTCATTTCCTGGTGAAGCTTTATTTTAGAGGACAGCACAAATGGAGCTTGTTTGGTACCAGTGGAGCTGTTTGTCACCAGAAGGACAAACCCAGCAGGTTTTTCCTCTGCCATTAAGGTTTTCAGGCAGGAAGCAGCAGAAATGTGCAGGGAAGAGCTGGGGAGCAGTGCCCATGGATTAAGGCATCCAGGGAGCTTGGACCTGCCTGTACTGGCACAGCAGAACCTTGCAGTGGGATTTTACAACATTCTGTCCTTCAGCCACGGTGCTTTGCAGCCCAGGCATGGGGAAATCATTCAATCCCTTCGGGGCCCCATGGATGCATCAGGATTTACCTCCCAGGCCTTCAGCTGCTAAGTTCTGGAGGTTTTCTGTGGGCCAGAGGGAACCTGAGAAGCTGCAGGCAGCAAAGCCAAGCCTTGGGTGTGTCTGGATGTGTTTGGCTGTGCACGTGGGGGGAGTTTTGGTGTTAGGGCTGGTGAAAAGTAGGTGAAAGTCCAATGGCCTTGGTAAGGTGAGGATGAGAGAGAAGAAGAGTCCAGAATTCCCCACTTTTCAGGTGTGCATGCAAACCTCTGGTGTGTGTAGGTGACAAGGATGTCTTGGGAAGGTGTGGAGTTAAGCTCATCCGAAATCACATTTAAGCCTTTAAAGTTCATTGTGTATCTCTGTACATATTTTGATACAAGTTTGCTGTGTTTTGTCAAGTGTGTTATGGAATTATTTAGGTTGGAGAAGCTGTCCACGACCATCGAGCCCAGCCCAGCACGGCCAAGGCCACCACCATGTCCCCAGGTGCCACATCCACGGCCAGTGCTCCTCCAGACACACCCAGGCAGGCAGGGTGCACTCACTGCCACACCTGGATCCTTTGAGGGCTGGGCTGCTGGCAGGGTGACAGAGGAGCTGTGTCACTGTGTCAGGCTTTAGATGCTCCTGTCAGCATCTCTGCTGTGGCAGCAAATGAATCTCCAGCCCCAAAATCCTGGTGTCTGGGCTGGAGTAGCACTGGAAGGTTCCTGACTGTCTGTGGCAGGGAGCTGTGGCTGCTGTCCTTTGGATCTCTGCAGAAGGCGGCAGGCACAACAAAAAGGATGTGAAACCCCATTTGTGGGGCATCTCCAGCCTGTCCCTAAAAACTGATTGTGTTTTGTTTTGGGGTTTTGTGAGGGGACAGGGAAAAGTTGGAATATTTTTATTTGATGTGAGTTTTTTTAACCTTGTGGTAATTCAGCTTTTGTTTGACTGGCTGTGTTGGGTTGGATCCCTCCCTGCCTGCTGTGAGGTATTTCATGATGTTGCAGTTTGCACTGGGTTAAACTGGGTGCCTTTGTGTGCTGGGGCTCTGAGCTAGTCACCTTTGTCCCCCAGTTCTGTCTGTTGTGTATTTTCTCTGGCAGAGGTGGATGATGTCACCTGTGACAGCAGAAAATCCACATAGGAGCAAATCCCTCCACAGAATAGCAGGGCTGCTGTGGAGCTTCCTGTGTGGAATAATGGGAAACTTGTGTCACTTTGGAATGAAGGCTCATGCATGGTCTTTGGTTTCTTAATTCTCCATCCTCAATGTCCCCTACATGAAGGGGCACCAGTATTTATGGGCAGTTCATTGCATTCAGTTAACTGGTACCTGACACTGGAATCTGAGGAGAAAAGCAGATTTAAATCATCCCTATCTGCTGGTTTTGATCCTTTTGATAGTGCTTGGGACTCGTTTTTATTCTTTTCCACTCACAGCAGTACAAGTGTCTCACCAGTGTGTCAGTGTGCCCTGGTGAGCAGCCTGGGCTGGGCTGGGCTGGTTCAAGCTCTGGGATTTTAGGATGGCAGAGCTCTCCCTGGGGAGGGCAGAGCTCCCTGGTGCCAGCTCCGGGGTGTTGGGGTGGCAGAGCTCTCCCTGTGTGACATTCCCCATGCAGGAATTTGGCAGACAGGGCTCAGTGACACCCCTCTGCTGAGGCTGATCCAATTCTGACAGAGGTTAAACAAACTTATCCAGCAATGTCTGTACGTAATAGGAAAGCTTTAAAAACCTCTTCATCTTCCAGTTCATAAAGCCGTCAGCAGTGTGGCTCTGTGATCACAAAGAAGAGGAGCTGTCTCTAAAAGTCCATTGTGCCTTTTAAGTTCATCATTTTTATGCCAGCTCTTCCAGCAGTGGCATCATTCCACCTTGTTCCAGGCAGTGGCCACTTTTCTTCTTCATTGCCCCAAGTCTGTCCTGGGGATGTCAAACTCCTGGGTTCCCATGAGATCTATTCAAGTAAAACACTCCTACCTCAGGCTCTGCACCAAGGATTTCATTTTCAATTTGAGAGGGAAGGTTTTCAGCAGTGCCAGTTTCATCCCAACCTGCCTGAGCACAGCTGGGACATTTCCTGGTGGCATTGTCACCCTGGTGTCCCTGGCTGGGACATGAAGGGTTCCCTTCCCTCACTGATGATTATCTGAACCTTCAGCTTGGGGCTGCCTCTGATCAGGAGAGGAAGAAGGTATTTTCACCTTCCCAAAAAACAGCTTCAGCGTGTTTTACCTGACAGAAATATACCAGGGATGGAGGGCTGCAATAAACTGTCCTTTGGCAGTGGCAGTGTCACTTTGCTGACCTTGAAGGGAGCTCTGTCTTCTGCTTCAGATGAGATGTCTGTGAGTTACCTTGTCCAGGACTGTGCCTACATGAGCAGCTACAGGGCAGCAGCTGCCTCCAACAGAGGCTCTCAGAACAGGCACTGTTAATTTACAACTGACTGTTAATTTACACTTCCCTGTCAATGTGCAGTTTGACATTACTGCCTTTCATCTGTGAGCACCCAGCCCTTGGCAGTGGCCAGGACCTGGTGTTGTCCCTGTGGAGCAGGGTCAGGTTCCTTCCCTGCCTGCTGGAACACAGGGGCTGCTCAGTAGTGATGGACTCTGAGCTGACCTTGTCTCACAGCGTGGGCTCCTCCTGGCAGGGGAGCTCAGGGTGCTGCTGCCTCTGCTGTGATCATGTCAAATGCTGCAGAGAGCCTTTTCAAAGCCTGCTCATTCACTCCATGCCTGTTTGGACATCATTCAGGGTTCAGCTCCATTTGCAGGGCACTGTTTTTAAATAAATAGAGAAAAAATGCTCCTAAATTTCCTGCCTGCCAATCTACGTTGCCTGAGAAGAGAGAAAGGCCACCAGCCAGGCAGCAGGGCTTGCAGCCTTCACTCCTGAGCCCTGGTGACCCCCTGTCCCCTTGGGCTGACCCCTTCATCCCTGAGCTTCATAACCTTGACATCCTGTGTTTGAATCCCTCCTGCCTTGATTAAGGGGGCAGCAGTCTCCTTCTCCTGAGGACTTGTCAAATGGGGGCCCCCCAGCTTGGATGGCCAGGTGTGGCCAGATATGGCCATGAGGAGACCCTGGGGCTTGGTCACGCAGGACAGAGGCTGTGGCCAGCCCTGCCTTGTCCTGCTGGGACTGATGAGGAGCCAGGAGCTCTGTGCAAGAACTGGGCACAGTGGATGTCATTCCTTGTGCTGTCCTGAAAAGTGCCAGGTGACAGGGACACACTGTGGGCTCCTGCACCACACATAGGAGGAGTGCTGACCTCTGTCTCTGTAATGGGGTAAGATTGCTGGTACTTCCCATCTGAGGAATGCGCTCAGTTTTGGGAACCTCAGCACTGAGAGATGCACTGGTGACTCTTTCAGTTGCAAGCCGATGTTTTCCTGAAGCAGCAATCTCTGGAATTGCTGCTCTGGAATAGCAGTCTCTGGAATCTGGGGAGAATTTCACTTCTTGTGCACAAATTCTGACCCAACTGTCTCTCACACGTCCTTGGCTCTAACGTGGCTGTTCCATAGCTCATTGTAGAAAAGGTATTTAAATATGTGTGAGTGGAACTCTCTCTCTGCTCCTGGGCCATGTTTTATAGGAACAATTCCACAGCCCTGTGGAAGATGTGCCAACATAGCTGAGCACTTCTATAATGTTCACAATGTTTTTAAGGACAGGAAGTAAGAATTCATTTATTCTGCTGATCAAAAGAATATTTGCCTGTTTAAATATTCACACCCTTGAGCCTGCTACAAGACTGAAATGTCAGGAGGGGATAAGCTCCTGATAAGCATGTTAGCTGGATTTATTTAGTGTGATGGCCAAAAGAGAAATCATTAATAAGTCAGGATCCAGACTGGGGAGCTCCTGGGTGCTCAGAATTAAAAAGAAAGGGGGGGGGGGGGGCAGGAGGGATGGAGATCTGGCGCTCTGATATGGAGGAGAGGACGAAATCTTGGAGAACTCATCAACAGGATCTACTTTATAAAGAGGTGTGCTGTCCATTATGAGAACCACCACATTCTTTGTCTGCCCTATATTCTCCCACAGGCACACAGGATCTGCATGAGATGAGATGATCTTTAAGGTCCCTTCCAAACAAACCCCACTCAGTGATTTGGTGATGTGGGTCCATTTTGTGCCAGCTGGCACAGATTGCTGTGTCTGACTCTCCCTGTGTGCTGTCTGTGATGGCTGATCCCACAGAGCTGGAGAGGGGTGCAGCAGGACCCCATTAGGAGCTGTAGGAATAACTCCAGAGGGCGAGGGAGCAGCACAGAGCCCTAAAGCCACAGCTTTTTCTGCAGACCCAGGGTGTTCAGCCCTCTCCATGGTGGTTGCTGCTGGTGGCATTTCAGAAGGACAAGTAGAGATGTCCCCTTCATGCTCTGGGGGACATTTGTGTCCTGAACAGCCCTGGAGGGCATCCCTGGGAAGATGAGGGGACAATGCAGCATCAGAGCTGATGGTGCTGTAGTTATGAAATACAACCCAGGTCATCAGCCAGTCTGAGCACAGACTCTGCTCCTCAGAGCCTCCCTGAGCAGCACAGAGCAGGTCCCACTCCTGCCCCAGCCACGAGTGTGCTCCCAGGAGCACAGCACAGTCCTGTGTGCTCCAGGGTGATCTCCCAGGGTGCTGCCATCCCCACCTGTGCCAGGCACCAGGCAGGCCAAGGGATGTGTGTTCCAGGGGCTGCACAGAGCAGGCTGCTGTTTTCCTGCTGTTATTTTGTTGACCTTTTTTTCTGGGTGTATTTTCAGACCTGACATCCATCCAAAGCAGAGCAGGGCCTGCCCATCCTCAATGGCTCCTGTTCCAGCCTGTGTGGAATGTGGGCACTGCACAGGGTGTCCTGTGTGTCCTGGGTTTGAGGGATGGACAATTGTTGTGGCTCTGCTCTCAGGGAACAGGGCCAGGAGGAGAGGGAAGAGCCTCAGGCTGGGCCAGGGCAGGTTTAGATTGGATATGGGAGGAAATTTCTCGCTGAAAGGGGGGTCAGGCATTGGAAGGGGCTGCCCAGGGCAGTGGGGGGGTCTCCATTCCTGTGTGGGGACTGATCTGAAGGCCAAGAGTCCTTGAAGCCAAGCAGTGCCTCTGTTGTCTTGGAACAGTCCACACTCCAGGCTGCCCATTATCTGCACTTATTGGTGTTGATCAATGGGTTATATTGGGAAGGGAAGGTGTAGAAACCATTGGGGTTTAGCTGATGCCAGACAGGGCAGTTCCAGGTGTTTGATGGAAATGGCTTTGTGCCCCAGGTGAGAGGTGTTAATTGAGTGATAGAGTGGATCTTGTTAAATCACTGGGCACTAAGAGGTGGTTTGTAAATGTTAGCTGCCACTTTGTGGCCTCTCTGTGCTCCAGGAGCGTTTGTTGTGATTCCAGGTGATTTTTCTGCTGAGGGATCATGAGGCAGTAAATGCTGGGATATCCCTTTTCTGTTACTGAGACAGACAATAAACATCCTAATCTCACTGGCTGCTCTGAAGAGTGGATTTACAGCTGTGTGCTGAGCAGAAAACAAACGATCGGAGGATTCAAAGCAGGCTCTGCAGCAGGCAAACACGCGTTGGAGCAGAGCTGGGGTTTATGCTTTTTGTCTTTTGAATTTGGCTGACTTGATTAAGCCAGCCTGACGTGTGCCAAGCTGTTCAGCAGAAACTCAGCCCTGCTTCCTCTTTCCCCAGCTCACCTTCTCATCCTTCCTTTGTTTTGGGATGGTTTCTTACATAAACCAGGTGAAAAGATGTTCTCTGTAAATACATTTGTTTTGTGGGTTTCCTTGCAGGTTCTCATGTTTGCAGACTTCAGCTTTATGTAGAATAAAACTCTGGGACCCAGTAAAGGTAGTGGCAGTCACAGTGCAGGAGTTGTGTCACCTCTGCACCCGTCCAAATCTGTGTCCCTGCAGGAGGGGCTGAGGAAGATTTTGGGAGTTGTTTTATGCAGGGACTGCTGTCAGTCATCAGCTCCTCAGTCTGTTCTGAAGTGAGAAAAGATGTCCTGGAATGTCCTGAGCTGGAAGGGACCCCCAGGGATCATCCAGTCCAGCTCCTGGCCCTGCACAGACACCCCAACAATCCCAGCCTGGGCATCCCTGGAGCTCTGGCAGCCTCGGGGCCGTGCCCATTCCCTGGGCAGTGCCCAGCACCCTCTGAGGGAAGAGCCTTTCCCTGATCTCCACCTACACCTCTCCCATCATGCTTGAGCCTTGGACCAATACAGAGCAAACCCCTTTTTCCCCCCTGCTGGAGGCCAAGAACATTTCTCAATGAGATCTCAGCAAGGTCCTTAAATTAAACCCAGTGCTGAACTTGGGGAGTTTTTCCCCAGCCTCCTCAGACTTGGAGAGTTTTGTGAGCATGATTTAATGAAACATATTCAAGCATGATTTAATGGGACATAAAATGCCTCTTTGATACCTCATTGATCTAAAGGAGAGACAAAACTGTGAGGTGGCTCTTTCTTTCCACTACATTTTGATATAAATCCTAAAAGCATGTGCCAGCCTAGATTTAATTGGAGAGAGCAGGATTTAGTGAGACAAAATGTAATTGTGTAACCTGCACTGATTCATTTCCAGATGTTGGCAGTGCTCTGTGCTGCAGGGGGGTCTTTCCCACCTAGCAAAGGAGGGATGGGGAGAGATCACCTGCAGCCTCCCCCAGTTTTTTCCTGTCAGGACTTGTTGCAAGCTGGCCCAGTGCCTCTGTGTCGTGGTGGGTGTTCTTCAGGTTGCTGTGACCTTCCTGAAGAAGCCACTTCAGGGGCACAGGCAGGTCTGTGCTCACCCCAGGTGATTTCAGCTTTTCTGGGATCTGGGTGATGCAGAAGGAGAGATGGGGTCTGTGTGTGGGGTTCCAAGGAGAGATTTATTGAGCTTCTCCTCCAGAAGAGTCCAGGGTCAAGGAACCACTCAACTGCGACAGCAGGGTTTATATGGGGATTGTGAGGGGTGGGGCAGAACACCAGGGCCAATGGGATTCAGGCACAGGGGTGCAGCCAGGGGGAAGGGCCAATGGGATACATGGAATCTGCATGGCATAGCAAGGTGTGCTGGGAGACACCTTTTTCCTCATCCTAACAATAGTGATTGTCCCTTGAGGGGTTTTCCCTGGATTCTTGCCTTCTGGACTTTCTCCCTACTGGCCCACCAGTTTGCACACCTCTGTCCTGCAGATGTGGAAGGACCTCTGCCCTGGGGCCCCTGCAGATGTGCACGTGGCTGGAGAGCATCTTCTCCATGGGCAGGGAGAACTTTCTGAGATAGCCTTTTGGGACTGATGGAATGAAGAATGTGGCCTAAATTCAACATCAAATGATAGGCTGGGCTTTAGCTGGGTAGCTAATCACTGACACTGGAATGTGTTGTGGTGGTCTGACCCTTGCATTTAATTTAAATAGAGGGGTTTTCAAGTGTAGGGAGTGTTCCCCTGAACATTCAGCTTCCTGGAACAAGACTTGCTTTGGGCTGGCCAGATACAGCACGAGCTGGGTGTTAGAAATAAAACCTGAGATTCACAGAATCCCAAGTGCTTTGGGTTGTAGGGACCTTAAGCCCATCTTGTCCCATGAGGGGACACCTTCCACTGTCCCAGGCTGCTCCAAGCCCTGTCCAGCCTGGCCTTGGGCACTGCCAGGGATCCAGGGGCAGCCCCAGCTGCTCTGGGCACCCTGTGCCAGGGCTTCACCAACCTCACAGGGAAGGATTCCTTCCCAATATGACTCTCTTTGAGCTTAAAAGAGATTAATTAATCTTAATTCCCCCTTATCCTATTACTGCTTGTCCTTGCAAAAATTCCCTCTCTAGCCTTCCTGTAGGCCCCTTATAGGCACTGGAAGGGGCTCTAAGGTCTCACTGAATTTTGAAGTATTTTGGCCTGGGATGTGAATTCTGAGGGCTTGGCTGGCACACAACCAAGGGCTGAGGGGGGTAATTGAGGGCAGAGGGTGCCAGGAGTCTCACTTGAGGTTTGGTGCATTGCTTGGGACTTTCCCTGAGCCCCTGGAGCTCCTGCTGGGACCTGGGGTCAATGCTGGGTTCTCTGTGCTCTTCCTCAGGATTGTCATTGAAATTCTGAAGGCAGCAGGGATTTCCCACCTTGTGCCTCCCCACCCTTGCAGAAAAGGCAGCCTCTCAGGTGGGCAGGGTGCTGTTCCTGGGGGTGCAGGAGAGGGCAGGTGAGAAGGGAGGTGTGGGGGCTGCAGCCATGGGCAACCTCAGCTGTGCCAGGACTGCTGACCCACAGTGAGTCCTCCCTGCAGGGTCTGAGCGTTCCCCAGTGAAGCAGTCACACCTGTGCCTCTGCCTGCACATGGGCTGAAGGACAAAGCATCCAGATCAGCCCTTTTTCTATGAAAAAACCCAAACCACCCAACAACCCAAAGCCCAGCACTTCCCACCCTGTGCCCTCACCATTCCCGCTGTTTCCTGCAGCTTCTCCCCAGCCTTTCCAGTGATGTTTGAGCTCAAGTGTTGCTCTGCCCTTTTCCCCTCCCTTCCCAGGACAGCTCCAGTGTTTCCCTGCACACTTGCAGGGATATTTGCTGGTTTGTGCACTGGAAGAAGCCTCGTGGAGCTGCAGGCTGTGGCAGAGCATCACTCACCCCACAGCTTTTGGCACCAGCATTGACAGGACCTCGTGGGAGGAACACAACAAACTTGATGTTAATTTGGTTTAAAATTGCTGCCTTCCCAGCTCTGTGGTGGGAGCCAAAGCCACCAGAGCAGGGTGTTGGTGCAAAGCCTCTCCTGCCTCTGGAGAACTGGAGCTTTGTGCCCCAGCAATGTGGGCTGGCCTTTCCCACTCCTCCCTCCCACACTCATCTCCTCTCCCTGTATCTTTGTCCACCTGTCCTGGCACTGGAGAGGGAGAACCCTGGTAGGAGTGGTGCAGGGAGAATGCCAATGAGCAGGAGATGAGCCTCAAAGAGCTGGGTTTGGATTTGCCTCCAGAGCTCTTTGATCACAGGCTGAGCTCTTTATCCCCTGCAGCATTCCTTGGGGGAAGGCTGCCCAGAGGTGAGCAATGATTAAAAGGAAATGCTCCTGCTCCTGTGACAGCCTTGACTTCACCAGAGCAGGTATCAACATCAACCAAAAGCAGTTTTTAATGTCTGAGTCAGTGTAGTTTGACTTTCTTGGCAGGATTTCAGGGTCACTTGTCATTTTGCCCCATCATGACCGTTCTTTCATTCATTTTAAAGAAAGATTTTCCCTTTGGAATATCCTTTTCAGTGTTTGGTTCCCTTCTGTCAACTCTTGGCTTGCTGTAGGGTAGGCAATAATTAAATCAGGAAACACAACCGTGTTGTCACCCAGCAAACTTGTTTAACTAAAGAAGATCCATAAAGAAAACTGTGTTTCTGTGGAAATCTTTGACTCCTAAGTCTCGTTCTGGAGTCTAAAGAACTCCTGCTGTTGCCTAAGAAACACCCAGGACAATTAAATGCAGAGGCATTGCTGGGGGGCTGAGGAGTTGTTGGGATGTCACTCTGCCTTTGGTCTTTCTCTTCTTATCTGGGCAGGGGTTGCTCCATGCACACTCATCGTGATTCTGGGAACTCTGCTCGTGTTCCGTGTCTAATCTGTGAGGGATGTGGGGAGGGGGCAGGGAAGCTCCTTCTGGCCTTGCCCCACCTGGATTTATTGTAGGGGCAGCTGGAGAGTTGAATTAAATTGTTGGAAGTGGTTTAAGATCTCCTGATTGCTTTCCACAGTTGCTCTGTTAAGAGGAGGTGTCTAGTTGAGATGAAACAACCGGGAAACAACATCTGTGTCCCTGTGCTCCCTGGAGAGCTGGGGGTCACCTGGAACACCCCTTCCCTCAGAGCTGCCCCAGCCCTGCTCCATGGATGTCCCTCTCTCCAGCTCTAGTATGTCCATGGAACATGGACCTGCTGCTTGCCAGGGTTGGTGCTGGTGGAAACCTGGGAGCTCCTGCTATTGTCCTGCTCTGAAGTCTGTGTGAGCAGAGGCCCAGCCCCAAGCCCTGCCCGAGTTAAGGAATGATTCCTGAAACCAGGGAGGTGATCACAAGGGTTTGGGTTTGACCATCCTGGCTGTGGAGTGCAATGACACCAGCACAACACTGCTTCAGAGACAGGAATGTGCTTAGGAGTATCTGCTGAGAGAGCAAAAACATTTATTGAGACTTTTTAACCAAGGCTCATTTTATGTTCATTTCTTTCCAAAGCAAATGGGAAGAAAATTCCCAAGTGCTGTTGAAGAACAAGGTTCATTTCTGAGCACCTATAAATGTTGGGGCAGGGTGGGGCTGGGGAGTTTCCCTTGAACTGCTGGAGGCATTTGCTGTGTTCTGGAGGCCACTCTTGCTTATCTGCACACACACAGGTGGGGTGAGCTCTGGATGGACTCTCTGAGCCTGGGGATGCTCTGCTTTGCTGTGTTCTCTCCCCAGCAGCAGTGATTGGAGGCTGGACTTGCAGGCAGTGGGGATCCCCGGCTGTGCACAGCTGGGAGGTGGCAGCCCTGGGATTT
This sequence comes from Onychostruthus taczanowskii, assembly GCF_017590055.1. Classification (NCBI taxonomy): domain Eukaryota; kingdom Metazoa; phylum Chordata; class Aves; order Passeriformes; family Passeridae; genus Onychostruthus; species Onychostruthus taczanowskii. The sequence continues at coordinate 1,160,062 of NW_024506552.1, read as the reverse complement.
GCCATGAGCCTGGCTGGAAATGCTGCCCCCTGAGCTCTGCTGACCTCTCTGCCCTTCATGTTGCAGGTGCAAAGAGCTGAAATATGGGAAGGACCTGCCCCAGATCTCCATCATCTTCATCTTTGTGAACGAGGCGCTGTCGGTGATCCTGCGCTCGGTGCACAGCGCCGTCAACCACACCCCTGCCCCCCTGCTCAAGGAGATCATCCTCGTGGATGACAACAGCGATGAGGGTGAGCAGCACTGGCAGCTCCAGCTCCACCAGGAGGGGCTGGCTTTAATCTGGAATCTCCTGGAGGGTTCTTGGGGCAAGGGCATGTGGGTGTGCTGCTGGCACAAAGTTCTGTGCAGCTTGTCTGGTGAGGAACAGGATCAAACCACAGTCAAATCTGAAAGAGTTGTTGTTTGAAAATGTAACTGAGACCTGGAAGGTGAAGGAAACCAGAGAGCCATCTGACCTTTCCCTTCAGAACCATCCAGGAGCTCTGGTTTCAGGGTATCCTTGTTTCTCATAATAACTTTGGTTGTTGCAGATAGGCACCTCTAAATATTTGTCAGGACAAGAGCCTGGAGCTCAGAGGGATTTCTGCTCTGGTACCTCCCAGGGGTGTCAGCTGAGACGTTTCCTTTGTGTGTGCCTCAGTTTCCCTACTGTAAAATACCATCCCAGGCTTTATAGATGGCTGGTGCTCTGCAGAGACCCTCATTCCCTGAGTTCTGGTTTTGGAACAGGAAAGAGGAAGAGGAGGAAATAATTCCAGCCCACCTGTCCAGGTCAGGCCCTGCCACAGGCTGGAGGGGATGTTTGGTTTCCCACATTACACACGAGTGTCCTTTGGTTCAACCTGCTCTCAGTCACTGTTGTCGTTCCTTTCCTTCTGGCTTTTGATAACACAGAACTGCAGGAAGCACTTTCAGACTCAAATTCTTCAAAGAATCTTCCTTTTTTTTTCCCCAATATCCACTCAGACAACATAATCAGGGCAGTTAAAATCCTTGTGAAGGACAGCAAATAGTTGACTTTGTTTACTGCCTTCTTCAGTTGTGCTGTGTCTTCATCCTTTTAATGTTATTTGAAAAAAATTAATCAAGGAGTGCCATGGATGCTGTGATTGGAGGGAAGAGCAGGGCAGGGTGCAGGTGTGGAGAGCTCATTTCCAGAGGGAGCTGAGAGGTTGTCTCTGTCTGTGAGGGGAGGAGCTGGTGCACAGTGAGCTCTTCAGGCTGTAAACGCAGACACTCAAACACCACAGTAATGAGCACCACAGAAAGCTGATGAGTTCTAATTACCAGTAAAAGAATCAGGAAGGCAGCTTCTCAGCTGATGGGAGTCACAGCAGCTCCAGGGCAGGAACTTGGATGATGCCATGGTGAAGCTGTGGGATTTCAGAGTTGGTGAAGGGGAAGTGCTGGTGAGGTGCTGCTGGGGTATCCCACAGTGCCCAGCACTTGAAATACCAGAATGAGAGGCTCCTTCTCCAGATTGTATCCTCTTAATGGGGCAAAGAGAAGAACTCTTTCAAAGAGAAGCCGTTGGTGATAATCACTGAGCTCCTCCCCTTGTTGCTGTGCGCCAGGGATGTGTTTCTGAACGGCTCTTTCTCATCCAGTGTGAGGCTGATGGTGAGCCAGGTGCTCTAGAGACACTGGAAAGGTCTGGAAAAGGACACTGGAAAGCAAAAAAAAAAAACCAAATCCTTCCTAAAGTGTCTGCAAGGCCAGAGCTGCAGCTGGCAGTGAGGATCAGGGTGGGATCCCTGTACCCACTGTGGGATTGCAGGGCACCACTGGGGTTTGGCAGGGTTGGGGCTGGGGGATGGCAGGGCAGGCAGAGGGGTGCCCAAAGCCTGGACTGTGTTCAAGCACTTCCAGCTCTGGGGTTTCACAGAATCCCAGAAAGTTTGGGTTGAAGGGACCTTAAAGTCCATCCAGTGCCACCCCTGCCATGGCAGGGACACCTCCCACTGTCCCAGGCTGCTCCAAGCCCTGCCCAGCCTGGCCTGGGACACTGCCAGGGTTGTGTTGGATTGTTGTACAGCACCAGGGAGGGAGAGGCAGGAAGATGATCCCAACTGATGGAAAAGTTTAAACATCCTGGGCACAAGGTGGGAAAATCCCAGTCTCCTGGCACAGCTGGGCTGCATCTCACCCCAAGGGTGCTTTGGTTGGAATCGGGAGTGTCCAGGGTCCTCTCATGGTGGCCCAGGGCAGTGCTGAGGGTTGGACATCCCTGAGGAGTTCTGTCCTCAGAAACACTGGGTGCACAAGGAGAGTGGAGGGGGCAGGGCACTGAGGTGGTGCCATCAGCTGGGAGGGTGAGTTAATAATGCCAGTGTTCTGCTGCTGAGGCTTTGCAGGCCTCATGACAAATGAGATTTTTAAGGAGGGATTTGAAGGAAGATAATGAGGTAACTTGGCAGATGTTTATGAAGAGCTCCTCCCAAGCGTGTAATAATCTACTTTTCTCATGTAAAAGAAATGATACAAACCAGAACGTATCTCTGGGACCATGTGCTCCCTCTCAGCATCCTGGAGGAGCTGCAGTGACAGCCAGGAATTATTAATGGCAATAACATTGTCACAGAGTTCCCACTAATGGTCGGCAATCATTCTGAGCAGCAACAGCAGCATCGCAGAGTTGATGCTTTGGATATTACAAACAAAGTCATCATAATAAATAGATTTGGCTTCTACAGGAAAATAATTACAGGAAAATAGTTCTTCATGAGCTCTCAGATTTAGAGATGAATCCTGGAGGATCAAGCAGAGAATGGGGCTGTGTGGGTGTGAATTTGGAGGCTGTGATTGAACAAGAAGGAATTTCTTCAGCCTCTGTGGGAGCAGCTGTGTGGGCATGAGGGACCATTTCTGTGGCTGTAGCCCAGAAAAAGCCTTTGGAGGCTCAGCTGTGTAACCTGAGAGAAGGTTGACTCCAGGGAGAAGTGCTCAACCCAGAGCTGTGCTGTCCCTGGGTCACCAGAAGCAGCTTTGGGGAAGTTGCTGAAGGCTCAGGACAGTCCCTGGCTGGGGTTTGTGTGGGTTTGCCAGGGGGGAACAGGAACCACAGCAAATTTGGGTAACTGAAGAACAAAGCACCAAGTATTAACAGAGATTTCCAAATCAAGTTTTAAGATTAGCCCCAGGGGTAGAGGCAAGAGCTACCTGCCCTGCCCACCTGGCTCTGTGCCCTCCAGGTAGAGCTGTGACAGCCAGGAGCAAAGCCTGGTGCTGGTGTGAGGTTTTCAGGCTGGAACAAAGAGCTTCTGAAGCCTCATTAGACACTCCCTGCTCTCAGCTTTGTTGTACAACAGCACGGCACAACACAAAAGTGTGCAGTGGGAGATTAAAGTTAATGAACACCGGCATTCTGATGCTTTATGTCTGAGCTGTAAATAGATAAAAGATGCCAATGTATTGTAACGGGGAAAAAAAATCCCTCCTTGAAGGAGCAAGCTTGGGGAGTTGTAGTTTGAACCCCCTTCTCCCTTGAGCTGCACATTACACTCCATAAAGACTCTTTTGGAGGCTGCTTTTGTTTGTGCTTGTTGCAGGGCTGTAATTCCAAAGGCAGTGTGCAGGTTGTGTTTGGGAGTGATAACGAGGTTCCCTGGCTGGGGCAGGATGCAGCCACGTGCCCCTGAGATGCTGTGTTATCTCACAGCTGCACACTTTGTCTGACTGTTGCTTAATCATCACCTGCTTTTTTTTTTTTTTTTTTTTTTTTTTTTTAGTTGTTGTTGTGTCTTTTAGCGTTTTTAATCTGGGATAACATCTCTTTGAAAAGCAAGCCTCTCGGAATACAGGAAGTCCTCTGGATAAAAGGCTGCTTAAAGGAGCTGGCTACACCGGGGAGACACGCTCAGGGCTGTAATTGGCCTGGGTCTGGGACTCGAGGGATCCCCTCCTTGTTCTGCTTATTCCAGCAGCAGCAACAGCGCCCGTGCCTCGATCTCCTGGGAGCTGTCTGGGTGTTTGTGCTCAGAGGGGAGCTGCAGGGAGCTGAGTCACATCCCAGCCTTTCCCAGGGCTGAATAGTGCAGCCTGAGGAAGGGGTGTTTAACTGGAGCTGTCCTGGGCTGTCCCACTGGTGCTCAGCCCCAAGGCTCTGTGAGAAGAGCAGCAGAGCAGCACAGGGGGGGTTTGTTGGGGTGTCTGTGCAGGCCGGGATCCATGGTCCTTGTGGGTCCCTTCCAGCTCAGGGTATTCTTGATTCTCTTTGGGTTTTGCTGAACCAAGTGAGCAGAGGCTGGAGCTGCATGCCCTGGCTGGGACCAGCTTTTCCTGTGAGAACTGCTTCATCCCTCTGCTCCCCTGTCACAGTTCCCTCTTGTCCAGCTGCAGGTAGAAAGCTTCAGAGACTCCCCTGGCTCTGAGTCTCCCTGAAAAGTGTTCACATTTATTTATTGGCTGTTGAAGGAGCTGCTTTAATGATTTCCTGCAGAAATCCCAGCCCTGATGGCATTGGCGTTCCAGGCAGGTGACAACGTGGGACAGGGGTGGCTGGGGTCTCCCATGGCACTGGAGCACTCCCCGCCCTGACCCTCCCAGTCTTTCAGATAACACCTGGGCCTCTGTAGGCTTTTCCCACCCAGCTGAGCCTGGCAAACACAAGGATGTTTTCCTTAGGGGTGTGGAGGTGTGGTCCTCTCCCAAGGACACCTGGCTGGTGCTCCACAAGGAATTCCCTGCTCTTGGTAATTCCTTGAGCTTCTCCGGTGCTGCTGGTCTTTGCTCCTTTCTCTGTGTGGCTACAGCCAGTTCCCACCTTTAGTTCTGGGGGCTACCACAGCATGTGGAGAGGTTTGGGCAGGATTTGGGTGGGGAGGTGTCTTGGTTTGAACAGAAGGTGTCTGTTAAGGAAGGCAGGAGCCTCCCGTGAAATGGGAAATGTAAACCCCCTCCCTCTGAATTATTATAATTTTCAAATTAAGAGGCTCTCAGGCAAAGACAGGAAATAGGGAATAGGAATAGGGAATAGGCAGATAGGGAATAGGAATAACAGTTTTTTACTAGGTAAATTAAAAATACAAATGCAATAGTACAAACAAAACAAAACAAACAAACAAAAAAAAAACCCAACAAACAAACCAAAACAACATTGCCAGAGTCAGAAGAGGAGCTGACCCCTGTGTGTCAGGGTGGTGGCACAGTCCCATCCCATGGGGGCTCAGCCCTCCTGCAGTGCCAGCTGTGCTTCTGCTGGAGCAGGGATCCTGCACAAGGCTGCAGTTTTCCTCTGAAGCTCCAGGGCTGCTGGAGATGGGCCTGCTCTCCCTCTGGGAATGCAGGGCAGAAGAAAGCTGCTCCTCTGGGAATGCAGTGGGCAAAGGCTGCTGTGCTGTTCCAGGCTCAGATTGTATCCAGGTAGGAATGCTTGGCTCCTGCCCTGGGCGGAGCATCTCCCCATGGGATGCTGGAATTTGATCAGCCATGCAGGGACACTCAGTGGCCATGAACAGCAGAGATCTCCTGGAGGGAGGATTGGCTGTGGGAGAGATAAAGAAAACTGCCCCAGCTCTGACAGAGGGTGATAGAACACGCACCCCCAGCTAAATCTTTCAGCCTAATCAGGATGGAGCAGTGGATGTTTCTGTGCTTGCAGGTGGGCTGATGCCCATGATGGGGTTACTTTCCTTGGCACAAGTGGTTCCATTTCCCTGCAGCCCCATTTCCCATCTTGGGTAGGTGACAAAACAGTTTGTACAGATAACATAAGTCATTGCAGCTGGCAGCTGGGCTTTTTAATGGAGCAACAGGTCCACTGGATTCGAGTTCCTTGGACTTGCCCTTCAGGGAAGATCAATAGGGACAGATGGAGAATAAAAGGCAGGATTGAAATTGAACCTTTTGGCATTTTCAGGAGCATTTCTCTCTACAAATCTTGCTGGGAAGCAGCTTGTGCAACGGCAGAGATCAAACCTTCCAGTCCTGAATAAACAGGGGTGCTGTGCTCTGAGGGAGGCTCCAGCTGGCTTCCTCAGAGGATGCCTGAGTGTGTGGAGGGGGAGAGCCATGGGGTGCAGGAGAGAAGGGAGTCTTCAGGCTGCAGGGCAGTGTTGGATTGGAGTGAATTCCAGGTTGTGCAGCCCCTGTGGATCCCTGTGGAATCCTCAGGAGTGCAGGCCTGAAATCAGGGAGCATGAGGGGAGCTTGGGGCCACTGCCCTGTTCCCATCCTGGCTCCTGACCTCTTTACTTCCAGAGTCCCAGTTTCTGAGCACCAGGCTGGTTATCCTGGCTCAGGTTCTCGTGGACGTTGTCACTGTCAGCCCTGTGACAGCAGCACCGTGGCCCTGTGCCAGGCAGGGGTGGCAATGGCAGGGAGTCCCTGAGCTGGAGGTGCTTTGTCCCTGCTGTAGTTTGTGTGCAGTCCTGGGAGGAGCACATCCAAGGGCCAGGCTGCCCCTGTGTGTGACAACTGCTCTCTGCTGCTGTCCCTTAGTGCAAGTCACAAACCCCTGGTGTTCTGTTCCAGGCCTCCCAACCTTCCTGGTGTAGCTGGCACCTGCTGAAGGTGCATCAGCTGGGCAGGAAACATTGCCCGAGCTGACAGGCCAGGTGAACTGCTTTGAAGTCAGCAGCAGCTCTGCAGGTCCTGAGGCTGGAGCTGGGTGTTCTGACAGTGCAGGGCACTCAGTGGCTGCTGACTGAGGGAAACGTAGGGCAAAATCAGGGATAACGTCACCTGACTTGGATTGGGATGAGATTTGTGAGTCAGTGATGGTTTCCAGAGGTTTGAGCACGTCTGGTCCCACAGGATAAGCATCCCAAGGAGCAGAGGAGCTGTGCAGACACTAGGATTTCCACTGATGCTTCTCCACACAGCCACATCAGCCCTGCTCCTTAACCCAGGCCAGGGCTCACGGGATGCTTGAACAGGAGCTTCTCAGAGAATTTAATTGTCCAAGGTTGGACAGGGCTTGGAGCACCCTGGGCTATGGAGGGTGTCCTTGCTCGTGGCAGGGTGTGGAATGAGATGAATTTTATCCCAAATCATTGTGGGATTCCTGGAGACTGGCATTTCACTTTTGTTACCCAACACTGGATTTTCCACTCCTGCACTTCTGGGTGCTCTGGGAAATGAAATACAGAGTCCACCCCTCTGAGTGCCAGGGATGTGTCTGATGACACCAGAACATGCTGTGCCCTCTCCTCCCAGAGCTGCAGCACAGCTCAGGAGGCTGAGGCTGGCCCAGCTCAGTGCTGGGGTGCAGCCATCCTCTCCTTTAGGGCTGCTCAGGCAGGGAGGAAATGTCAGCTCTCCCCAAAAGCTGAGTGCTTGGGCTGAGCCTGAATGAAGCAGAGGCAGGGAGCAAACGTGGAAATGCTGTGAGGATGTGCAGGAAAGCCTTGGAGAGAGAGGGCCTGGAACTGCATTTCCCACTGCTGGGCATTGCTTGTGTCTCTGAGTGCTGCTCCAGGTGGGCAGCAGAACCCTGGGGACGCCTGTGTCACAGCTGTGGGCAGGACAGGGCCCCTGGGGACACCTGTGTCCCACACTGTGGGCAGGACAGGCCCCTGGGGACACCTGTGTCCCACACTGTGGGCAGGACAGGGCCCTGGGGACACCTGTGTGCCGGCTGTGGGCAGGCCAGGCCCCTGGGGACACCTGTGTCCCACACTGTGGGCAGGACAGGGCCCTGGGGACACCTGTGTGCCGGCTGTGGGCAGGCCAGGCCCCTGGGGACACCTGTGTCCCACACTGTGGGCAGGACAGGGCCCTGGGGACACCTGTGTGCAGGCTGTGGGCAGGACAGGCCCCTGGGGACACCTGTGTCCCACACTGTGGGCAGGACAGGGCCCTGGGGACACCTGTGTCCTGGCTGTGGGCAGGACAGGCCCCTGGGGACACCTGTGTCCCGGCTGTGGGCAGGACAGGGCCCCTGGGGACACCTGTGTCCCAGCTGTGGACAGGACAGGGCCCTGGGGACACCTGTGTGCAGGCTGTGGGCAGGACAGGCCCCTGGGGACACCTGTGTGCAGGCTGTGGGCAGGACAGGCCCCTGGGGACACCTGTGTCCCACACTGTGGGCAGGACAGGGCCCTGGGGACACCTGTGTCCTGGCTGTGGGCAGGACAGGCCCCTGGGGACACCTGTGTCCCGGCTGTGGGCAGGACAGGGCCCTGGGGACACCTGTGTGCAGGCTGTGGGCAGGACAGGCCCCTGGGGACACCTGTGTCCCACACTGTGGGCAGGACAGGGCCCTGGGGACACCTGTGTCCCGGCTATGGCAGCACAGGCCCTGCCCTGTGCCAGGGAGCAGGGTCACAGCGGTGCCAGCCACAGGCACTCCCACGTGCCCGGTGCCATTGCCCAGGTGCTGCTGTGGCCCCGTGCTCCCCCCAGGTCACTTTGCCCCTGCTGGCACCCAGGACACAGCAGGGCAGTGGCTGTGGCTGCCTGGGGACATTCTGGGGAGCTGCTGGCACACTCTGGGGTGGGCACAGGGGGCTCTCAGGGCTGACTCTGTGCTGCCTGTGAGCTGTGACATTACAACTCCTCTGTTTCACTGGAGCTTCGCTCTGCTTTCAGCTGCTCAGACGATTCCCCAAGGGAGTTCTCACGTTTTCCTTCCACTGAGACTCCACCTCCAATGTGAAAGTTGTTTTAATCACTCTGTGGTGCAGTGGTCTGCTGCATTAATGACTTACCTGCTGCCAAAGCCACGTGAGATAGCAAGTGCTGTGCTTGTGGGGCTTCATCTGTCAAAAAAATTGGTGTCTTCATCTCCTTAAAACCATTTGGGAGAGTTGTTGTCTCCATAAAATCCTGGTTTTGCTCTGAGTGGCTCAGCATGAAATGGAAGTTGCTGAGTTATGGATGTGTGTGATGCAGATGCTTTGAATTGAGGAAGGGGCTCATTTGCTTTATTCTTTTTATTCCCATTTCAGCATAAAAGAGAAAGGAGACTTTGGGGAAATGGAGATGTGAGGGGAAGCATCCCAGAAAGGCAGCGTGGAGAAAGCACATTTGCTGTGCCTGGAAGGAGGCGTGGCAGGGAAGGGAACAGATAATCCTTTTCCTTTGAAGATTTCAAAGCAGATGAGACTTGCTGTTTACTCCTTTGCTCTCCATTGTGTGTTTCCTTCATGAGGGACCCCACATGTGCTCGTGTATCTCGAGGATTTTACCTTGTGGATGATTAATGGTGATTCTTTTTTCCCCCTCTTTATTTTTATTCCAGGAGAGAGCAAGAGAGTGCAGTGAAAGGTAGTAGACTATAATTTGAGGTCACGGATCATATCTTCATTTTCTGCAGTCCTGAAGCCTCATAGGGATGAAAGATACTCTGAGGAGCTGCTTTCATGGTGTTGAGAGTTTGTGTTGGTGCCCAGTGGCTTTGCTGAGCTTTCAGAGCTCCTCTCTCCAGCAGACCTTTGTGCATTGAGCTGGTGCAACAGGCACTGAAAGGACTGAGGCTCCTCTGGCAGAGAACTGGCACATTTCCAAAGGGTTGGAAGAACACACTGGTGTTTATCCTTTATTGTAACCTTCCATCTGCTTCCACCTTCAAAGCCCTCTGGGTCTTTCATGCTCAGATCTTGTACTCTGGAGGATTTCTGTGCTGGCGGTGGCTGAGGGCTGCAGGTCCCTGAGGGACTCAGGCACTGCACACACAGGCCTGGGAAAGCACAGGGCAATGAGCTGCAGTGAACACGTGGTGGGAGGATCTTCTGAACAAAGCCAGAATCCCTTTCATCCCCTCACAAAAGCAAGGGGAATTTCAACTTTCTGGTGGCAAAACAAACAGCAAGTGCCAAGGCTGTAGTGGTGAGGCTGAGTGAAGAGGGCAGTGAAGCTGAGACATGGTTTTGATGTAGTCTGAGTCACTTTGGGTGGATTTTGCAGCATTTCTAGCAGTGCTTTCAGCTCAAACCTCCACCAGGAGTTCAGAGTGCTGCCGTTTGCTGTGCATGGATGAAGTCTTTCTATCTTTGTGTTTCAGTTCCATTCCTTTTAGTGCAGAGGACTGTAAGTGGCTGAGGTGGCCCGTGGGCTCCTCAGTGGCCCAACAGCAGCATTCTGGGCTACCTTGAACCTCTGCTGTGTGGGTTGTGCTCAGTCCATCTCGTGCAGACCAGCACTGCTTGAGCCCAGGTGATTGTGTCCCTCAGGGGGTGCAGGGTGCTCCCCAATGATCCTGCTCCCCAGGGTGGGTTTGTTCCAGCTGGGAGCTGTGTCCCTGTCCCACGGGTGTGTGTCCTTGTCCCCAGAGGAGCTGAAGGCGCCGCTGGAGGAGTACGTCAACAAACGCTACCCGGGGCTGGTCAAGGTGGTGAGGAACCAGAAGAGGGAAGGGCTGATCCGGGCCCGCATCGAGGGCTGGAAGGCTGCCACGGGCCAGGTCACCGGCTTCTTTGATGCCCACGTGGAGTTCACTGCTGGCTGGTAGGTGCTCAGGGGCTTGCTCAGAGGGGGCACTAACCAGGGGAACAGCCTCCTTTTGTGTCCCTACAAAATGGCACACAGGTCCTCTGGCTTGTTCAGTACTCATGTGTTCCTGCAGAATGACACACAAGTCCTCTGGCTTGTTAATCCTTCTCCAGGATTCCTTCTGGATTCCTTCTGCATTGAATGGCATGGTGGGAATGTACTTTTCCTTGCCCTTGTTCCTTGTAATCCTTCTCTATTCCTTCCCTTTGTGCATGCACTTTCCCTGCTCCCTGTTTATGTTTTTCAGGATGATTTGCCATTCCCTTAGCCTTAAGTAATTCCTGCAAGTTGAAAAAAGCCCAGGCAGCAAGGGAATGAAGGAGAAAGTGTTTCCCACTTCTTGTCCAGTGCTGGATCCCAGAGGGGAAGGCTCAGAGGCTTTGGGTTGATTTGATTCCTCTGCTGCTGGGAATAACAGCAGAGGTGCAGAAGCAGCAAAAGGTGTCTCATAAGGATTTTTTTTCAGAGAGGTTTAGGACATTAGAGCTCTAGTGGCTTAAGTTTGAATCTTTGTCATGACAGGAGCCTGAAAGGGAATTTTTTTCCTTTAACCAAGTGTAAAAAGTAAATGGTCCATGTTTAGAAAAGTGGAGGTGGAAGAAGCTAAACTTGTGTTGAATTTGAACACAGTAACAGCCACAAAACCCCCTATTTGCAGCTGTTAAAGGCAGAGTTGTGCACAGCTATTGCATCATTTTTAATGACAGTGCAGCTGAAGGGGGTATTTAGGAGCTGTTTGTGATGTTGGATCTTTATTCCCAGTTGAACATTCCTCTCTCTGGTCACTAAATCCTCACACCTGATTCACTGAGGAGCTCCCACTGACTGAGCTCTTGAAGCTCTTTTCTAGGGGTAGAGAGGGGACATTTCTGCAGTGTGGGCTTGACTCTCTCTGAGTTTCCCACCTGCTGCTGTTACTGGGGGCACTGGGAGTGCCAGTTCCCCCAAATTCCCCCTGGTGTGGGCACTGACCCCAGGGCACTCACTGGCTCTGGAGCTGCAGAGGTGAGGCTGAGCACACCCCCTGCTCTAAACATGTTCCAGAGACTAATTTTTTAGCTACAGAGTCATCAAACTGCATGCCAAGGGAAAAAAGACCCTCCAAACAGTCCTGCTTTCCAGAATGTGCCTGTTCTGCCCATGCTTTTGAGGTGTGGGGGAAGGCTGGACGAGTTCCAGCGTGGTTTGAACCCAGCACACCCTTCCTGGCCTTCCTTTACAGAAGGGAAGGTTTCCAGCCTGTGGACCAGGTTTGTATCCATCACAAGGAGAACATGGACCTGGGTGGGCCCAGAGGAGGAACACAAAGGGCTGGAGCACTTGTGCTGTGAGGACAAGCTGAGAGAGTTGGAGTTGTTCAGCTGGAGAGGAGAAGGCTCTGAGTGGATTCCAGAACCAACGGGAGCTCCCAAGAGAGCTGGAGAGGGACTGGGGACAAGGGTGGAGGGACAGGACACAGGGAATGGCTCCCACTGCCAGAGGGCAGGGATGGATGGGATATTGGGATGGAATTGAGTGGAGCTGCAGTGAACTGAGGCTCTCTCTGTGCTTTGCCCCTTCCCCAGGGCGGAGCCGGTGCTGTCCCGGATCCAGGAGAACAGGAAGAGGGTGATCCTGCCCTCCATTGACAACATCAAGCAGGACAACTTCGAGGTGCAGCGCTACGAGAACTCGGCCCACGGCTACAGCTGGGAGCTGTGGTGCATGTACATCAGCCCCCCCAAGGACTGGTGGGACGCCGGGGACCCCTCCCTGCCCATCAGGTACGGCCGGGCTGGGGACACTCACGGCCCAGGGCTGGGGACATTCACTGGGCAGCACCAGGGGACAGGGAAGTATCCAGCTGCTGAGGGAACCTGTGGGAGAGCTGGACAGGGACACACAGCACCCTGGAGTTGCAGGGGAAAGGGGAATGCTTCAGACAGAGCAGGGTTAGGTGGGATACTGGGAAGGAATTGTGTCCTGGCGGGGTGGGCAGGCCCTGGCACAGGGTGCCCAGAGCAGCTGTGGCTGCCCCTGGATCCCTGGCAGTGCCCAAGGCCAGGCTGGACGGGGCTTGGAGCAGCCTGGGACAGTGGGAGGTGTCCCTGCCCATGACAGATGTGGCACTGGGTGGGATTTGAGGTCCCTTCACACCCAAACCTTTCCATGGTTCTATGAAAATGGAGGAAGATGAAGTGAGGAAGCCACGTGGAGAGGTAGGGACAATGTCATAACCCCCAGCACCTTTGTGACATGGGCCAGGGAGGGTTTGGAAGGGTGCAGGGATTTGGAAAAGGGTGTTGGTAGCAAACCCACTGGGGAGGTGCAGGAGCTGTGCAGATCTGTCCAGGCTTGCGTGAAGTGCAGGTGACAAGGTGGCTTTGCCTCTGTTCCAGTGTCCAGTTTGTGCAAACCAGGAGGAATGAGGAGATGGTTCCCATGTGCTGAACTGAGGGTGGATCCATGGAACACAGCACTGCGTTCTCCTCAGTGCAGAGTCCCTCTCCTCCCAGGGCAAGCTTTGGAAAAATGTGTCTTGGGCTGTTGTAACACTCCAGCTGAAGGGTTGGCAGCTCTGAACTGTGCTCCAGCCCTGCCAGGCTTCAGGGGTGGGATGAGCCCAAAACAAGAGCAGGAGGGGAGGGAGGAGCTGGCTGTGGGTGGGAGCTGGGGCTGCTCTGTGTGCACAGCTCAGAGAGGTTTTCCCTTCACAGCCACCAAATACCACAGTGATGCTCTGATCAGCAGTGGTGTCTGGCCAGGTGGGTGGGATCCCCCTGGATCCTGACATGGTTTGTCTGGGGAAGCCTTGTCCTCAGGCACAGAGCAGCTGCATGAGTGCAGATCCCTGCCTGGTGGGAATTCTGAACCCAAACAACTCTGTTTTGGTCAGTGACATAATCCCTGGAAGCTAAAATTAGGTCTGTTCCCATTCACACAGAGACTACTTGTTACTCCTTTGGCCCCCTTGTCCCAGGCAGCACATTCAGCCTTCAGTGGGGGGATTAGTTTAGTTTGGACTCAGTTTATTCTGGACAGGAGTCAGGGCAAATAAACAGTTATTTTAACCAAATTCAAGCTGCTGGACTTGTTAAAGGAGGGTTGGGCCATGCAGAAGGCAGAGTTGAGGAACCCAAGAGCCTTTGCAGGTGAGGTGTGAGCAGAGTGGTGCTGGCAGCTCCTGCTGCAGCCTCTGGAGGGTGATAAAAGGGATCAACACTGCTGGAATAAACGTTTCTCAGCCAGTAAATATAAAAAGAAAGAAAGAAGAAACTCTTTTACTAAACTAAAGTGGTGCACTTGGAAGATACAGGAAAAGTTTTGGCACAGGGAGTGTCCCCTGTGATTGTGACACCACCCTGGGAGCTGGCTGTGCTTCAACACCTCTCACTGCAGGTGATTGAGGAAACTGGGCCCCCAATATGACATTTAAAGATCTGGTGACACCTTCTGTTCTGTTGTGCTCACAGAATGGGGTCTGAGTCTGTGTCATGCACTGGGGGGTGGTCAAGGACAAGCTGGGGCAGAACCACGTGGGGAGGGACAGCCTTGGTTTGGGGAAGGTGTGTGATGGCAAGGGAGGTGAGGTTTGGTTGGTTTTTGAAAGGTGTTTGATGTTGGTTTTTGGAAGGTGTTTGATGGTTTTTAGAAGGTGTTTGATATGAGCGCAGGTGAGAAGGCAGAGGGTGGTGAGCTGAGGAGTTTCTGAGCTGAGGAAACTGCTGTGGGGAGCTGGAGGGTTAGGTGCCCATGAAGAGATAGAGTGGGGAGGTCAGGACCTACACCAGGAAGATTTTGGTTCTTTAGGATGTCTTTCCTCAGCCTCCCCAGTATGAACCAGTTTAGGGGTTTCCAATGAGCCAGGAGTAAATGGGGTCACAGGGACGTTGGACACTCCTCACAGCTCCACATCTCACAGCACATTTCTTTTCCTGCTTTGGTGCTGAGAGCCAGAGGTGCTGCCTGGGTGTGGATCTGCTGCTGATCTGCAGTAGAAATGAAGGGTTTGCTCTGGGGTTTGGCTCCTGCTGCCCAGCAGGTTCTGTTAGGTAGTTCTGGTGCTTGTTTTGTCTTAAAAAAAAAAAGTAGGGATGGTGCTAAAATCTGGACAGGGCATTGAGCATCACATCTCTGCATTTCAGCTGATGGCAAACACTGGCAGGAGGAGCTGGGAGAGGATTTTATCTGAGGTTCCCACAACCTTGGTGCACCCCTCACATCCCTTTTGGAGTCACCCTGGAGCAGGGGATGCCCCATTATCCCCAGCCAGGCAATCCCAGGGGTCTGTCCCTCAGCTCTGAGCACTGCTGAGTGGAAGGAACATGAAAAAGAGATCAGAGCATGGTTCTGGAGACACCTTTGTTAAAGACATCTGAAATGTGGATTCTGCTGCTGAGGCCCCAGGGGTTTCAGGGAGCCAGGGGGAAGGACACAGCCCTGAGACACCCAGGAACCTCCCAGCCATGTTAAATAAAAAACAAGCAAAACCACTGAAATAACATTTTTGTGTTAAACCACTGAAATAACATTGCTAGCAGGCACTGGGGGAGGATCAGCAGGAAGATAAATGGGCAGTGTCCCCAACAGGAAGCTAATGACACGTGCTGTCCTGTTGTGTACCCACACACAGAGGAGAAAGAACGACTGCAGTTATTTCTTTGTCACATCATGCTCTGAAAATCCTGCACTTGGTAGCAATGTTTGCATGGAAGGGATGCAGTGCAGTGCTCCATGTAATTATGCATGGGATTAGAGGAAATTTGGAAATTATAGCATACAGAGGTACATTAGTTTTTAAGAGATACTTTAGGATAAAAGGGTGGGAGTGAAGTAAAGCAGTTTATTCCCTGTTTTTGGGTTTACTCTTGGTGCATGGCGACTGTGGCAACCCCAGGAGGAATTCCCTGCCCACCAGAGCTGCTCCAGCCCTGTGAGCCCAAATACATTCAGTGGGGACTGGAGACAGAATATGGGAATGTTTTGGGGCAGATTTCTCTCCTGGCTAATTTCCAGATATGATTATCCAGGCAGAGAGCTGATGGCCTCTTTGAAATGAAATTTGTCTAAAATATGGTCCAGTCTCAAACTGGCTCCAGGTTCCTGCTTTATCCAGTAATATCCTGCAAGAAATAGCCTCCCTTAATCCCTGGGAGAAATGCTGCTGTAATACCTGGGGTCTGCAATCCATCTGCTGTTGTATCTTTGTCACCTTAACATTTAAAATGCTGATACACCAAAGATCCCCCCTGTCTCAGCACGAGCTGGGACTGGTTTCACAGCCAGGCTTTCCTTGCCAGGCTCTGCCTACCTCTGTGCAGGAGATAAATTCGTGATTACAGGGTAATGGATCATGTCTGAATTAGCTCTGCCAGAAAGGCAGACAGAAAATGACATTTAAAATGGTCATCACAGAGATCCTGATGTCCAGCAGAGTGAGCTCCTGCAGAGCTGCTGGGATTTCCTGGTGCTGAGCTGTGTTAGGAGGGGATCTGTGCCTGCATTCCATGCCTGGATGGGCTTTGCTGTGGAGATGTAGCCAGGATTTATCCAGATATTGGTCAGAGTGTGCCGAGGGTCCAGAAAACCTTTGAGGCCACAAAAAATGGAAGAAAGCTGATGCTTTCAGAGTCATGTGGGAAATCCAAGCGAGATCTTAGGAGAAGATGTGCTGTGAAACAGCAGATTGATAACCTGCTCCTGGGGTATCCCACAGTGGGATCCAGCTTTTTAGCATTTTCAGCAATGATTTCTTTCCCACTGACAGAACATGAGCTTTTTTGAGGTTCATTGAGGTCTGAAGCCTGTTGTTTCACTGGTGTGAACCCCACAGCCAGCAGCTCCTCCTGCCTGACCTGGTTTGGTTGTGTCACACCAGCTTTGGTCAAAAAGCTGCTGCAACCTCGAGATTTATGGCTCCAAGTGCTGATGGTGCTTCAGGGGCAGCCCCAGGATTTGTAATTACAGGTGTGAGGTATTGATGGCCCCAGGAAAACAATGAATGCTCTCCTACCCCGGGTCTCATCCAGGGGCCACAGGATTCACAGAATCTCAGAATTACTGGGTTGGAAGAGACCTTCAAGATCATCAAGTCCAACCCAGCCCCAACACCTCAGCTAAACCCTGGCACCCAGTGCCACATCCAGGCTTTGTTAAACACACCCAGGGAGTGAACACTGAGTGACCCTGGGGTGGGGGACACCCAGCTGAGCAGGGAAATGGGCTGGACACATGTTCTGCTGGCAGGAATTGTCAAAGCTCAGCTCTGCTGCCTGGTCCTGCTGTCACTGCACTCACAGAGCCCCTGGGGCTGCAAAAGCTCTCCAGAGCCTCAGGTCCAGCCCTGAGCAGGTGCCCCACACTGGGAAATGCCACATCCACTCCTTTTCGGAGCACCTCAGGGGTGCTGACTCCACCACCACGCTGGATGGACTGGATTATTTACAATATATTGAATTTCCTGACTTTCTCTTTGCGTTTTCCACGTGTGGCTGTGCAGAGCACTGGGGGCAGAGGCTGCAGGGCTCCCTCAGTGAGCAGCCCCCAGCAGGTGCTGGGCTGGAGGAGCCCTCAGGTGGCTCCAGAGGTGACAGGAAACCTCTTTCCAAGCCTGCCAGGCATGGATGCAGCTGACAGCCAGTCTAAATATGAAAAATCTTAAACTTTCTGTACTAACCCCAAAAAACCACTACATTTAACCTAAAAACCATAAAAAAACTTGTAAAATTAAATAATAAAACTAAAATTTTAAGTATCTAATTTAATTAAAAACATATAATATAGTATAATTAAAAATGTAACATTTAAAGTTTCAAAACATAAAAATATATATGTAAAACAAAATAAAAATTTTAAAACAAAAACTTGAGTGCCACCCTTAGTGAGCAGCCCCCAGAAGGTGCTGGGCTGGAGGAGCCCTCAGGTGGCTCCAGAGGTGACAGGAAACCTCTTTCCAAGCCTGCCAGGCATGGATGCAGCTTGTTAGAACCCTAAATACTAAAAATTTTAAACTTTCTGAACTAACAAATTCTAACCCTCAAAAAAGAACAAAATTTAACCTAAAAACCATAAAAAACTTCTAAAATTAAATAATAAAAGTAAAATTATAAGCATGTAATTTAATTTAAAATGTATATCACATAAAAAACTTTAAATTTTAAGTTTTAAAATATAATAATATATATGTAAAACAAAAAAAAATTTAAATGAAGACTAATCCTTCTTCATAAATCATACCATATAATTAAACAAAATCTACATTACAAAACGTAAATAATTAATTAAGTTAAAAAGAAAAATAATTTAAATATAATTAAATATTGTATATGTTTAATTAATTATTTATAATTAATTACATATATTTAATTAATATTAAATATAATTAAATATTCTTAATTAAATAGTTTTTCCTTTAAAAGCCTTATAAAAATAAATACAAAACTATTTCATAACTTATTAAGAAAATACTATAAAACTCACAACTTCTAAAACTATAATATAAATAAAAAATAATAAACATCTAAATCTAAACACAAAATACCATCTCAAACAACTTCAATCCCAACCCTAACAAAAACAAAAAGAAGTTCAAAAACTAACACCAGCTTTTAGGTTAAAGAGGATTTTGGACTGGGCTACGCTGCAGATGTTTTATGTGGCACTTCATCTTTACTGCTGCTGGAAGACAAAAGCTCATTTAATTAGAATTAAGATCATTGTGAGGAGGAAATGGGGTTTGAGAGTTATGGATTGTGAAAGAATAGAAGGGCTGAGAGGTTTGGAGTTTTTATAAAGATGAAAATAATGTTAATTAGCCCACCCAATTACCTGCTGCCTCAGCCTCACAAATGCAAATTTGCTCTTGCAATGTACTTAGGGAGAGCAAACTTCATCCCAGGTGTGGGAATGATGACCCAGGGGTGGAGATGGGACAAACAGAGGGGTTTTAGGTTACCGAATATGGCCCAGGAGTGAAGGTTCTGCTGCTAACAAGATATTTGTTTTTAATTAAAGTGGTCCTCAGTCACAGAGCTCAGGTGGTGCTGAGCTGTCCCTCTCTGGGGCTGGGCTTTCATTTGGGGTGGGATCATTATTATATTTATTTATTCATTCCAGAAACCACTAGCTATTGATTTTTCCATGGGGCTTCCTGCAGCCCTCATCCCCTGATGGTGTGCAAAAGCCCAAAGACTCGGTGCTTTCTTTTTTTTTAATTACATAAGTGCTGTTTCTTTCCTCTTTTAGTCCAACCTCTGAGACTTCTTTCAGGCCACTGTAACAGCCTGAAACTTCTGTGCACAGACTCTGGAATAGCCAGAGGAATAGAGATCTTGGGAATAACTTCTGCTGCCATAAAACTATGGAAGAGGATCTCCATGGACGGGACAAGATGTTCCTGTAGCACATCCCCACCCTTGCAGGGTTAGTAAGGTGCATATCAGACCCTCAGTAGCAGATTTACACAGGTTTGCTTAAACTCTTATAAATAATTTCACCACCACAGGAGTGCTCAAGGTGACAGGAGGCACCTCAGGGATGGTGCAAACTGTTGGACACAGGTGTGAAGAAAAGGCAGAATTTTAAGGATATTTCCTGGGTTTCTGTTGGTTTGTTTTGAAAAAAAGTCTTGAGGTCTTTGTACAAAATACTGAACATTTTTAGATTGGTTCTTTCTGGCTTTAACATCTCCAGACTGTAGGAAGATTTGTGATTCTGTGTGAAGATGGTTTAAAATGTTCTCACTCTTCTGGCATTTGGAAGTTGAGGGGAAGATTTCCACAGGAGCCAAAAGTGGAGTGGTGAAATGAGAATTTGTTTTTGGAAACCTCACCTGGAATGTGTGAGAAGATGCTGGTGTCAGGTGTTGGATGGCATGGCATGGCATGGCATGGCATGGCATGGCATGGCATGGCATGGCATGGGTGGGAATGTCCCAACAGCTGCAGGCAGCTGGTGGAGCTCTTCAATGGCTACATATAAAACTTAGATACAATTTAAATCAAACAGAAAGGTGAACTGTGGGCAGTGGTGATCGGGCTCTGAAGCTGCTCTCCTTGAGCAGGTCAAAGAGACCAAAGCTCTGTGTTGGCCACCCAAATGTTTCATCTCCCTTGAAGTCTGGTTCTCCTCCATCCCTGCACTGGCTGCAGTTCCATCAGCACCATTTCCACCAAAATCCATGGAGCCCCAAAGGAATTTGGGCCAGACCTTGGTCCAGCATGGGAATGACATGGATTTGTCCAAGGCCAGGCTGGACAGGGCCTGGAGCAGCCTGGGATAGTGGAGGGTGTCCCAGGCAGGGGTGGCACTGGATGGATTTTCAGTCCCTTCCAACCCAAACCCTCCTGGGATTCTGTGGCTCTTCCCCAGGCAAGGTTTGGCTGGTGCTTCTGGAAAGAGCTGCTGCAAACGTTTTCTTATGCAAACACCTCAAGAAATCAGACCCATCCATCCCTAGCTCCTGGAGACTTGTGCTTCCAGGGATGTGAAGCTGAAACCTAAGGTTTGATCACTCCTGGCTGGCATGGATAATGAAGGTTTCTGAAAACCTGAAAACAAATAACAGAAGAATTGCAGAATCACAGAATAATTGAGGTTGGAAGGGCCCTTAAAGCTCATTTCATTCCAGCCCCTGCTACAGGCAAGGACACCTTCCACTATCCCAGCCTTCTCCAAACCCTGTTCAACCTGGCCTTGTAGAGAAGAAATGTTTTTTTTTTGTTGGTTGTTTTTTTTTTGGTTTTTTTTTTTTTTTTTTTTTTTTTGTTTTGTTTGGTTTTTTTTTTTTTTTTTGTTTTTTTGTTTTTTTTTTTTTGGTTTTTTTTTGTTTTTTTTTTTTTTTTTAAATTAGTGTCAGTCTTGTTTGTGCTCAGAATGTAGGAGAGGGAAGATTTAGGTCAGAATCACGACCTCAATAACTTTGTCATCCATCTCCAGATTAAATTAAAACCATCAAGTGCTTTATCAGCTTCTAAAGTACTCCAGCAAGAACCTCTTCAGTGTTCTCAGTTTGGGTTTTCCTTTTAGTGCTGAGGGTTTTTTGGGGATAATTTGAGGCCATCTAATAAAAAATTTAATTGATTTTCTCGATTTTTATGCTAACGATATTGGGAGGAGTTATCCTCAACTGGCTGCACAAAGTGACTTTCACTCCCTGGTGTGCTAATTTGAAACTGTTAAACTTCCCAGAGATTCCCTGTGGTGTGAGAAGGGTGCCATGAACATGTTGGAGCTCAGGTTGCTGCTGTTGGGCCTCTTTATGAGGAATTCGTCATCTGCTGGTTTTTAATGTCACCTAATTTAGTGCCAAGTGTAAAAGAAGGCTCTGCAATACTTTGTGATGGTGTCAGGTTTTACAAGATGGGCAGATTGATGTCACTGCCTGGGGGGCCTGTGCTGAGGGTTCATCTGAGGTTGGTGCCCCTGGAGCTGGCTGGCAGCAGCCCAGGGATGAGCAAGCTCCCCGTGGATGTCAGTGCTGGATCTTCTTTCAGGTCTCTGTATTCTTAGAGGATTCCCCTTAGGATTGGCTGCATCCAGAGCAGGAGATCCAAACCTTGCTGAAACCTGGCAAGGTCCCCTCCCAGCCCCAGGGTTTGGGAGAGGGCCCAAAGCTGTGTGATTCTCTGTGAATTAGGGAAAAGCTTTAGGAGTGGAGGATCTGTGTTTGTGCAGCTTCCCAGGGTCATGGGCAGAGCTGTCATCAGAGCCACCAGTGTTGTCACAGGGACAACAGAGGGACCTGGATGGGCCTGGCTGCTTTGGCCAAGTGACCTTGAAAAAGCAGTATTTGAGCCTCTTTGAGTGAGACATTTGGGGCATGGAGTGGGATTTGGGTTCAGTGTTAAATACCTGCCCCAGAGAAGCTGTGCCTTTCCAGGAATGGGGGAGATCCACCCTTGGGTGCTGAGCCTTCAGGCCAGCTTGGTGCAGGTGGAACCCCCTGGAGCCCTGCCCAGCCTTGGGAGGGACTTGTCACCAAAACATTTCCCTGTTTTGCCTGAGAAGGGGCTGTCTGGAGTCCGAAAAGTCATTTGGCAGTTCCCTGGCTGTTCCAGTGATTCCTGGATGAAAATAAATGGTCTTTCTTTGCTTTTTGCTGATAGTGCAAATGCCACCATCATTCTGGGAATCAGGGGACACTTTTTAAAGGTTTTATGGGTGTGATTGTCCTGCTCTGCTCTGCACTGGGGGCAGTTTGAGGCAGATCCAGAGTTGCCAGAGACCATCCCAAGAAGGGACAGGGAGATGGGAAAGGGCCTGGAGGGGTGGGGTTGTTGGGGTGTCTGTGCAGGGCCGGGAGCTGGATCCTTGATCCTGTGGGTCCTTTCCAGCCCAGCATATCCTGTGATCCTACAAAACCATTATTCTTGGCCAAATCAAGTGTTACTGCTTAAAGTCCTCCTTCAAGCACCAGTCAAGCCCAGCTTCTCCCTGAAGGGCCTTGACAACTGGGCAGGGACATTGAGCCTCTGGCTTGTCCCTTCAGGAGAACAGAGTTACAGGCAAGGAGCAAATTCTCCTTCCTGGAGGGAGCCGTAGTTTATTGGTAGAAAATGTTCATGCAATCCATTTGTGAAGAAAACCACACTGGCCATACTGGAAGCATTTGCTTTTGTATTTTTAGAGCTTTGCATAAGAGAATTATTGTGATTAAAAAAGAAAAAAAATTATGCTCCTGGTTGAAAAAATAAAAAATACTTGCACTGGCAGAACTTTAATCTGAGCCGAAGTCACAAAAACAGCCTTTATTGATGTCAGAGTTGCTTTAGAAATGGAAAGAGTAAACAGGATTTGGCCTTTAATTTGTGAAGGGTTTTGATTTTTCAGAGGCATTAAAGAGACAGAAAAGATGGGTATTGAATTATTTAACAATTGCTAGGAAAATGAAGCTTCAGAGAGCCTGTTTTCACTGCAATAATCTTATTAATGAAAACAAAACAATCTGGGGCAGCACCAATATTCAGAGCTCATAGCCTGCTGCTGAATTGTTTCCGAGTGGTCCATGAAGTGATTTTGGAAGTCAAAGCCAAGCTGAGCCTTTTCTGTGGTCTGTTCACACTTCCCAGGAGAAAGCTGCCATTGATGGATTATCCAAATACATTTTCCCTCTAAATCCAAAGCAGAGGGAAAAAATGTGCAAGGAGTTGTTGGGGGAATTTGGCTCTTTGAATTTTTTTTTTCATTGGCAGATGGCTTTTAAGTGATTTATTGGCCAAAACCAATCAATTTTCATTAGAAAGCAAGTTTTAATGACTTTGGGGGTGGGGACTCAAAACAAAGAAGTGATAATCGAGCTGGGTGACACAGCAGAGCAGCTCTTCATCAAACAGACTTTAAAGAGTGTTTGAGAGCCAGAGCTGAGGGCGATGATTTCCTTTCATGTGCACTTTCATTCACTGTCCTTTGCAGGCAGTGGTGCATCAATAGGCCTAGACTGAATTAAAGGAAAAATGAATCCCTGCTCTCATCCTCAGGGGCTGCAGCAGTCGGTGCTGGGTGCCCTGGGAGCTCCCAGCTGGCTCTGCCTTGGAGCATGGCAGGTTTTATAAACTCCCACTCCCTCCCTGCCCTCAGTCCAGACCTGCTGCTTTCTCCTGGAGAGTCTGATCTAAATCCTGCTGAGCTTCCACCTTGGGATGCTCTCCTGGTGCTCCTGGAGTGTCTGCCCAGGGCTGTGACAAACCCAGCCAGCCACAGTCACCTCCCTTCATCAGAGCACGGGTTTGGAAATCTGAGGGAGAGCAGTTGGCAAGGTCCTGATGGTCCCTGAGACCCCACCTGCAGAGCTGCCTCAGCCCTGGGCCAGCACAGGCAGCAGCTGGAGCTGCTGGAGGAGCCCAGAGGAGGCTCCAGGATGAGCAGAGGGATGGAGCAGCTCTGCTGGGAGGAAAGGCTGGGACAGCTGGGAATGCTCACCTGGACAGGAGAAGCTTTGGGGTGACTGAATTGTGACCTTGCAGGGCCTGAAGGAGCTCCAGGAGAGCTGGAGAGAGACTTTGGACAAGAACATGGAGTAACAGGATGAGGCAGGTGGCATTAAACTGGGAGTGGCTTCAGAGGGGATATTGGGATGGAATTCCTGGGTGTGAGGGTGGGCAGGCCCTGGCACAGGGTGCCCAGAGCAGCTGTGGCTGCCCCTGGATCCCTGGCAGTGCCGAAGACCAGGCTGGATGAGGCTTGAACCACCTGGGACAGTGGAAGGGGGTGGAACGAGCTGATCTTTGAGGTTCCTCCCAACCCAAACCATTCTGGGACTCCATGACACCTGTGGGGGCACCCACCCTTTCACCTCCTCACCTTCGGGGATGAGCAACTGCAAAGTTGGGATTTGCTGCTGTCTGCAGCCAGACTGGCCCTTGGTGCAGTTACTGCTGGGCTCCTGCAAAGCACAGCTTGGGCACTGGCAAGCTGCACTGCTGCCAGGGAAGTTTTGGTGTTCCTATGGAAGTGAGGTCACACAGGAACCGTTTTAGTTGCTGGGTTTTGAGGCTCCAGATCCTGTCAGTGCCTGGAAATTACATACCTGGGGCTGGCTCTGGGCTGCCTGGCCACAGAAGCCCATTTTTAGGAGCATCAGCCCTGCTCATCCCTGCTCCCACCTTCCCCACCATGAACCCCTCAGCTTTGCCTCGGGGCTGTGAACCCTACCTGGAGAGGCCACGAGGTGGGGGGGAGTCCTCGTAGCTCATTGGGATTTCTGGGCTCTCAAATCGGACACCCTCTGTGCTTGCAGTGTGAGAGGACCCGGCAGAGGGAATGGCTGCCCAGGGGAGCAGGCTGGGAGCAGCTCTGGCTGAGGTGTGCTGTGACAGCTGAGGCAGCTCCAGCCCCTGTGTGGGTCCTGTGGTGCTTAATGAACACCGTGCTCACATCCCTGGTGCCTTGTAGCTGCTCTGCTGCTCGGAAAATGAGCAGGTCCTTGCTAATGAGCGCTCAGGTTGGGGCTGTTCTGAGCTGGGTCTGACTCCTGCTGGATTTGCTGTGATTAATGCCTGGGCACACTCAGCTCTGCCGAGCACACGGGGCTGCTCTGAGCCTGGCAGGGGGAGCACAGAAATTGGGTGTGCGTGAGGGGGCTGGGTCTGCTCTGGGCTCATCTGCCGCGGGGAGAGCAGCCCTGCAGCCCATCCCCTCCCTTCCTTAGGCCTGGTTTAAATTTGCAGCTGTGTGGGCATTACTTCTGGTCTGGCATGGCGTTAACCCAGCCCGGCCCACAGCTCTGGCTGACAGGGTGACATCCCTGCTGGACACCAGCCTGCTGTGTCCTCCCCTGTCCTTTCTGCACTCTTTGTGCTTTCTCTTCAGGAAGCAGTACTTTGGGAGGGGAAAAGAAAAAGACATGAAATATTTAGGTGAACATCTGTCAGCGTTTTTGTGTGCTGCCATGAGACCTCAGAGCCCTGCAGCTGCAGCAAACTGGTCTGAATGGGAGAGCCAGGCTTAGGAGGAGGGTTTGGTGCTGGGAGGAGGGGGCACAGGGTGGGCCCCACATCCAGAGCAGCCCCCACAGAGGGTCCTCACTGCCTGCAGAGAGGGAGGCTCAGATTTGTTCTGCCAGTCCTTCCCAAAGTCACCACTGGCACTGCCTGCAGCTCTTCCCTCTGCTGAGCAGGGATTGATGCCTGCAGAGGCACTGGGCAGGGCACAGGTCCCTGCTGCCTCCAGCCTTGCCAGCACAGCTCTGTTCTCCTGGCCATTAGAGAAGCCCTCAGTCACAGCCAGTGTGCCCCCCTGATTGCCTCCCTGGGCTCCCTGGCTGACACTGCTGCTCCTGCCAGGCCCTGGCAGAAAAGAGCAGCTGACAGGTTTCCCACATTCTCCACAAATGGAATTTAATGGCCACATGACCCCATGGTTCTGGCTTCTTTTTTAGGGGAAAATTCTGGTTTTTTCCTATTGCAATGACAGAACTTTAGGTATGGGAAGTCAGCTAAGGCAGGGTGCCAAGGAATTGTGAATTTCTCATGGTACAAACTCCATGCAGAACTAAAAACTTGGAGAACTGCAGGCTCCAGGGAAGGTGCCACATCAGATTTTGAAACTGTGGCAGTCCTGAGTGGGACTGCAGTTGAACCATGAAATGTGTCAAGAACATTTCCTGCCAAAACAGAGGCAGAAGCAAAGGCTGGCACTGAGAAGGGGTTTGAGGATGCAGCTTGATGCCTTTTGCTCTAAGTTTGGAGGAATTGGGGAGCTCCCTGTTGAGTTGTGTGCATGCAAGGGACAATAAGGCAGATTGGAATGGAGTAGTTGATGCAGGAAAATGGGAGCGTAAAAACTGCTCTTCCCTGCATGTGTTGATATTTCCAAGATCAAATTGCTGATTCTTCCACTATCCCAGCGAGCTCCAAACCCCATCCAGCCTGGGCTTGGACATGTCCATGGATCCAGGGGCAGCAACAGCTGCTCTGGGCACCCTGTGCCAGGGCCTGCCCACCCTCACAGGGAAGGATTTATTCCCTATCTTTAACCTAAATTCTTCCTCTGGCAGTTTATACCCATTGCCTGTGTCCTGTCCCTCCAGTTCCTGGTGCAGGGTCCCTCTCTGCCTTCCCTGTGTCCCCTCCAGACCCTGGCAGGTGCTGAGAGGTCTCCAACAACCTCCTGTTCCCCAGGCTGAACAATCCCAGCTTTCCCAGCCTGTGTCCATGGGGAGGTGCTCCAGTCCCCCCATTAACCTCATACAGCACCTCCCCTGAGTGTCCCTGTCCTTCCCAGGGAGCTGGGATGTCTCAGTGCATTTCCTGCTCCTTCTTGGGAAAGGAAAGGGATGGGAACACTTCCTGAGAGCTAGATCAACCCCATGTTTAGGCTTATCTCTCTGCTTCAGTTGACAGCTGTGTGGGTATCATCTCCAAAGCAGAAAATAAACAGCTCCAGGAGCTGTGAGTTCTGTATTTCTCTCTGTCTGTAGGCAGCTGCTCTTCTACGTGGGCAGTCGTGGCTTTGTCACTTTTCTGAGAAGGAACAAAATGAAAAATCTGGCATTTTTTAAGATGACAAAATCTGCTGAATCTCTTTCCCCTTCCTCAGAGTGAATTTCAGGATCTAGGTCTGTCTAATCCAAAAGATGTTTTGGTTTTTTGTGTCGCAAAGCTCTCTGTCCACTGGTCAACAAATGTCTGGTGTCCTCTAGAATACTTCTGCAGGAAGAAAATGTGTTTGGAAGGAGAGAGAAGCACACAAGGTGCAGCGTTAAGGATGAAATCCCCTTCTGGGATTCTGTGTTTCATTCCCAGTCTGAGAGCCCTGAGCTGGTGTTTGGAGCAGCCTTGAAGAGCTCTGGCTGAAGATGCTCTAAAAATAAAGTGGGAAGGAAGGAGAGGAGAGATTCCAGTTCCTTTTGGAACAGGAATGAGGAGATGGGGGGAGCAGATGGCTGCTTTGCTGGATTGTTCCATCTCATTTGGGGTGGGGACTTGCAGTTATTTCCAGGAAAAATCACTTGGGAACCCATGGGAACAGGAATACTACAGGATTAGCAGTTTTTGTGGGCTGTGGCACTAGGCTGGTGTCCCTCACACCTTCCATCCAAAGGGGCTCTCAGTGCTGGCCAAGATTTCCAGGGATGCTTTGACACAAAGACCAAGGGGCTGTGCAGAGCTAGCAGAGCTCAGGGCTCCCAGCAGAGCCACATTTTCCATTTTAGCAGGGAAGACAGTGTAGTTTGAGTGCTTTTTCCAGGGAGCAGTGGTTCCCTTGGCCAAGCTGGCTCAAATTCCCTGTGTGCCTGCAGAAGTGGCTTTGTTTCAGTTGTGGGGGAGAATTTGCTTTTCCTGCAGTAGTTTCTTTTTCAGCTTTTTTGAAATTGGCTTTAATATAGAAATAAATCATCAGAGCATTACTAAATTAAAAATAAGCATAGAAGCAGACAGATCTGCCAAGCTAAGGTTAAACTTGGAGCAGGAGATCAGATTATGGTTTCATCAGTCTTTCCTCCCACTCTTTGCTTAATTTGGTACTTAAACGAGCCTAATAAGCATTGCAGAGCTCTGCACACCCAGCTGCTTTGGAGAGCAGTCTCCTGGTCCTCATGTTCTTATTTTGGGTCACACACATCACTGCACTGATGTGCTGGAGCTGTCCTTGTAGATGCCACAATTTATTGGGATGCAGAGGGATTACACTTGCTTGGAGCAGAGATTAGCATCAAGTTTACCTACCCTCCCTGTGAGGAAAAAGGAGCATTTCCAGCCCACTGCAGGACTTGGGTTGCCTTTGTTTACTCTCAGACCTGACCCCAGCTCACTTTTGGAGAGTCTTGGAGCAGCAGCATCATCAGGAGGCAAAGTGACCATCACTGACAGGCAGCTGGGAACGTCCCAGGGACAGACTGGCAGAGGGATGGAGGGGCTGCTGCTGCCAGGGATGTACAAAAGTGTGCCCAGAGCAGTGGAGGGTGAGGAGGGGCGCACAGAGAGCAGCTGTGGCTGCCCCTGGATCCCTGGCAGTGCCCAAGGCCAGGCTGGATGGGGCTTGGAGCAACCTGGGACAGTGGAAGGTGTCCCTGCCAGGGCAGGGGTGGAGTTGGTCAGTTTTAGTGCCCCTCCCAGCCCAAACCATTCTGGGATTCTGTGTTTCGTTCCCAGTCTGAGAGTCTTGATTTGGTGTTTGGAGCAGCCTTCCATTTCACAAACACTTTGTCCCTTTGAAAACCATTCCCCTTTCCTTCCATTCCCAGCACTTCAAGGAATGGGATGATATTTTCATCCTGGTTTTCCTCTTTATTTTACTGAAAGTTCAGTGTGGCAAAATCTCTGAGCATGTTCCTGCCTTGGAGAGCTAAAAGGAACCTCTGAATGGTGCTGGATGTGATCCAGGTGTTCCATCCAGGACTTTGCTGGGCCCTGGCCACTGTTTGCAATGTTCTGTACAGGTCTTTTTGCTCTTTGTTTTCTGTAATCTCCATCGGTTGTGGGATGCCATTGCTAAACAAATGAGATGATAATTAGCATAGCAACATCAGAGGAAGTTGATTTTCAGTCTGTAATGGGGATGATGATAATTAAACATGCATGACCTCATTGGGTTGAATAGGAATCAATTAAAATTAAAGCTTGTTGGGAATTCTTTTTCTTCTGTGAAATTTTTCAGAGAAAGCAAGAACAACATCACAAGTCCTAATGAAAGAAAATTGGGCTGATTTGCACCCTCAGTATTAAAAAATGAAAAAATTGGGAGATTTTTCAGAGATGGAAAATTTGGTGGTACCTCCCCTGCCCCGCCCCAGTGTGTAAATGCCCATTTTGATGAAGTTTTTCATTTGGAAAAATGAAGTTTGGAACATTCCAGCTGTTTCTAACACTCTTTAGAAAAACTCGGATCAAACTTGTGGAAGTGCTTCCCCAGTTTGTGTCCAGAGAGGCTCTGTGGTCAGCAGGGTGCATAAATTAATTTTGTAACATGTCTTAATTTCCTGTGCACTAATGAACATTGCACTGGAGCAGCTCCTTTTAGAGGAGGATGATTTATTTTTGGAGAGGGGGAACTACAGAGGGTTAAAGTTGGAAGGCCAAGTCTGGGGCCCCAGAAAGGAGCTCACCCTCAGCCAGAGTGATGGGACCTGAGAGGCCCCTCTGCAGTGCAGGTGGGAAAGTCTTGGGTTTCATTCTTTCTTTTTGCCATTTCTTTCCAAAATGAGGTTTCAGGGGTGCCTCAGCAGTTGCAGCCAAGCTTGCCCAGGGCCCCTGGGTTTGGGTTTTGGGAGAGGTGTGAAACCTCTCAACTTGCACGTTGGTTCAGGTCAGAGCAGGGGCCTGAAGAATGGGAAACCAAAGCTTGGGTAGTCCCAGGTCCATGTTCTGCATTTTGGGATTTGCTTCCAGGCCTTTGCCTGGAGCTTCTCTAATCTGTGGGATTCATCACAGGTGGGAAGGGGTTGGAAGCAAGATCCACTCCCAGTCCCTGTGGTGAAGGTGCACAGGGATCTGCTGCATTCAGCTGCTGCTTCCCATTCCTGGTGTCCTGGGTAAACCTCCTGAACAAGTCACTCCAGGTGTTTGCTCTGGATAGTGCTGTCCTTTGGAAAGGCCATTGGGGAATGGCCTCAGGATGGCCAGGGGAGCCTCAGGGTGGACACCAGCAGGAATTTCCCCATGGAAAGAGTGCTCAGGCCTTGGAACTGCCCAGGGGGGTTTGGAGTCGCCATCCCTGGAGAAGCCCAGGGAAGGGCTGGATGGGGCACTCAGAGCTCTGGGCTGAGGTGGGGATGGGGCACTTGGACTGGATGGTCGTAGGCAGCTTTTCCAGCCTCACAAAAGACTCTGTGATTTTCTCATCTTTCCCTCTTCCCTAGCACAAAAATCAATAAATCTTACATGAAGTCAGAGTGAAACAAATGCTGAAATCCTTCTTCTTTCTCCTCTTTGGAAAAGTTTTGTTTCTTCACCATCCATTGATGTCACAGAGGATGTGGTGACATTTCTGTATGGTGGGAGGTGGTGGCTTAAATTCTAAGTGTTCAGTTCTAAGGCCTCTGTTCCTGTTGGGGTTTGACACTTTTTTACACCTGTGATGGGGCCATTTCTGATTCAGTCTCAGATTGCCCCATATCTGATAAATGACATAACACATGCTCGTGTCTGTGCAGGTGAACCTCAAACCATGGCATGAGAGGTGAGCACACAAAATATGTGACAAAATACTGCTGTGGCTTTGGTTTGAATATATCCATTTAAACTTCCATGTTTTCCACATGGATTTTTTCATCTGCCACGAGCATGTTTGTGAACATGGAGAAGTGTTCCTGAGGAGAGATGCAAGATGCATCTCTGATAGCTTAAACTAGCAAATCCTGACTTTGTTTCATTTTCATCTCAACCTGTTTTTGCCTCATTTAGGTTCTGTTTCTGCAAGATGGGCCAGTCAGAACTGAGAGTGATGGGTTCATTTTCTCTGTCCTCCTAGACGTCTCTAAAAAAGCAGGAAGTTCTAGCCCCAGGCATCAGCTAAAGGAGTTTCTGGGGCTGCAAGAGTCCCCCCAGCTGAGTGCAGATGAAGGCAGCACAAAAGGCTCGGTCCCTGATGTGAACATTCTGCTGCCAGTGGAATGCTTCCTCCTGCATCTGGCCATGGAGCTGCACAGGAGGCAGCTCCTGCCAGTGGCTTTCCAAGAGGAAGGAATGCTGCCAAGTCTCTCTCAGGCACTTCCTGCCCAGTGGTTTTTGGTTTTTATCTCACCCCATGGAGTCATTCTCTGAATGCCCTGGGTTGGGATCCAGCCCCATGGATGCAGTGGGGCTGTGTTTGTGTTCCCCCACAGGAACATGGGTCCTCTCCATAGCACCATAAAAGTCACTGGAGAGAATATCCTGAGCTGGAAGGGACTCACAAGGATCATCAAAGTCCAGCTGCACTGGACAGCCCCAAGAATCCCACCCCACACCTGAGAGTGTGTTGTCCAGACTGTGCTGCTTTCTGAGCTCCTGCACTGTTGTGTGGGGAAAAGGGTTAGTGAGGACTCAGGACAGTATTTCACTGCCTCTGCTCCTCATCAGGTGGAGCTCTTAGGGATCCTGTGGAAGAAGGATTTATCCTGGAGCAGCTCCTCCCTCAGTCAGGGGGTTCAATACCTCCTGCCACCCCACAGGTGTGGGCAGGGTCCCTCTGCCTGCTCACAGGGCCCAGGGGGGTTCCTGGGGGTTCAGCACAGCTCCCACCATTTCTTTGGGCTGACAGCAGGGAAAAACCATCCTTTGGTTATGTCCATGGATTTGCTGTTGCCATCACATGTGATCTCTTTTTGGTGGCTTCTGGGGTGGAAAAGATCAGAGCTGAGTCAACAGGAGAAGATTTGCTGTGCCAGTGGTTAGGAGAGGTGGGGAACCACATACTGGCTCAGGCCTTGTCTTTTGTCTTGCCAGTGATTCACAGAATGCCAGGCTGGGCCAGGCTGGAAGGGAGCCCAGAGGTCCCTGGTGCCACCTCCCTGCTCAGGCAGGGCCATCCCAGAGCACAGGGCACAGCATTGTGCCCAGAGGGCTCTGCAGTATCCCCGCTGAGGGAGACTCCAGCCCCTCCCTGGGCAGCCTGTTCAGGGCTGGGCAGTGCCCAGGGCAGAAGTTCTGCCTCCTGTGCAGGGGCAGTTCCTGGGCTCCGTCCCTGCCCGGGGCTCTGGTGCCACTGCTGGGCACATTTTAACTCCTGAGCTGCCGTGGCCTCCCTGCAGGAGTTTTGCCCCACAAGGTGTGCTCACCATCCCATGGCATTTTCCTGGGCAGGGGAAGTTAAACTTGTCCATTTGAGTGGGATTTATAAAACACAATGAATTTCATGAGGGCTGAGAGCTGCACTGGGCTGGAGGATCAGAAGATGAGCTGTAATGGGAGGAGCTGGTGCTGTTCATGAGGACAAATCTGGGAGAGGAATTCTCTCTTCTGCCTCTTAATTGTCCTATCAAGGCCAGATCAGACAGGCAGGATGCAAGTGAGTGCTGCTGCCCAAGATGCTCCTCTAATTAGAGCAGTCCCTGAACCTCATGCAGACTTACAGTGTAGTATCAATTCAGGTTAAATTGGGAAACTGAGCAGAAAATTGCTGTCTGGTGTTTGGAGTGGTTTCTGCATCTTAACATTATCTGATATTGTATCATCATGTACTGATGCAAAATGCCAACGAGTAATGGCAGAGCCCTGCAAGTAATGACACTGGGATGGGAGAGCAGGAAATAGTGAGAGAAATTTAATTTCTTATGCCGTTTCATGAAATAAAGTCAACTCAGGTACACACTTGTTCAGATTAAATATAATGATGTGTGTCTGCAGCCCGAGCCTGCCGGGAATGCACATCCAGAGGCTGGGCAGGGAGAGGGGAGAGTTGCCATGGAAATACAGCCAATGTCACACTGGCAGCCTTGCAAATGGCTCATGTGTCATGGCTCATTTTCCAGGAGAAGCGGGGAAAACTGGGAATTAAGGGAAAACATCTTTAAATGTTTGCAGCAAGGCAGGGCCAGGACAAGTGTTGGGAGTACTGAGTGTTTGTGGGGACTGCACACCTGGGGCAGGCTCTGCAGCATCCCTGGGCTGCTGACCCTTTCTCCTTCCTCCTGCTGGGACAGCACAGCTGGAACACCCTGGGCTGGCTGGGCTTCCCCTGTCTCCCCTCAGGGGACTGCACAGGGCAACAGCTTTCCCTCACTTTACTCCTTCCAGGCCTTTGGCAGACCAGTTCCTGCACTTGCCTGTTCCATTCCTGAGCTGTGCCAGATGATCCAGAGTTATTGCTTGATCTGTCCTGTAATTGGGAACTCAGCTGCTGGCTCTTGTGGGGACTAACACAGCTCTTGCTTTAAAATTGGATGAAGTGCTCAAGGGTATTTTTTTTTATTTTGTTCTGATTTTGGGGGGGAATAATGGTTTTGCTATGCAAAAATAAATGAGGCTGCTAGACAAACAGCTTGTGTTGTTAGAGCCTCTCTCTCTTCAAGTAATGATGGTGTAATTCAGGCCTCTGAAATATGAAGCAAACAATAAATAAATTATTAACCTGCCTTTAGAGTATTGAAATCTCTATGTATTTTAAGGCCATAGTTGGTAAATAGGAGCAAATGAGTGTTTGAACAGGCAATAGAGGAATGACAGGAGGATCAGGGAACCGGGATCCACGAGAATTCCCAGGTCAGGGCCTGCCCAGCTCCTGCCAGGTTCAGTTATCTCTGTTTCTGCTATCAGTTTCCCTGTGGCATGGCTGTCACAGCCCAGGTTCAGGTGTGTTGGAGGTGAGTTTTGAGCTGTGAACTGGGAGTTCTGTAAAGAGCAGAGCCATTTCTGTGGGGAGAGGAATGAAGGAGCTGGACAGCTCTTCCCTGGTGCTGGAGCACTGGTGCTGCTGTGCACAGAGGGGTGCTGAGGGTTGGGCTGTTGGGTTAGGATGGGACTCAGTCTCAGCTGCACCAGGCCTCCATGGAGCATTTTAAAGACAAACTGTGCTGAGGCTGAGCTTTGCAGAGCCAGAGGGTCCCTCCTGCTGCAGGAGGGCAGGGAGGCAGAGGTGGCACAGAGGGGAAAATGCACATCCTCCCTCTCCCTCCTGCATCTTTCCTTTCCCTCCCTTTTCTTCCCCTCCAAGCAACCTGGCACCTTAGCACCCTGAAGGGAGAAGTGGCTCCAATTGGAATGTAAATCTCGGGTCCCTTCAGTGTGGCAGCAAAGCTCTGGTGTGTCAGCTGAGGAACCTGCCAGATCCCACCTGGGGGTCAGCTGGGCAGGTGTCCCACAGCTGCAGCTCCAAGGAGAGTTTATTCTCTAAAGTAAGGTGATGCTCCTGAAAATTAAGTGTCATTTCTCTCTTCTTGCTGATATATTCCCTTGAACAGCAAAGAAAGACTGCAGAAGAAAATTGAGTGGAGTTCCTGCCGAATTCAAACACACTGTAGTGATAAATATGGTTCTGAATAAACCTCCTTGTAGTCACAAATCAATTAATCTTTTTTTTCCCTGTGTACTCCATCCTAAGGATTTACTTTCTCATTGAGCTTTCCTAGCTCGTGCAGTACCTAATTCTTCACCTGGATAAATAACTGGTGGCATTTTTATTCCACAGCAAACCGGCATTATCTTTCTTGCTGTGTACAAGCAAAGGGAATTTTATTTATTTGTTTCTTTATTTTCCCCAGAGCAAACTCTGTGAGTTGGGGCTTGGAATAAAGCAGAGTTCAGGGCTTAGTGAGGAGCAGGCCTGCCATGGCTCAAGGAGTGTTTGGACAACACTGCCAGAGACGGGGGGGGGGGGGGTTTTGAGGGGTCTGTGCAGGGCCACGGGTTGGACTGGATGATCCTTGTGGGGCTTTTCCAGCCCAGGATGCTCTCATTCCATGAGCAGGCTCAGAAGAGAAGGGGACTTTCTTTGTCACAGGCCCCCAGCTGGGTAATAATTAGCATTGACTCCATGATTCATAGAAGGCTGATCAATCACTTTATTAAAATATACTTATTAAGAAACCCATTGCTTTTATAGACAGTTATGATACAGATGGACCCAATTGGTCCTTCAATCCAAATACCATCACCATGGCCAATCAAGAAATCACCCTTTGGTGAAACAAGAAACATATGAAGAAACATGAAGAACGTGTTATGAAGAAACAAATCTTCATAACACGTTCCACATGTTCACAACAACAGGGGCAGCAAGTGAAGATAAGAATTGTTTCTCATTCATTTCTCTGATCTTCTCACAGCCTTTCCCAGCACAATGTCTGGCAAAGTTGTGCCTGTTGCTCTCTGTGGCCAGAGAGCTGCTGCCACAACTTCTCCATCAGATTACTGGAGCCCTTTGGTTTGCCAGACCCCCTTGGCTGAGGATGCAAGGTGGATTTTTAGGGAAGGGCTGTCCCACAGTTGGCTGGGATGGAGGGCAGAGCTCTTTCCTGCTCAGAGCCAGCCTGAAGCCCTGCAGGGAGTTCAGCTCAGGGCTGGGGTGAGCAGGGACAGAGCAGAACTTTTCTGCTTTGTGTGGTAGGAGCTCTTTCTTCAGCCTTCTGCTTCTCTGGTGGTGAGTTAAAAATAGAGTTTAGAGAAGACCAAGCACATGATTGAATGTGAACCTCCCATGTGCTCACTGCCACCTGGAGCTGCAGCACATCCTCAGCCTGGGCTGCTCTGCAGGGACACAGACTCTGGAGAGAGCCCAGAGGGGGTGGCTCAGTGCCAGATCCAGAGCTCTGGGCAGGGGCTGGAGCAGGCAGCGCTGACCTGGCAATCCATCAGGAATTGAACTGGAATGGGAGAACTCCTTGGTGCAGAAAGGGCAACAGAGCTGGGGAGGGGCTGGAGCCCCAGGAGCAGCTGAGGGAGCTGGGAAGGGGCTCAGCCTGGAGAAAAGGAGGCTCAGGGGGCCCTTGTGGCTCTGCACAACTCCTGACAGGAGGGGACAGCCGGGGGGTCGGGCTGTGCTCCCAGGGAACAGGGACAGGAGGAGAGGGAACGGCCTCAGGCTGGGCCAGGGGAGCCTCAGGGTGGATTTTGGGGAAATTCCTTCCTGGAATTTGTTGTCCAGCCCTGGCACAGCTGCCCAGGGCAGGGGTGGAGTCCCCGACCCTGGAGGGGTTTAACAGCCCTGTTAAAGTGCCACAACATGTGGCACTTGGGGACATGGGGCAGTGGTGGCCTGGGCAGTGGTGGACTCCGTGCCTTTTACAACTGGAGAACAGTTGGACTCCGTGGCCTTTTACAACCCAAAGAACTCCATGATTTTGTCCTGACCTTGCCTACCAGCACTGCCTAGTGCCAGCAATCTTGAGTTTCAGCAGTGCAGGATGTCCCTGTTAAACTCTTCCAGCTCCTCTTCCCACACCTGCATGTTGAGATCTGTAACAGCTCTGCCTCTGCTTCCTTCAAACACAGGACAGAAAATCCCAGAAATAATCCATGGTCTTGTACTTCTGAGTAAAATGAAAGATCTCATTCCAAAGGTCTGCTGGATGAGCAGCTCATTGAGAGATGTAAATATTACTGACTGGCTTCTGCAGGATTAACTTTTCAGCTCTTTTCTGTTGTCTTTAATATGTGAGAGGTGTAAAAATGGTGTGGCCATGAGGTTCTTCCTCACTCAGGTGGTGAAGGTTAAGGACACTACACAGAAGGGGACAATCTTTGGGGAGTGCTCTGAGACTCTGGACAGTGGTAATGGATGGTAGACAATTTCTGTCCTGAATGATGAATCCCCTGCGTGTTGCCACTGGGGTTTGCCTCACAGAAATGTTTCTAAGAAGGCAGGGCACAGGAGCAGGAAGCTGGAAGTCAGCTTGCAGAGGCCCCACGAGCTTTCCTTTCATCCCTTGTAGATGTGAAATATTGACTCAAGTTCTGAAATCCTGAGAAATGGATATTTAAAATCTCTGTGGAGCTTTCCTGCTCTGAAAGATCATCTCTCATTAGCATCCCATCAAGGATGCTCCCTGAAAAGAGGAATTTTCCCAGTGTATCAGTACAGAGGGCCATTAAATGCCCTGCTTGGTTTGTGTCCTGTGCTTTCTGAAGGAGAGATTTTATTTTTTTTTTTTGGCCTGGTTCTGTGTGGAGAGAAAAAAGGCAAAGGAGTATTAATTGCTTGCAAATGCTCTTTCAAGTCATGGAAAGGGTGAGCTCCTGGAAGGGGCCTTTGTGGAAGGTTTGGGGTTTCTCACCACAGGATCCGGGCTTTAACCAGGATGAGAAAAGCCTTTTGCTGCCTGTAGGTGTGGCAGGGAGCAAGGTGGGACTGGGATGAAGCAGAAAGATGCCAGGGCGTGGGTGGTACCACCTCTGTCTTGGAGAAGTGTCCTGCTACCTTAGAAGGATCTCCTCTACCAGCACTGGGAGCCAGCAGACTCAGATAAATTCATAGCAGTGAGGAGCTGTCTGAAAATGACAAAGTTTGCCAGCTGCAAACATCACTTACAGCCAGCAGCAAAGGTAGCAGATGGTTAATAAAGCATCCTGGCAGCTCTAGAGGTTACCAGTTTGATTTACTGGTGGCAGTGGCAGGCCTTTGTTATCAGCTTGGCCAGGGGAGGCTCCTTTTGGCCCACAAGATCCATCTCCTCATCCTCCTTTGTTTGCTTTTTGCCCTGGGAGGAAGGAGAGTGTTGAGCACTACCCCATTCCTCCTGGAGCCTTTGGTAGCATGGTGGATGTTTGGTCTCACTCTCCATCACAGGGCTCCTCACCAAGGTCCCAAAAGACTGAGCAGGGTGGGTGGAATCCACCCAGGAGCAGTGCTTGGTGCCAAGGCCTTGGGCTGGGAGTGGAGGAAGGTGTCCCCAGGTGGAGCGAGGTGTCGGGGTCACCCAAGGCCACCTCTCATGCTGGGAGGCAGGGCTGCAGCCAGGCTGTGTCCCCATCCCCAGCCTCTCTCAGCACGTTCCTTTCTGTTCCTGCCTCCTTTAGGCCCAGCTCGTGTGAGGCCTGGGTTGAGCTCTCAGGCTGGCACAGTGAGGAACAGAAAACAAATTCCCTGCTGGGAAAAGCCTGTTGTGCTACAAGACATCCCCTGGAAAACCTGCCAGGGGTGGAGATGTCACTCACAAACCTTCCTGGCACAGCCAGAGCAGCACCTGCAGTGTCCTAAAACCTGAACCTAAATCCCCACAACCCCGAGGTGTGATGCAGGAGGGCCCAGGAACCCTGAGCCCTGCAGGAGTGACCCCAGGCACACCAGGGGACTCGGTGGCACAGCAGGACCCTGCTGGCTCTGGCAGGGCCTGACAGCAGCAGGGGACGGCTCTGATGTGTAATCCAGACTGGCTTTGTGACAGCCCTGTCACTCCAGAGCGGGTCCCTGGGGCTGAGTGTCACAGAAAAGCTGCAGGGAGCCTCAGGGCTTGGCAGAGCTCAGCTCTGGCTGCTGCTAAAGAGAAGCTGCAAATGTTCCAGGTGGGACATTCCTGCAGGGACCTGTGACTGCTCCTGCAGGGCCTCCAGGGATGTTGGACTTTGGTGTTTCCCACCTTTTGCCCCTGAGGCACCAAGGGAGTCCAGGTGTGGAGAGATTTCAAGTTGTGGAAGACTATAAAGAGTTTGTGGTGATTTCATCCAGATCAGGGGCTGATGGGACAGGCCACAAGAACAGCCTGGCTTTGGAAAGAGGGGGAACAGCAACACTGTGTCCCCAAAAAGTTTGTCTTTGGGAAGGCTCTGGAATGACTGTACTTCCCAACAGCAGGGCTGTGCTGCTGTGTGCCCAAACCAGCTCCAAAATCCTGGCACAGCCACGGCTGCCTGCTGGGGGAACATGGCTCTGGGACTTAAGAGCAGCTTTGGAAGGGGTTGGGAGGATGGAGTGAACATGGCAGGGGCCATATCTGGGATTTCTCCATGGCTCTAAGGACAGGGGGCCTGGGTGGCCTCGCTGCCACCACTGGAGCTCTGGAAGATGAGCAGTACCTGAGCTGGCAGGGGCTGGAGAGTGGTGTGTCAGGGCACTGAGAGCAGGGAGGACACCTGGAAATCCAGGCTGCTGCCCAGCTCTCCCTGGGTGTTTCCTGCTGCACTGCTGACGGGGTGATCAGCTGAGGGATTTTGTAGTGATAACAGCTCATTCATTTGGAGCTTCCCCTGCAGTGTCTGGGAAGGAAATGGGATGGATTTCAGAGTCATTTTCCTCAGAACAGAGAAAGGAGGGATCTGCCCCAAAGGGATGAGGTTCAGCATTGTGGGTGTCCAGGTCACCTTTGGAGATTGGATTTTGGTTCTGAGGACCTCTAAGCACTGCTGAGTGATTTGCTGCAGTGAAGAGTTGAGATTTTGGGATGCAATTACTCTTCCTTGTGAGCCAAAATGTCACAAACTCCTGTAACTCACTCAGTGCCAATGGAAACATTTACAAGAATGAACTTCTCCATGGACAGCTGCACCTGCCCCCAGACCGCCAGCAGAATCCCTTGGGCTCTTACTAGGATCCCACACCACCCTGCTCAGTATTCAGCCTCTGAAAGGGGAGAAGGGGACAGAAGTGAGACACTGGGGCTGCAAATGCAGGTGACAAGGATAAGGAGAGCTGAAGTGTCCCACAGCCGAGCTGGAACGCTGCTGGACATGAGGGGCTGAGCACCCTCATCACCCACAAGATTCAGCTCTGGGGTCTGTCTCCAAAAACTGCTGGTGCTCAGCACCTTGCAGGATTTGTCCCTTAGTGCAGGAAAAAGGATCAGACAAACACTGGCATGTTTATCTGCTGAGTTTTCAGCAGGAAAATGGATGAGTTTGGAATTACTCACCATATGTTCCCCTTTGGGCATCAGGCTCTGCACTCTGTGCCTTGCTGCTGGGGACTGGAGTGATGGAGCAAGGGAGGATTTCAGACCTGGCTGCCACAGCCTTCTTCCTTTGCTCAGCAGCTTTCAAACACCAATATTTAATGCAGTGTCTTCCCTTCCTTCTGCTGCAACTCCCCCTGGACTTTTCCACCCACTTGTGCACTCAGCATGTTCTGCTCCCCTTCACATATGGCATGCAGAATTTTCCATATATTAAAGCCCTAACTCAGGGTTATTTGATGCTCAGGGAAGGTCAGGGAATATTTTATGCTCCAAAAAACATAGAAGTGGAATTAGAAACATGAAAATATGAGGACCAGTGGAAAAGAAGGGGATTCCACCAAGAAAATAACTAAAGGATGTGTCTGTAGCATGTCCTGCTGTGTTTGTGAGCAGGGCCTGGATGGAGTTCTTTGAGAAGCTGAGTATTTAATCAGGGTAACTTTGAAATTGGCTTTGGGAGAGGCAGGGAAGGAGGGCAGAGCCTGGCTGTGTCCATGGGGGTGTGGGGGCTGTGTGTAGCTGTGTGTCCCTGAGGCCATGCCCTCCCAAGCCCCCCTGTTCCCACAGCCTCCCCTCCTCCTGCATCTCGGGGACCTCTGCTGACCCCACTGCCCTGGGCTGGGCCTTCCCTCCCATCCCAGTCCCCCTGGAGGGTGATGCTGCTCCTGGAGAAACCCCCTGGGTGTTAACCAGGCTGGGATGGGCAGCCAGAGTGTGCTGTGGGGTCTGGGGGGTGTTCAGAGACTGAGAGCAGGGCAGGGTGAGGCCACCCCACTGCAGGGAGCTGCTGCCTGGGGATAGCCCAGCTCTGACCCGGGGATGAGCCCAGCCCTGTCCTGAGGATGAGCCCAGCCCTGTCCCGAGGATGAGCCCAGCTCTGACCCGGGGATGAACCCAGCCCTGTCCCGAGGATGAGCCCAGCCCTGTCCCGAGGATGAGCCCAGCTCTCACCTGGGGATGAGCCCAGCTCTCACCTGGGGATGAGCCCAGCCCTGTCCCCCACAGGCCCCTGGGCCCAGCCCTGCTCTGTCAGCCCATGCTCCCTGCAGAGCTCTGTCAGCCAGGGCAAAGGGAAGGTCTGCAGGGTTCATCTCAGTCCCAGTGAGCACTGCCCTGAACCAGAGAGCTCCACAGGACCCCAGATCTGAGATCTGCTCACTCCTGTCACTGTCACCCCTGCTTCTGAGGCTCCCCAGTGCAGCCAGGGCAGCCACACGGCCTCGGTCCCTGTGTGCCCCTGCCCTGTGTGTCTCCTCCCCTGTGTGTGCCCTCTGTGCATGCCCCCTGTGTGTCCCCTGCCCTGCGTGTGCCCCTTCCATGTGCCCCTTGTGTGTGCCCCAGCTCTGTGTGTGCCCCCTATGTGTCCCCTGCCCTGTGTGTGCCCAGCCCTGTGCCAGGCAGCTCTGGCAGCCCACAGGGAGGCAGGGGATGTGTGGGCACACACAGCACAGGGCTCTGTGCGTTCCTTGGAAGGCTGATGGGATTTTCAGGTTCAATGTCTGGAGTGACATTGTGCCCAAACCAGCTCCAAAATCCTGGCACAGCCTCGGCTGCCTGCTGGGGGAACACAGCTCTGGGGTTTAAGAGCAGCTTTGGAAGGGGTTGGGAGGATGGAGTGAATGTGGCAAGGGCCACATCTGGGATTTCTCCATGGCCCTAAGGACAGGGGGGCCTGGGTGGCCTCACTGCCACCACTGGAACTCTGGAAGATGAGCAGTACCTGAGCTGGCAGGGACTGGAGTGTGGTGTCAGTCAGCTTTACTTGCTCCTGTTGAGTGATGTTTTGTGTTACTGCTGGGCAGGAATCTGGTTTGGCTCAGTGTGATCCTGTGGGGACAGGGAGCAGGGAGCTGGTTTCTGAAGGTGTAGGGAATTTATTTGGTCCAGCCTGCCTGGGATGGACTTGCAGTGCAGTTGAATGATTATTAAAATTTTGCCTCTTTACTCTCGAGGTCTTGAATTTATATCACTTTGAAGCAGGAGAGGGGAGCCGGTGCTGCTGTGCTGCTGCACAGGGAATGGTGTCAGAGGAAAGCAGAGCTGAGGTGTGATGAGGATGGCAGCACCCCTGGCATTAATGTCATCTCTGGAGCTGAATTCCACTGAATGGTGGAGTGGTTTGGGTCGAAGGGACCTTAAGCCCATCTTGTTTCATGGGCAGGGACACCTTCCACTGTCCCAGGCTCTGTCCAGCCTGGCCTTGGGCACTGCCAGGGATCCAGGGGCAGCCACGGCTGCTCTGGGTACCCAGTGCCAGGGCCTGCCCATCCTCACAGGGAAGGATTCCTTCCCAATACCCAAATTTCCTTGTGCTGATCCCCAGTTCCTGGGTTCTGGTCAGTTCAGTCCCAGTGGAGCAGCACAGGGCTCTCGTGGGGCTGGCAATGTCAGAAGGCACAACTTGGCTGTTGGGTTTTCCCTGAAGTGTTGAATTTCAGTCACAACAAAAGCAAGGTCCTTTCCAAGAAAACAGTTCTGGAAAATACACTGGATCTGTCTCTCAGCTGTGATGTTGAATGTTTTGACTGTCAAGGCATGCAGGGCACTACATGAAACATTTAATATTAAAACAAATCAGGAAATTAGTTACCTAAATTATGAAGTTTTAGAAGAATCGCCTGTGTCCTGTTGCAGTGCTTCCCCAGCACTCCTTATATTTCCTGCTATCTTTCAATCTTTTCTTCATTGCTTGGGAATACAGAACTGATACAGTGGATTTTGCTGGCAGTTCTCACATTGCATAAAGAATTTCAAGGATCTTAAATCCCTTTCCTGAGCCTGGGAGATGCAGTGCAGATGTGGAACAGCAAACTAAGGGAGTGCACTCTGCTTCTGCAGGGGGTTATTGTTCACAAGAGCCATTCTCACTGTCTCAAACCTGTATAAATTTTATTAATAGAGGTATTAGAAATTGTATTGCCTTTCTTATCCTCTTTGGTTGATGGAAACAACTCTTACACACCAGTTTAATTTTTCTGAAGTACGGTACTAAAGTGCTTTCCATGTTTGTACAAATGAAAATAACCTTCTTTTAAAAATTAAATTGAAGCTGTCTGCTTGTTTTGTGAGGCTGATCCCTCTGTGTTGATCATGCCCATAATGAATTGTTCTCTGCATTGGGGTTAAAAATAACCCAGCCCCAAAGGCTGTGCCCTCCAACCCCTCTTTCTTCTTAATTTGTGCTGAGCCATGAACATGAGAGAGCCCCAGGCAGGTACCTGGGTGTGGGTGACCCTGGGGACAGGACTCCCTGCCCTGCCCAAGTGCATTTTAGCTTCCCTGCATTGCTGTGGGCAGAACTGCTGCTGGCAGCTCCTGAAAGGGCAATTTTGGAGCCTGCATCACTTTCTAAGGCAGCTGTTCAGTGATTTTTGTCAGGGATTGTGGTTTCCATCCTTATGTGGTGGGAAGGACCATGTCTTTGTGAAGCTGAATGGAAATCAGGCATTGATGTCACCTGAAACGAAAATGTCAGTTTGGGGATTTTTGCGGGAGGTTAATCTAATCAAAGTTTTCAAAACAGAAGTTAAGAGAAAGAAATTAAGAGAAAATTGTTAAGAGAAGATAGTTAAGAAGGGTGCAGGAGGAACAGGCAAGGGGTTGTGGTGGTTTTGCAGTGGGTAAAATAAAACCAAACTGGATGCTAAAGAGCTGATGAGGGGTTTGTGATGTCTCTGTGTCCTGACTCTCACAGATGGCACCAGCGCAGGCCTGTGTGTCTCTGTCCTCTCTCTGTGCTTGGACTCTCTGTGGGGTTTGTCCCTCATGACAGAGAGGGTTGTCATGGCTTTTTCTCCCACAGCATCACCCTCTTTCAGCTCTAAACCATTGGCCACCTCTCAGAGCAGTCTTTACCTGTTTACATTGTCTATATGAGGGGCTGATATCCTCATGGAACCCTGTGGAAAATCCCAAAGCAGCTGGTGCCAAATATTTGGAACAGGAGGTTGTTGGGGACCTCCCAGCTGCTCCCAGGCTCTGGAGGGGGCACAGGGAAGGCAGAGAGGGACCCTGCACCAGGAACTGGAGGGACAGGACAAGGGGAATGGGGTCAAACTGCCAGAGGGAATTTAGCTCAGACACAGGGAAGGGAATGTCCCCTGTGGGGGAGGCGAGGCCCCGGCAGAGCTGTGGCTGCCCCTGTTGGACCAAAACAGCTGAACCAGAGTGCAGAACCCTTTCTCCTGTTGAGCCCGGATTTTCCATTGATTGGAGAGGGACGGGTCAGGTTTAGGGTGGGTGACTGATGGTGGTGAGGGCAGAGCTGCCCTGCCTGTCCCCTCCCCCTTGGGAGCAGAGCTCCCAGCCCAGCAGTGGGATGAGCCCCGAGCCTCCTTAGGCCTGGATACATTTCAGTCTGTGAAATTCTTTTCTTTTCTGGAAAAGCTTCTGCTCAGAGAGGTCAGAGACTTCCACTTTGGCTTGACCCTGTGGCTGCTCCACAGGCTGGAAACCAGCTGGAGCCAGCAGCCATCCCTAAAGTGTCCTGCTGGATGCAGGAGGAGGGGCAGGGGGCAAGGGCCAAGTGCTGCCCACACTGGAAAACAGGGAAATCATAAAATCAAACAGGGAAATCATAAAACCAAACAAGGTTTTAAGATCAAGAGGAATTCTCTGCAAGAATAATTGGGATGCTAAATTCATGCAGCTCTCACTACAGAGCTACACAAACATTTTCCCATTAAGGAATTACTCACTCTTGCAGGTTTTTCCAGAGCAGTGGGATGAAAATTTGCTGCTCTGGAGTCCAAATCTGGTGGATTTGGGGGCAGCCAGGCAGTGAAGGGTCATTGCCTCTCCTCCTGTATGCTGGGATCCATCCTGGGAGAGGTTGTATTGTTTTTCCAGTCAAAATGTTCCAAATGAAATA
Organism: Onychostruthus taczanowskii; assembly: GCF_017590055.1. Classification (NCBI taxonomy): domain Eukaryota; kingdom Metazoa; phylum Chordata; class Aves; order Passeriformes; family Passeridae; genus Onychostruthus; species Onychostruthus taczanowskii. The sequence goes on along the minus strand of NW_024506552.1, from coordinate 1,116,038 downwards.
CAAAGGATAGGTTGGAACAAGTGGTGAGCAGGAAAAGAGTCTCATTATAACATGCAGGGCACGGAGCCTGGGATGGGAAGAGGAAGCACACAAGGCTGTTAGCCAGGGCACCAGCCTCTTTCTCTTCAGTTTAGTTTCAGCTTCCCTTAAAATTCCTGCTGTTTATCCACTTTGCCCACACGGGAGCCAGAAGCTTTCCTGCTCGTTTCTGTCAAATTAAATTAATGGGGAGAAAAAACAACCACACAGATGCTCCAAATCCCAGGCTGGAACTGCAGAGTTTTGGCTCTTGCATCTGACTCTCAGTGTGGTTCAAAAGCAACTCTGGAGGCACTTGGGACACTCAGGAAAGGCAAAAGAACAACAATTTTCATGTTTAAAATGAGAGCTGAATTTTTCAGGCAGCTCTGAAAGGTGAGCTGTGGAATCTGGGAGCTGGGGGTGTGTGCAGGTGTGATGGGCTGGTTTCCTGTGACAGTGCACGGGGGTTTTCCAATGCCTGCATTTGCCAGATGAGCTTTTCTGCTAAAATAATTGTATAAATAAGAACTGGGAATCTTCTGGGAGTGTGAGGGAGGTGCCTCCCCCACCTGCAGCTCCCAGCAAAGCACCTGGGAGGGGCAGGGGTGGAAACCCAGCAGGTTGCCCAGAGCTCTGTGAATGTGTTTTGGAGACTGGACCCTTTTGGGGCAGTTTGATGTTTCTAACATCACTTAAAGTCATCTCCTTCTTTGCAGCCAGCACAGGACCTGGAGAGCAGCCCCAGACCCAGTGGCTCCAGTCACAAAGGAATGGGGTGAGCTGGTGCAGACACCCAAGGGCAGAAGCTGTGGATGCAGATCCAGTTTTGGGCAGGGAGTGAGGAAGGCAGAAGGTGCAGCAGGCAGGGCAGGGCACCAGCCAACTGCTTTGATTTCGGCTTATTGCACTGCCAAGGACCACGAGCTGAGGGGAGATGAATTTGTGGCTTTGACCATGTCAAAGAACTCAGATTGCCCTTCTGTAAATGGCTTTGATTTGGCTTTTTATTGGCAGCTTAGACCTTCTCCTGCCACTTCTCCAATGGCCTTCCCTTCCCTTCCCTTCCCTTCCCTTCCCTTCCCCCTTCTAAGTGCTGCATCAGTGGTGCCCTGGCTATAGATTTCCTTTGCCTCCTAAAAGCTGTTGGAGGGTAGGAGGAATTCCCAAACCTCCAGGTAGAAGGCAGCAGTTTTGTTAATCAGTGTTAATTAGAATGAGCTGGTTTGGCCTCAGTGGAAGCAGCTCTGGAGCAGGAGAAGAGTTGAATGTATAAAATCAGGGATGTGAAACTGTGGGAGCTCAATGCCAAGGATGTGTTCAGGGTTTTGCTGAGTTGGAGTTAAAGACAAGGAGTAAGCACTGATACTATGGAAAATATGTATTTTGGGATTCTTTCACATCTTCTAATTGCAAACATTGCATTAGGTGCTGTTTGTGGGATTAGGACCAAATTTGGCCAAACTGTTTCTAAATGCTGAGGGACAGATAGCTCCAGGATCCCAGCACTGGATGAGTTTTGAGGTCCTTCCACCCCAAACCAGTCTGGGACTCTGATGGTTCAGGGTTATTGATGAGAGCAAAGTTTTGGGTTGGTTTTTCCCCAGTCTGGGAGATTCTGCCCCAGGATAGGTTATTTCAGTGCCTTTGCTGCCCTTAAGTGCTGCCCAGCTGCAGGCAGGGAGCAACAATTTCTGGGAATGTGAATTTGGGCAGTGTTTTGTAGAACAGAACTTGTGGATTTTTTAAAACTGCCAGGCAAGAATCTCTAAAACACATTACAAGCCCTCAATTTGGGGTTTAATGGTTCTCTTAATTCCCAGTGAATTCCTCAGTGAGAGCCTGCCAGCCACTATTCGGTCTCACCTGTGAAAATGTCAGTGCCACCTTTCTGAGCAGTGCGACTGGGATGAGGAGGTTTTGCAGCTCAGCTGCAGCACTGAAGTGCTCAGATGTGTTTCAGGTGGGGATTGGGAACCTTTCCATGGCATCCCTTGTCCCATGGAGGTTACGTACACTCTCATCCCACAGCTCAGGGGAGGTTTGGGGCTGTCTTCAATCCCCACCTTAACATTTCCACCTCCTGCCGCTGCATCTGGCACCCAGATGTTGCAGCTTGTCCTCACCCTTCCCTGCTCTGCCTCAGGCTGTTAAATCAGCACCTTTTCTCTGATTGAAATTCCTGATTAAAGCTGAAGTGGAGTGAAAGTGCTCCTGGCTCTTTTGGCACGTGGTGCTCTGTAGGAAAAGGGCACAGAGGGCAGAGTTGTTCCTCCCCTCCCTGGGGTAAAGCCAGCAGCAGCTCCTGGCACAGGACTGGAGTTTTTCTCTTTCCTTCCCACTGCTGATTTTCCACAAGCAGGAAGCCTCTGCAGAGACACAGCATAAATGCACTGTAGGTTTGTCTGAGAATCAGAGGGCAGCTGGGTTGGAATTCTTGGAGCATGTCCTGAGGGAATGAACTCAGGGCAGCTCCTGGTGTGGTTCCCCAGCCTTGGGATGTGCAGATGATCCCTTGGCAAAGGTTCCCTGCTAAGCCAACTTCTTTTTAGGGCTGCAGACACTGACATCCCCTCCCTCCAGTGTTTCCCAGCCTGCAGATTCCATCAGTGTGGATTTGTTAAAGGCTGCAGCCTGCTGGAGCTGTGCCAGGGCAAACTGCAGATCCTTTCCCCCTGGAATGTGACACTGCTCAGCTTCGAGGCAAAACACAAGGAAGGCTCAGCCCCAGGGCACAGAACTCCTGGAGTGTGGGACAGTGTGGGCTCCTCCTGAGCCAAATGGGAATGGCGGAGCCCTTGGCATTCCCTGGGCCAGGTGCTACTTTGCCTGAGGAGTTGGCAGCAGCTCCCTCTGCTCCCAGCTGCATTTTTATCCTTCAGGATACAAACTCACTCTGCAGAGCAGGGTGCAGGCAGGTCCCTCCTGAGCCAAATGGGAATGGTGGAGTGTCATGGTTTTACATGAGAGACATTTAGGGAAGTGATGGAAAGCTCCTAGCCACTGTGACATGCCTCTGTGAAAAACACGTGTTAAAGATGAAAGTAGAAAATAAGAGAGACTTCACAACAATTACAGATGTCCCCAAGCAGCTACTATTTGTGACAAAATTGAGAACCATGAAAAAGCTTTTTTTTTCATTGTAAAAAAGTCTCCATAACATTAACAAGAAAGACTTCTCTCCCTAAGTAAGCTGAAAAAAACCCTATTCCACAAATAGTAAACTAACTAAAATTTTAAGTTTTGTTTCTTTACATTGTCAGCAAGGGAAAAAAGTTGTAAAGCAAAGAGAAGTGTTCTGAAAGTTTTATTCTAATTCTTACTACTCTTTCTTGTAGTTACTGTTAATAAATCATCTTTGTACCCTTTTAAAATTTTGAACCTACTTTACCTTTCTCCTAATTCTACCTCACAGCAAGGAGTAAATACACTAGTAATTAACCAACCCTAAACCCACCACACTCATTAGTACATTAACCAAAAAATCTCAAAATTAGCAAAATTTCAAATCAACAAACCAAAAGCACTCCATGGAGCCCTTGGCATTCCCTGGGCCAGATGCCACCTTGCCCAAGGAGTTGGCAGCAGCTCCCTCTGCTCCCAGCTGCATTTTTATCCATCAGGATACAAACCCACCCTGCAGAGCTGGGTGCAGGCAGGTTCCTCCTGGGACTGGGGGAGCAGAGTTCCCTCATCCCCTCCCTCTGAGCCCTGGAGTTGTTGCCAGGTGGTTGTGGCTGGCAGGAAAGCCCTGCAGATACAGGAGTGCCCATTCCTGCAGGCTGCTCTGTGTGCAGCAGGGAATGAGGGTCTGCTCCTTGGCATGGCACTGGAGGGGCAGAAGGCCCTGTTTCCTGCACTTGCTCTGCCCTTGAATGCTGACATCAAACAAGCTCCCCTGTGTGCAGTGCAGAATGAAATCCTGGCTCTCAGGTCCAGTTCTTCCTGGGCTGATGCCACCTGGACACAGGGCTGAGCCCTTCACCCCAACTCATCACCCCATTGTCAGGTGACAGCACAGGAGCTGCCTGGGATGGCCCCTGGTGCTCAGCCTGGGAGCCAAACACATTTTTTAAAGCTTTTCCTTCTACATTTCACACAGGAAGGTGAACTCCTGCTGCCCAGGAACTTGCTGAGGGTTTTGCTAATGACTTTGAATGGGTCTTGAATCCAAGTCCCCCCTGGGAGAGGAGGCTCCAGAAGGCTGGAACCCCTCTGCTCTGGAGCCAGGCTGGGAGAGCTAGAGGTGTTCAGGGTAGAGATGAAAAGGTTTTGGAGAGACCTCAGAGCCCCTTCCGGGGCCTAAAGGGGCTCCAGGAGAGCTGGAGAGGGACTGGGGACAAGGCATGGAGGGACAGGACACAGGGAATGGCTCCCACTGCCAGAGGGCAGGGCTGGATGGGATATTGGGAATTAGGAATTGTGCCCTGGGAGGGTGGGCAGGCCCGGGCACAGGGTGCCCAGAGCAGCTGTGGCTGCCCCTGGATCCCTGGCAGTGCCCAAGGCCAGGCTGGACACTGAGGCTGGGAGCAGCCTGGGACAGTGGAAGGTATCCCTAAACATGGCAAGGGCTTGAAGGGGGTGATGTCTAAAATCCCTTTAAATCTCTTTAAATCCAAGCCATTCTGGGATTTTGTGATTTAAGAAAAGTCAATGCATTTTGCATTTGGTAATTTTAAGACCCCCCCCCCCCCCCCGAAACAACAAGCTAAAGCAAACTAGAAAAGCAACACCAGCACGCTCCCCACTCAAAAAAAGAATGTAGAAACCACAAGCAGCTGTTCCAGAGGGGGCTCCTGGTGAGTGTGCCCCATCCCAGCAGAAGTCAGCCAAGGCTGAGCTGGTGCTCAGGGTTTGAAGTCAGGAGCTATCTGCAGCACTTCCCTGGCTGCCCTGTGCTCAGCATTGCTTCACTCTGCCTTTTCAAGAGCTCTTGAATCACTTCGTGCTTCCCAGCTTGTGCAGCTGTGGGAGGAAACACAGATTGCCAGGGTCCCTTGGTGTGATCAGTGTCCCTGGGATGGGGTGGCAGCTTTGGGAGCTGTTGGCTCAGGGTGCCTGACCCTTGGACATGCAGTTGGGATAAATCTCTGCCAGCATCAGCCTCTGTGCTTTGTGCTTGTGTGGATCTGCACTAATCCAGGAGGAGGTGAATCCAAACCATCCTCTCCACCCCTGAGTTCCCTTACCTGGCAATCATCTTTACCAAGCTTGCATTTGCATTGCACTGCAGTTTTCCCCATTTCCATTTTTCTTTTCTATCAGCTTTGCTCGGTGTTTTAAACAAAACAAACCCCAGCAGTGAGCAATGAGTGACATTTGCTGTTAAAGGCCCAGGATGGATCTGCTGCTTTCCCAGGAATTGTGCTGCTGTGCCAGGGATGCATGAAGGGGAGATAAAGCTGGGAGCTCCCTCCTCACCAATAGCTGCTATCAAGGAGGTGTCACAATAAATGCATTACTCAGCTCCTCGAGGTGCTTACGGGGCTGTTCTGCTGCTCCCTCATTTCCCAGGGAGTGCAGCTGCTCCAGCTGTCAATAACCATTCCTCACACCCTGTGATGGGCATAGAAATCACTCCCCCAAACTCTGTCTGCAGGAATATCCCTGCAATCCCTAGGACTTGAGGCTCCTGAATCATTCCCAGCCATTGCAGGGATGTGGCAGAGAGCACTTGGGGCTGTGCAAACCCCACTGCTGATGGCATCACCCACCACAGGCTTCCAGCAGTGCCTGGAATGTGGAGCTGAGGAGGGGCTGGTGTTTAGGAGCTGCTGCTGAGGGATTGGAGGGAACTGGGACCAGTGGGTGAATTGTGGTTGTACTGGAGGTTGAACATGATTCTGCAAAATCACCCTGAAATCACCCCAAAACCATACCAAAATCACCCCAAAGTCACCCCAGAGTCACCCTGTGGTGGCAGAGGGGCTCTGGGGTGCTTCCCCAGCTCAGACTGACCTTACCATGGCCTCAGCCTTTCCCTGCTCTGCTGTTCCTGCTGTTTCCTAGGAGCTAACAGGGACTTGTGCTCTTTTCTGCCTGTCTAGGGAATCACTTCTCAGCCCAGCTTTGTGGCAGTTCCCTTTGTGTGTTTGTCCCCAGATGCACAGCTCAGGCTTGCAGCATCTTTGTTCCGGCAATGATTTGCTCAGGGAGATTTCTCTCCTGATTTCTGCAGTTTGGCTTGAGTGTTCAGAGATTAAAAATGGTGTTTCAGCTGCAAACAGAGCAGGTTTGTTCTGCAGAGATGCTCACCTGAGCCCATCTTCACCTTCAAAAGTCAGTTTATTGTAGTTTCTTTCATCTGATGTCACTTGGAGCAAGTGTAGGAGTATTTTGGTGGCAGATAGGTCAGAAATCACTGCCCAAGTCCCAGTTTGGGTACCAAGCTCAGGCTCAGGGTGTTAATCCTGATCCTTCAGCCCCAGCTCAGTGCTTTAACCCGTACATGGTTGTTGTTGTGCCTGAGACAAAGAGAACTTTGTTTACCTGTGAAATTTGCTCATTGTGATTTTTATGTTCAGTGGAAAGGAAGAACATGACTCCAGATCAGCTGCTTGGCTGCCCTTGAGAAAAAATATATTCATGTTAAAAACAGCAAAGTAAATAACACGTCCCTGTTAAGTGCCTGATAGTTATACGTATTACATCCCAGAGTAATTATCATTTAATTAGCACTCTGGCAGCAGTGAAAGGAGATGGAGTTACAGTGCAGTTCTTGCTGGAGAGTCATGTTCTTGATGAGGAATTCCTGCATTCCTGGAAGGGAGTGTGAGCAGTCACAGAAGCCAACCCCCCCAGGGCAGCAGAGACCCCAAACCTGCAGGGTTCCCTTTGCAGTGACCACAAGGAATAAGGTGTTCCTCCCTCAAGGGGAGTGGATTTAGGATTAGATTTGGGATTAGATGAGCACGTGCAGTCCTGGCCACCCAAACTGGTCACCATGTGAGGGGTTTCTAAGGAGATATGTTTGACCCCTTTTTTCTTTGCCTTTTCCTGCACTTTATTTTGTTGTCAGTCAGGCTGTAAGTGCCAGGTGTTAAAGAAATCCATGTTATTCCTCTTTGAATATTTTTATATTCAATACCAATATCTCTTTCCTTTTTATTCCACCTGATCTTTAGGGTTTGGGGTGGAGGTATTGAAATGAGATGGTCTGCAAGATTCCAGTCCAAACTCTCCTCTGAAAAAAAAGGCCACAAAATCTTTCCCCTTCACAGGGGTGAAATCTCTGCATCCATGTGCTGTCACTGGAGGCTTTGAAGAGATGCAAACTCAAATTCTTAAATCTGGGATTTATAATCAGACTTTATTGTCCTCTCGAGGAGCTGAGGACTGGTTTGAAGGTGCTGTGATTGTTAAATCCCAGGATCTGCTGAGGCTCCTCCTGCTCTGCTCCAGCTGCCAATGAGCTGGATTGCAGTGGCTGCCAATTAGCACAAATGAGCTTTTAAACTATTTCTGGGGGAACTTTGAAGCTACTGGCTGACTTTGCCCTGGGGAGTTGTGCATCCCTGCTGTGGAATAAATAGGTCTGATTTGCATAGGCAAACACTGCCAGTTTAATGGAGATTCCCGTGGGACTGAAGTCCCCAAGGAGCTCTGAGGAGGTGCTTGAGGCTGGATTGAGGTGACTGATGTCCCTGTTTGGGGTTGATTTGGGGTGTGCTCTCCTTCCCTGTCCTGTTCCTGAGCAGGGATCCACGGGTGGGGACTCTTGGATTCCCTCACCTCCTGAGGGAAAATTCAGGTTGAAATTTCCAACTGCTTGCTTTTGTCAGACCTTTATCTCCTGCTGGTGGCCGTGCTGCAACCGCTGGGACAGCAGCAACCATCCTGGCCCTGCTGGAGCCAGGCTGGGCTCAGCTCCTGGGCTGCTCACAGGGTGTTCTGGAGCCTCTCTGTGCAGAGCATGTGGAACAGAGATTTCCAGAGCTGCTCTGAGGGTCACACCTTCATGGGACCAGCACAGAGGGAAAATAAAACCAGGTTCACCAGATCTCGAGCCTTCCTCTCTCCTCATCTCTGCTGATCCCCTGATCTCTGGGCTCCCTTTGTGCCCTGCCTTGATTTGCAGTGGCTTTCCAGGCAGGGAAAGTGTTTTTCTTGCATCTTTTATGCATTTTTCAGTGGCTTCCAGTATGAGCCAGTGCACAAATGAAAATCTTGCTCTGCTTTATCTCAGCCCCAAGCCTGAGACTCTGTGTGGCCTCTCCTGCGGGAGTGTCCTAATAAATCACGGAGAGTGATCACAATTATTCCCCAGTTCTGCCTTTGTGGACAAATGGGGCCTGTTAAGGGTCAAACTTCCAGCATGCAGATATTTGCAGATGAGCTGTAGGGGCTGTGGGAAGGAGTCTCAGTACCTGAGATCTGGGGAGGCACCTGGACAGGTCCTTGTGTGCCAAAGGGGCCCCCAGGTGTGAAGGACAGGGCATCCCTGAGTGTCCCCAGCAGCAGGAAATGGCTCAGGTGAGGAGCCCTCTTCCAAGGGAGAACCTGCCATTGCAACTATTTCCTCTATTCCTCCACAGCAGCCAGTCTCATTTGAAGGTGATTGTCAAATTCACTCTGGCCAGGGTGCCTTTTCTGGGGTTTGTACTCTGGGACTCAGAGTGCAGCCCCCAAATGCTGCCCCTGCTGTGACAGAGCACTGGAGATGTCACCTGCAGTTATTTCCAGTGATGGAGAACAGCTCCAAACACCTTTTGCACATTCTTATGGCTCTGAGCAAGGCTCATCCCAGCTCAGGGCTCTTGGCCTGGAAGGGTTTTCCCTAAAGGTGCCTTTAGTGAGGTCCCAGCAGGGTGGGTGTGGGAGCTGGATGGGCTCTTGGCATGAGGGCTCCTGCTGTGGGAATGGGATCAGCCCAATCCTTGGGCTGGGGTTTTACATCAGGTGACAAAACATTGAGAGCTGGGGACAATTTCTCCCTGCACACGAGCATTTTGGCAGCCTAGAGCAGCACATCCATCTGGGGACCCCTGTACAAAGTGCCTGGGCTGTGAAGGAGGTGTCCAAGCATCCAGGGATCTTCAGTGCTGGGACATCCTTGGGCTTTGAGAGCACACCAGGAAGGAAAAGGCTTTCAGGCAGTGGCTGAGGCACCAGTTTCATCCTGGAGGGGAAGTTTTGTCATTGAGCTTGGATGAGGTAATCAAAATCAGCAGTGGTTCCCAGGCTGTGTCTGGGCACAGGGTGGGCACCAGCTTTTGATGCTGCTTTAGCAGCAAGGGCTGGGAAGCAGCAAAGCCTTGCTCAGAAAGTTGTTAACCACAGTGCTTTTCTCATCAGAGACTCAGGGGTCTGGCACCCATGGCAATATCAGCAGTAAATTGAGCAGCTCCAAAGGGAAAACACTGAACTGATTTGTAAATGGTTTTTCTCAAGAGCATCCAGGTGTTAAACTCACCTGACAGAGGAGAAAACAGAGCTACAAAGGAGTTAAATGCTTTGCCTCAAGTTCTAGAGCAGGCAGAGAACAGTGACAAAGTCAAATGTGTATTCACAAGGTCGCAGGCATGGGTGGATGTAAGAAGTATTTTTAAAAATCCAGTTTTCACAACCTCCTTGCCATTAAAGTTTAAGTGGTATTAATCTCCAGTAAATTCAGCAAAGCCATTCAATCCAGCATCTCTTTTATGTGGTATCTCTTATTTTTAATTTGTTTCACAGGTTCTGTGGTACTTAGCAACAGCAGGGAAATAAACCCATTGGAAACAGACAATTAACCAAGGGCACTGGGGCAGGGAAACAGAATTGTTCAAGGAACAGCTCGTGGAGATGCTGCCCTGGGGATGAGATTAAGGAAGGGATGCTGCTGGGGACTGAAATGCCATTCCTTCATGGACATTTGGTTACATCCCTGGGAAAGACATCCAGCTTTCTCCATCCCCCTGGCGGTGAAGGGGAGCTGGGAGCATGGCTCTTCCAGCTCCTGCCTTGCACCATGGTGTCCCACAGGAATGTGGGATTCCCCTTTGGAGATGTGCTCTGTGTGTGACACCAGATTTGGGGCTTTTGCCATCAGGCTCCTGCCTGGGCAGCGCCTCCCCTGCCTGCCCTGGCCTCTGGCACTCGGCTCTTCCTGCAGAAATCCAGGGCTGAGGTCACTAACAAAGCAAACCCTGCTCCATGGAAGGCATCCTGCATCCTGCCTGGGGTGTTTGGGGTTGGGAGGAGCTGGGATGGGGTAAGGAAGGGGTGAGATGGAGGTACCACGTGCTTGGGGTTGTGGCTGATGTGAGAAACAACTGCTCACTTTTAAAATTTTAAAGGTTTATTAAACCTTAACAAAAAATACAACAAAAGAACTAAATAAGGAAAAATTACAGTGCTGGGAGCCCCCATGACTATGAGCCACGTGCTCATCTTCAAAATGGATGCTCCACCTTTTATACCCTTAGCCCCTCCTCCAGTCCTGTCAGTGACTCCTTCCTTGCCATCCAGGGGTGCAGATCACTTTCTTACACCTTGATTTGGGGTCAGCTGTTGCCATGGTAACAACCCAACCCTCCCAAATGCCCTGAGCACCAGGGCCATCCCATGATAGCAGTGCAAGGGGGAGGACACACTGCAGTAAGACAACTGTACATCTACAAACCTTCTCTCAACACACTCATAATGTTCAGCCCTTCATTGTGAGAGCCACCATCTCATTAGCCACCTGTAGCCCTGAGGAGCCCGTGGGGAGAAGGCTGGGAGGGCCAGGGCCAGGCAGGAGGCTCTCCTCATGCTCACCCTCTCCTGGTGTGGCCCAGCCCTGTCTGAGGACGGGGGTGGGATGAAGCTGAGGGACACAATGGCAGGTGGGGCAGGGCCAGCTGGCTCTGGGGCTCTGCTCTGCTCTGCTCTGCTCTGCCTGAGCCCATTTCCCTGTGCAGGGATTCTCTTGTCCCGCTGCAATCCCATTTCAGGGAAGGGGCTGACTGCAGCTCCAGGCTCTGCCTGCCCCTCCAGGCACCCCAGGGACAGGCCAGGCTCCACAGGCCACTTCCCAAGGGAGTGGGTGCTCCAGAAGGCAAGTGTCACTGGAACCAGGTCTGCTGCTTTCTGGTGACTTTTTACTTCCTCCAGTTCCCCTCCTCCTCCCTCCCTCTGAGGGAGCAGAGGTTTCCTCCGTGGCTTTGAGGAGGGGCGGCTGCAGGTGCCCTGAGAACAGGATGTCCTCTCGGGGTGGTGGCAGCCCCAGGGTGGCCTGGGGACACCCAGCAGGGATGCTGCTCCTCAGCAGCCCAGGGCTGTCCTGCAGTGGGCTGGGCTGGTCAGGGAGAGTCAGAGCTGGAGGCTCTGTGCTGGCATCCCTGACTGCCACAGCTGCAGTGGGGCAGAGGCTTTGGGTGGGTTCTGTCCCACTGGGATCTGCCCTGGGGCAGGCTCTGCCTGTCCCTGTTTCATGACCAGAGGGGTCAATCCTTAATGCCCTGTCCTTGCATTAAATTTCCATACAAACATGCACTTGTTTAAACCTGTGTTACTCATCGCAGACTTTAATATTTTTTAAATTATTCTCTGAGCACAGAGGGGACAGCAGTGAGTTGTTTCTTTTGCAGGCAGCTCCTTAATCTTGCCTCTGGCCAAGAGAAAATCCAGTGTTTTATCACAGAGTGTCACATGAAAATAAAGGTGGTGTTCTTCCCTTCCCTGCTGTCATCAGGGAAATCATTGACAGGCCACTAATTAAAGCCACAGGCCTTAATTTGATAATTTACCTGACATTTTCTGCATATTGGGAGTTGGTTGAATTTCAGCCCTGGAGCTCAGAGGCTCCCAGAGTTCCCTGCTGAGATGCTGGATCCCACCAGTGAGCCCCAGCTAGGTGGTGGAGGTACAGAGAGGCAGCAGGAGTGGGAAAGCCCAAAGTGGAAAATGGGATTGTTCAGCCTAGGGAACAGGAGGTGGTTGGGGACCTCCCAGCACCTGGCAGGGTCTGGAGGGGACACAGGGAAGGCAGAGGGGGACCCTGCACCAGGAACTGGAGGGACAGGACAAGGAGAACGGGGTCAAACTGCCCAGGGTTAGATGGGATAGGAATTGTTCCCTGTGAGGGTGGGCAGGCCCTGGCACAGGTTATTCCATGGATTCCCCATCCCTGGCAGTGCCCAAGGCCACGCTGGACAGGGCTTGGAGCAAGCTGGGTAGGTGGAAGGTGTCCCTGCTGGGTGGAACTGGATGAGTTTTAACCCATTCCATGATTCCATCCATGATTGTAAGGTGTGTGACTTCATTGTGTTGAAATAGGAATGGCAAGGTTGGGAGAGGGACAAAGAAATTCCTTCTGGGCAGGAGCAGGACTGCCCCAAATGCTGCCTTGTGGTGAGGAAGGTGAGCAACTCCATGATCCAAGTTTATTAGAGCCAGCAGCAGCTTAACAGGAATTGGACACCCTGGAAGTTCTTCCAGTCTGTTCTCAGCCTCTTGCAGCCAATGGTAAATGCACTAATTATTTTTTTAATATCTTTTTTCTACATATTTTATAACCTGCTCTTTAGTGTAAAATTGGAAGCCAAATCCAATTGTGGGGGAAAATTAATTTCCTTGAATTGAAGGGGCAATCTCCTTGAGACTTTTTAATCATTAGATGATAACTATGAGCTAAAGAAAGGCAGACCATTAAAGCAACTTAATAGAGCAGGATAAACGTTTTTCCTTGTATCTCCTTCATCTTTATTTAGAGATCCACAAGAAGGATATTTCATAAAAGCTGCTTTTCTTGACCTTTCTTCACTTGTTCTATAGAAGAACCAAGCAAAAGAATGGCAAGGAAGTAACACTGTGGAGTTCTCGATACAAACCCAGTAATTCTGTTCAGCATCTCTGCTCTTCCTTCCTACCAAATTCTGCTTTCCTTTCTCATTAAAGGGAGAATAGCTATCAGACAACTAAAAATGCATTCGGCTGAGCTGGGTGATTTTTAAAAACAAGCTGTGTAAATGCTTTTAATTAAGGGGCAGAGGAACAAGAGGCTTTATCAGCTCTTTGTCTGCAGGCCATTATTTCGTTGGGGATGAGCAATCCATTATTGTCAGCGGCCACCTTTTTGAGGGATTTACTCCCAAATCAAATGGTGTTTTTATTTAAATTGTTGAGTGCTGCTTGATTCCTCATTTATTTAATGTGGAGGCATTGTTATGGAGGAGAATGGAGCACTTAATTTGGATTGCTGGAGGGAGCAGGAGCGGTGCCTCGGGAGCTGCCTGGAGTCCTGGACTGGAACAGGACGTGCAGCAGAGTGGGGAGGGGGAAAACAAAGGTGAAGTTGCTAAATTCCAGTTAAGCTATTTACAAGAGAATTTTGGGAAGGATTGATGGCTCTGTGCTTTATAAAGTGAAGTCATGTTGTGAAGTCTAAGGAAAAAAATCCCTCCCTGGCAGGGTGGGCAGGCCCTGGCACAGGGTGCCCAGAGCAGCTGGGGCTGCCCCTGGATCCCTGGCAGTGCCCAAGGCCAGGCTGGATGGGGCTTGGAGCACCTGGAGCAGTGGAAGGTGTCCCTGCCATGGCAGGGGTGGCACTGGGTGGAATTTAAGGTCCCTTCCCACCCAACCCATCCCATGATTTATAAATAACAATAAAAGAAGCTCTCAGGGTACAGCTCCTGTTCAAGGCTCCTGAGCTGTTTCCCGCCCAGAAAACCTCATTTACCTGGTTGAGAGTTCCCACTGATCCACATTATTGGGTCCAAAATGCAGTTTCCTTTGTCTGAAACTTTCTCCTGGATTCTTTTTCTAGCTTTTACTTCTTCTCTGAGTGCCTCTAACAGTTTTTGACAGAAGTCAGAGGTTTCCACACCTGTTCCCAATGGAGGAGATGAACTGGGTTGTTCATACCCTGGATAAAACCAGAGCAATTTTCCTTTCTCTTAAATTCCAGGAGGTAATCTAGGATAATGGAACTATTAGATTTGGCATCTGTAAGGTGGTTATCATTTCAGAAGGAATTGTTTCTGTTAATGGCAGTTAACTTGCTACAAATAAAGCAAGAGAATTGAAATCTTAAGTACCAGAGTGGCAGCAAACCATGAAACATTATCCTGCTCCATGGAAGGAAGGCTGAGCCAGCTGTCAGGGAAGAAATCTATTGGAAAAACCCTCTGATGGATTCCAATTGGAACTAATTTAACATGGCAGCAGAATCCAGCTCTTCTACTGTCTATTAGAAATATTACAATGTCTATAAATAATAATATTAAAGTGGGCAAAAGCTTTCATCCAAGGAACTTTTCATCAGGATGAGTTTGGTGGCTGTTGGTGGAGCTGAGTTGTGAAATCCTTGGAATTCCTGAGCTGCCCTGGCCACCCCAGGAGCTCCTCTGGCAGATTTGGCACCGTGTGAGGTGTGGATGGAGAGCTGGGGGTGGGCCGTGCTGTCTGTGAGCCAGGTCTGGCAGAATTCAGGGCTGTCTCCACCTCTGCAGGACAAACCTGCTCAGTCCAGCCTTGGACATGCTCCATGGCATGGACAGGGCTGGAATGGGCTTTGGCCGGGATTTGGGGGCTGCTGTTACCACACAGGATCCTGTCACCCCATTCCTGCCTCGAGAGCAGCTTCCCTCTGGAGAGCAGGCATTCCTGGGGGCTGTGGGATTTCCATGGGCTCACAAAGGTGATGATGGGCATCCCATCCCCCTGTTCAGAGCTCGGGGCTCAGCGTGGGCAGGGGAGTCCTAGAGCTACCAGAAAATCAACCTCTGGCAGGACCTTGTGTTGGGGTGTTGGGGGTCTTCATGGCAAACACCTCGCTGTAAAATTCACTGGCACCTCCCTGCTGGACTGAGTGAGTCCCTGGATTTTTCCTTTACAGCACAGATTCAAAGAGCAGCAGTCAAATGGGAGAATGCTTTTTCTATTTCTGTTCCAGCACAGAAAATGTCCCAGGGGCAAACTGTGCACACACCATGGCAGCAGCAGCAGCTGAGAGTGTCCCCGAGCAGCACGAGCAGAACCACGTGGGACTGTGCAGTGCTGGGCTCTGGGCAAAGTGCAGTTTTATGGAGAGGGTCAGAAGGGCTAAGCACTCAAAAAATCCCCTGAAATGTGATCTCAGAGTGTGTGAATCAGAACTGCATCCTCATCTCAGGGCAGCTGGAGCAGCTGGAGAGCTGGTCCAGGGGTTTGTGAGTAATGAGGGTCATTAGTAAACACAACCATCTATAATGTCCTTAAAATTGCACAGTTATGACAAATTAACTCCTGGCACTGTGATTTTCCTCCCTCCTTATGCTATTCCACTGATGCTCCCAGTTTTCTGGGTTATTTCCCTGCCCAGCCCTGTCTGTGGCTTCCCCTGCAGTATGAGCTGCGAGCTCTGAGCTGGAGGGCACGAGGTGCAGGATGGATGTGGCAACTTGGTCTCTAACCCAGAGCCCTGCTGATACTGGGGGAACTGAGAAATGACTTTACACATGCTTCTCCAAACAGTTTTTAAAGGATTTGCATCTACAAATTTGCAGTGAGCTTGCTGCTGGTGGCCATGGCTCCTTTGTGATTCCAGCTGGAAACGCTCTGTCCTTGAATACCCTAAAAATACCTGTGCTAAAGTCTACTCCATTCCAGACATGCTGGAAGTAAGAGAATGGAAAGGCCATTCTTGTATTTCCTTAATTTATGGCAGAGTTGTGCCCTTGCCCACAGACAAGGTATTTCCAGTAAAGCACAGCCTGAGAGCTCCTCCATAATTGTCTGGGTTTGAACAGAAAGGTGTCTGCTAAGGAAGGCAGGAGCCTCCTCTGAAATGGAAAATGTAAACCCACTCCCTCTGAATTATTCTGAAATTAAGGGGCTATCAGAAAAAGATATGGGAGTAGGAATAACAGTTCTTTACTAGGAAAATTAAAAATACAAATTCAATAGTACAAAAAAAGAAATAAAACCACTGCCAGAGTCCCATGGACAGGAGAGATCTCCTGGAGGGAGGATTGGCTGTGGGAGAGATAAAGAAAACTGCCCCATGAACAGTAGAGAACTGCCCCAGGTCTGACAGATGGGGATAGAATTCACACCTCCATTTCTAACCTAAGACAAAAGGAAAGGCCATTATTATTTTCCTTCATTTATGGCAGAGCTGTGCCCTTGCCCACAGACACCCTGAGGTATTTCCAGTAAAGCAAGGCCTGAGAGCTCCTCCATAAAAACTCCAGGAGAACCTTCCTCCAGTCTGTACAGTCTGAAATGATCTTGGATTTTGGACCATTTATTGCAGTGGTAAAACAATGTCCTCAAAGGCCCATAGCCATGAAATCTTTGAATGAGCAGAGGTGGGAGGCAGCTGAGGCTGGCAGCTGAGCAGCAATGAGCCTGTGGGGCAGCAGGGATGGGGCAGTGTCCCTAAATGTCACCCCTGTGCTTCTCTCCGTGCAGGACCCCGGCCATGATCGGCTGCTCCTTCGTGGTCAACAGGAAGTTCTTCGGGGAGATCGGGCTGCTGGACCCTGGCATGGACGTGTACGGAGGGGAGAACATCGAGCTGGGCATCAAGGTTGGTGCCATTGGGTAGCTAAATGTCACCCCACAGCGTTCTCAGGAGCCCAGAGGTGTCACTGAGTTAACAGGAACAGTTACTGGGATCCTTCAGGGGAGCTGGGAGGTGCTGGCATTCACAGCATTTTAATTCACTTTACATGAGAAAAATTACTCGGTTTTGGGGATGAGTTTAATTTTTTTCCTTGGATTCCAATCTGTGTGACCTGATGTAAAAAGCTGCTGGAATGAAATGGCATTTCCAGCTTGAACCTGGCTGTTTTGTCACTGTGTTGTTGGAAGTTACAGGGATCTTTAATAGCAGGAAAAACACAGTTGGGTGAACAGTGTTTGGGGATGCTGGGGCTCCTCTGAGTGTCTCAAGAAGACCCAAAGTCTGCAAATATTCTCCAGGCATTTAGCATCTGCAAATAAAACGTGTTCACAGCCACAAAAGCAGCTTTGAACAGTAAAACTCTACAAGGCAGGATTTCAGAGCTGCCTCAGTGCCTCCCCCCTGACAACATCCCTTGATTACTGTGTACAGTATTAGATCTGGCTTAGTGATTCAAGTGTTTACACACACTGAAGTGATTCATAAGTGATGAATTCCATGTTCAGAGTAACCTGGGATGGCAGAGTCTGTGGAGATTCTTCCAAGCATGGTTTGGAGTACACTTGTGCATTAATGAGCTGATAGGGGGAGGCTGGAGACTTCTAACTGGAAAATTGCATTGATTGTGCTGTTGTAAAAATGAAAAATTATTGTTCAGCTCAGAGATTCACCAGAGGATATTTGCTTTGCTGGCAAGGCACAGGAAACTTAGGAAATCTGTTGTTTTTTGGCTATGGGGAGCAATAATCTCACTTAAACAAGGGAGTGGAAATTAAAGGCTTTCAATGTGCCACAGAGCTCCTCTCCTTGTGAAGAAATTACTGCTCATCCTGCAGTGGGGCTGCAGAGATCTCTCTCCAAACCCAGCTCCTCTCATGCCTCTCCTGGTTTGTTTGGATTTGGGATTTTTGGTCTCATTGTGGAGCTGCTCTTCTCACAGTAATTTCAGCTAATTTGCCTGGTTTGGGGGGATTTCATTGAAGATTGGCTTCTTAACTGGAAAAATTGGATGGATGTCTCAGAGAAAGTGGTGAGCATTTGTCCTCTTCTTGTTCATGTACTGAATATTTTAGAAAGGCCAATTAACATCTTTGTGGGGGAAAAAACACCCTTCTCTTCCCCAAGTGACTTTCCCAAGCTTGAGTTTCCAAGCCATAATTTTCACACTCATGCTGCGTGTTCTGGTCAAGGTTTTTAAATTACTGGTGGTTTTGAGAGCCAAAATACTTAGAAGTCTGTCTTGTAAGGCTGCACAGAAAGTAGAATTTTAAAGACTCTTGAGCTCCAAAAATCTCTTTGTGGGTGTTTAGCTGTTTTGCCTGATAAGTGGCTATCTGAAGTCTCAAAGGTAACTTGGGGGTTCCGTGGTCATTTCAGCAATTCCTGGATGAAAGTAAATCCAGAAAGTGTTTCTTTTTGATGACGGTGCAAATTCCATCGTCACTCTGAGAATTCTGGGGCACTTTTATATGTTTTATGGATATGATTGTCCCTCTCTGCTCTGCACTGCTGCAGCCTCACCTCAAATCCTGGCAGCAGTTTTGGCACCAAAATATCTGAAAAGTCTAAAGCCAGAACTGCCCAAAGAACAAAAACAAAGTAATAAATCCATTGAGGCTACAAGAAGGACATGGAAAATTTGAAGTGTTTCAGGCAAAGCACAGGCAAACCTGTTATGGGAAATTAATTTGAGGAATCTGAATAACAAATGGAAATAAAGAATTGAGGAGGTTGGGTTGGACTAACCTGGAAGGGCCAAAGCCGTGTACAAGAGTCCTGATTTATTAATGTGCTTCAGGGTGGGGGAATCCCATCCCTGAGGGGTTTAACAGTGGGGATGTGGCACTGGGAGACATGGTGCTGGTGGCACTGGTGGCCTTGGCAGATCTGAGGGCACAGTTGAACTCAAAGATCTCAGAGAAACTTTCCACCCTAAAGAATTTCATGATTCTGTGAGTGCTGTAAAATGAACTGTACTGTGCCTGTTGTGGGGAAATATCTGAGCCTTGTGTTTCTTTCAGCTGCTGAGTTCAGAGAGCAAAATGAGAAAAGTCCTGCAGGAGCCTCTTAAATCCCCCTAAAAGCCCAAACCCAGCTCTGTTAGGGCCATTCTCAGGGTGGCCCTGGGCTCCTGTGTGCCACTCTGGGATTCCACAATTCCATTCCCTCATCCTGGGGAGCCCTGGGTGCTGTCCCCTTCTGACCCAGCTCAGCTCCTGCTCTCTCTGAACAAGCTTTGGGCCAGCTCTTTAACCCTTTCCTGTTCTGGAGGAGTTTCTGCTCTGATTTCATCTACCTGGTGCCCAGCTCTCATAGTTTGAAAGTGCTGCTGCTGCTGTGGGTCTCTGGCAGCTCCAAGTGGGAATTTTGGCACAGAGCCTTCATTCCCCATCCCTGCTCCTTCTGCTGGGAAGTTTTCATTTCTTTTGGAGCTGTCTGTGGCCCTGGGTTTCAGTGAGTGTGACTAAGTGGGAAGGCTGCCTGTGCTCTTGTGCTCTGCAGGGAGGCTTAATGGCTTTTCATGGTTAGTCACAGGCATTCCTTAAAGATGCTCCATAAAATTGTGTGGATCTGCCGGAATGAAGATGCCAAAGTCCGTGCCATGGCTGCTGCCACGCTTTCAGAGTCTGGGATGGGCTGCAAGGTTGTTTTCAGCGTATTTTGTGCTTGTGTCATGCATTGCTAATTAAAGTTATTTGAGTTGTCTTTTCGAGATTAATTCAATCAATAGGGATATTATTACTACTTTGATGGTATCATTTGTACAAATTGTCACTTGAAGAAAGCAATTAACTGAGAATGCTTATTAGCTGATCCATCCCACACCTTATTTGTGCTGTAGGAATCGATTATTGGATTCATTAAGTCAAGCACAATTCAGGGATCCCTTTGAGGTTTAACCACTGACTTGAGCTGCTTTTACTGCTGCTGTTAAATTGGCTGAGGGTCGGCCTGGAGCCTTAAAAGTTTTTCCAGAAGAAAAGCATGGCATCTCCTCTTAATATCCCAGACTTTTTTCCCCCAGACTTGTCCTCTAAATCCAGCAAGGCAGATCACTGGTGCTGCCAAGCCAGAGGAGTTATGTGCACAGAGCACATGGAGTGGCATTCCCATGGTATGGGAATCATGGAATGGTTGGGTTGGGAGGGATTTAAAAAACCATCTCATTCCACCCCTGCCACCTCCCACTGTCCCAGGCTGCTCCAAGCCCCAGTGTCCAGCCTGGCCTTGGGCACTGCCAGGGATCCAGGGGCAGCCACAGCTGCTCTGGGCACCCTGTGCCAGGGCCTGCCCACCCTCCCAGGGCACAATTCCTAATTCCCAATATCCCATCCATCCCTGCCCTCTGGCAGTGGGAGCCATTCCCTGTGTCCTGTCCCTCCATGCCTTGTCCCCAGCCCCTCTCCAGCTCTCCTGGAGCCCCTTTAGGCCCTGCAAGGGGCTCTGAGCTCTCCCTGGATCCTCCTCCTCTCCAGGTGAGCACCCCCAGCTCTCCCAGCCTGGCTCCATGTCCTTCCTGTGCTGGGACCCCAGAGCTGCACTCCCTCCTGCAGGGAATGAAACTCTGGGCTCACCTACCAAGGAAAGAAATGGTGGAGTTAGAGCAAAATGTGGAAAAAGCAACAAGGAAACCATTAAAACCTGGAGAAATTGTCTTTATCAGCCATGGCAGCTGCATCTGGCACTGCTCTGTGGGATGGGGCTGTGTGGGGTTGGATCAGCTCTCCTTCTTCCATCTCCAGGCACAAGGAGCATGGAGCAGCTACTCCAGACCTGCTGATGCCTTGCAGGACCTTGGGGACTCCTGCAGTTCAGCAAATATTAAAAAACCTCAAAAAACATTAAGAGAGGTTGAAACAATCAAACAAAAAACCCCACAACCCAAATTTGCCAGCAATATAAACTCAAGACCAGTATTTTATAAGTATTTTGTCTGTCACACACCAAATTCCAGTTAGAAATTAGGGCTTAAGGATGTTTCCAAATAAAAATCAAGTTAATTTGGAGAGAAATAAGACTAGGGTAAGACTGACCTTGGAAAAGCTCTTAGAAATACTGATATATACAGGAATACACAACCTCCATCTGTTTATTTGTACCTGCACCCCTGGAAGAGGAGATTTTGCTCTTCAGAGTGATTATGGTGTGGTGGGAAGAAATATTTCCACCCCTGAACAATATCCAATCACTGCCTGTATTTATTTGAAGAGCAGGAATCAGCACAAGTGTGAGTTCAGCTCTGAGCTTTGGCATTTGAGCTGTCAGCTCAGGATTTACAGGGGTGCTCGAGGGTGCTTTAGCTGGAGCTCTGCTCTCGTGTTCTAAAGTGATAAAATGCTTTTCATCCCAACCTCTTGCATGGAGCTGGAGCTGTGTTTGAATTGTTTTGAGCAGGAGGTCCTGGGGTTGTGGCTGACCCTCCTGAGGAAGAGGTGGCACGAGGCTCCTGGCTCACTTCCCTCCTGAGAGCAAAGGGTTTGTCATGCTTGCTGTCTGCTGGCAGATGGGACAGCTAGAGCAGGGAGGAAGGACTGATTTTCAGCCCAGCTGATTCTCCTGTTGTCCCTGACAAGTTGATTTTTATGCTGGGAAGACTCTGATCATCTTTGCTGGGAAATGTGATGGCTCTGCCCGTGCAATAACTGTGTGAGAGTCACTGGTGGGTGAAGAAATCCATTTCAGGACTCAGCCATGCCTTGTTGTCACTTGAAACTCTGGCAGGTGTCAGCTTTTTACTGATTTTCATGGGGCTGGAGCCTCTGGCAGGCGGTGGTTGGGATTTGTCAGGGGTTGGTTTAACACTGGACCAGGTCAGAGCCTTTCCAGGGGTCTGGATGGTAAAATCCAGATGTGGAGAGCAGGAACAGCAGCCCTGGGGCTGTTGGGCTGTGGAGCCAGGACAAGGGGCTGGGCAGGTTTATGGATAGGGCAGAGTTTGCTTTCTTTGTGCCCTTCAGCAGTGGGTTTCAGAAACCCTGAGGGAGCTCCTGCTGTGCTCAGCTGTGCTCTGACTGCTCCTCCCCAGCAGCACTCTCCCAGGTTGCTCTTTCTGCTGCATTTTGGTGAGGTCTGAACTTCCCCTGCTGTAGGATTTGGCTCTCACTGACTCTGTCCACTGAGGCTGCTCCAGGGACTCCTTGGACAGGTGCTCCCAGCCCAGCTGGGGACACCAAAGACACCTCCAGTGTCCCCAGGACAGCTGGGTTTTGGTTTTCCATCCCACACTCTTTTTCTTGGGCATGACTTCCATCACTTGAACTTCTCCTGGGCTTCCAGCTCTCCATCCTCTGTGGGCCAAGAGGTGGCAAAGGAGGCACCTGAGTCTGCATTTCCCCCTTCCACTGAGGGCCACGTGTTCCTGGGACACCTCCAGGGATGGGGACTCCAAACCCCCCTGGGCAGTTCCAGGGCCTGACAGCCCTTTCCAGGGAGAAATTCCTCCTGGTGTCAAGGCTGGTGCAGCTTGAGGCTGTGTCCCTTGTTCCCTGGGGTGCTCAGGAACGCCTTCAGCTGCATCCCCAGGGATCCCTCAGTGCTGCCCCATCCAGGACTTGTCCCCAGCCACTCCTTGCTGCTGTGGGGAGGATTCAGGGACTTCCCTGCAGCAGGAGCTGCCATGGGGGTGCCAGCAGGGAAATAAATAAATCATTTGAATTCCATCTTGCCAGCATCCTCCAAGGCACACTGCTCCCCTTCTTTCTTGGCCCCCTGGGCCAGCCCTGCCTGTCCCATTGCCTGGGCCATGGCCACACTGCCAGCCCTGAGATCTCATTACAGTGGGATGAGCTGTGCAGCCCTGGCTCCCCCAGTGCCTGGAGGCTGCAATTTGGTCAGGAATTGCTGAGCTGCAGCAGTTAGGCCCTCTGGAAGCTGTTTTATAGCAGCTCTCCCTGGAGGACAACTGTCCTCCAAAGTACTCCTGGGTGCCTGGAACAAGCACTGCAATCTGCCCTCCCTCTTCCCTGGGCAAGGTGAGCATCAGCACATTTGTTCTGTGCGTGTGCTGCAGTGTCTGGGATATAAATTACCCCATAAACCAGGAAAATCAGCCTTGTCTCTCCCTAAAATCCAACTCCCAGCAAAACTGAACTTTGTCTTCTGACAAAAAAACACTCCTGGGAAATGCCAAGGAAAATGTGACACCAAGAAATGAGGCTCATCACGAACTGAGGTGAGGAATGAGGAGTTTTTTCATCCCATTATTTTCCTAAAGCCTTTGGAAAGTTTCCTGCCTGTCATGACTGCAAAGCAAGGGGATTTTTTTCCTTTGTATCTGTCCTTTCTTAGGAGCAGACTCACTTATGATGCACCTGCTGGGGCTGTGGGACACACAGGTCCCTTCCCACCTCAGCCAGAGCCACGAAGTTGATTTTTTCCCTCTTCTGGAGTCTGGTGGCTCAGGCAGGGCAGGAGCAGCCCTGTCTCACTGAGTGTTGCCTTTTTCCAGGGATAAGACTACAGATTGACTACAGATTTCCCCTAAGCTCAAGGATTATTCCTGGTAAGATGTAATCAATGCTGTTGCACTCCTGTGATTTTCAACCCAAACCTCAGAGTTAAAAATCCCAAGCAGCTTTTAGTGTGTTTGGGGTCTCTGTGAGGCTTTGCTGTTGTCCTCTCTCAAGGACTTTGAGGTCAAACGTGTTCCTTTTTACAAACAACCCCCTGTTTCGAGGCTCTCAGAGCTGGTTAAGCTGCATTTCCTTCTCATCTGAAGTCCTCCTGGACAGGGAATGCAGCTGGAAGGCAGCTGACAGCCTGATGGGATGGCAGGGAGCAGACTGACAGCACATCCCTGCCCACCTCCACGCCAGCCCTGCAGAGTCAGCAGGAAATGGCAGTGACAGTGACAGAGTTTGTGACCCAGCCCTGGAGGAGGCAGCTGCACTCCCAGGTTCAGGGAGGCCTTTCTGCCTCCTCCTCCCCCATCCCATGTGCCTGCAGCACCCAGCATCTCCTCCTGGATGCCCCTTGGACACCCAAATCCCTTGCATACCCCAGTCCTTGCTTTTGGGATCCCTGGAGAGCCCCGTGTTTGGTGTCAGGGCCAGGCTGGATGGGTGCTGTCCTTCCCAGCCCCCCAAAATCCCCGTGTTTGTGGCAGTCCCTGCTCCTTCACCTGTGGTGGGGTTGGGCGCTGTCATTGTCACTGCTAGTAATGAAGGGATGGTACTGTTTTGGGCTAAGAACAGTTCATTGCTCAGACAAACATCAGTCTCAGAGGCTGTGAGATTTTAGAGGAGCAAGCACTCAGCCATAGCTCAGAGCAGTCACAAGGCAATACAGAACTTTCTAACCCAGTAGGGTTTATTTTGCTTTTCTAACCTATCACCTTTACTCATTTCTGCTGCACTGTGGGTACTTTTGTCCAATGGCTTCTCTCATGTGCACACAGATTACAACGTTCCATTATAACCTCTAAACTCTTAGCTACTCTACACAACCACACTCCTGCATTATAAACCCTTCACCATCTCATCAATGCAGTTTCTCACTTACTTATGGTGATGCCTTGTGGAGGCTGACCTAGAACAGAGACTAGACAGAGCTAAAGAATAAAGTAGGGATTTATTAAGAGGCCTCAAACAGATCCACCTTGGGCAGCACAACCCAAAATGGTCACAAAATGCACGACTGGTCATGGGGTCTCTCCCTTTTGTAAGTTCTGCTCCATTTGTATATTGGAGTTAATTGTCCAATTACAGCTCCAGCCCATGCAGTCCCATCCTGTTTGTTTTTCTCTCTTCAGCCCACATTGTTTGTGCTCTTGGGGCTGAGATTTGGATCATTTGTCCTTGGTCCCCAGCTAGAGAAGGAATTGTTTTGTGTCCCTGCTCTGTGCAGAGAGCTCACCATCCCCTAATATGAAGCCCAGACCCACACACTAAAGCACAGAATGTGAATAATGTAAAAGCTAAAACCTGAGGCATCGTTATCATATTCTAACTTACAACTATAAAACATAAGTTTATTATTTTTCTGCCTAATGTCTGTATTGTATTTTTACATCAATCCAAGCTTGTCCCAAGGCTGCAGATCAAATCTTTCAGTGTATGTGAAGTTTCTGTTTTTCTGCTTCCCACCCTGCCCTCTGTCTGTCTCCAGCCCCACTTGTGTAGGGCAGGGCAGGGCAGGGATGGCAGCTCTGGCTGCAGGATCCTGCCTGGCTCCAGGGCTTTGGGAAAGGCTCTGGAGGATCCCTGGGGGCTCATGCCCTGTCCAGCCCGTGGCTCCCTCTGACCCAGACAAACCCTGGGGCTCTCTGTGCTTACTGTGCCCTGTTCAGGTGGATTTGGTGGGCCTGAAACTCAGTTGGGGTAGGAATTGCAGCCCATCCTGGGTGTAGGAAAGGTGTTGACATCCTTGGGCTCTGCCAGGATCCCAGCAGCTCTTTGGTCCTCTCAGATTCACTGGCCCCCTTCTCCCACAGCTTTCCCAGTACTGGCAGACCTGTGGGACTGCTTCAGTGCAACAGGGAGGAGAAGATTCCCAGATTTTTCTCCTGGGAAGCTGAGAAGCCTCAGCGAAAAAGGAAAACAATAATTATCTGATTTGCTTCTCTTGTGTTTTGCTGCTTTGGAATGTGTTTGGAGAGTGTTTACCCACAGGTGGTTGTTTCTTTGGATTCTGCTGTGAATTGTTTTGACTTACTGCCCAACCAGTGCCAAGCTGTGTCAGGACTCTGGAGGAGTCATGAGTTTCATTATTATCTCTTTAGCCTTCTGTAAGTATCCTTTCTGCATTCTTTAGTGTTCTTTAGTATAGTGTAGTTTAGTATTCTTTATATAATATAGTATCATAAAATAATAAATTAGCCTCCTGAGAACATGGAATCAGATTCATCATTCCTGCCTTTGTCTGGGAACCCCACAAATACAATACATGGCCCTGTGCATTTATCCCTGTCTGCAGTGTCCTTGTGGTCCCCAGGAGCTCTGGGGGCTCCTTCTGAGCAGCATTCCCAGTTGGAGCTCCTGGGAAGGGAATTCCCTCCTAGGAGGGAACTGTCTGCCTTCTCTGAGGTGATTTCTTATTCACAGCCAGGCTCTTGGCTCAGAGATGGTTTGATGGCTCTGATGCACCTCTGCCTAAGGCCTGAGAGGTGTTCAGCCTCTTTTATCCCTCTCCTGATGCCAGCCTTTCCTCAGGAGTCCCTCAGCAGGGAAGATGCTGCTGCTTGACCTCCCCAGCAGCCTCCTCGTGCTGGAGCTCACCTCCAGCCCCCTCCTGTCTCACATTCCAGAAGGATTCAGTGGTGTTTCAGCCTTCCCTGGATTTGGCTAAAAGCTCTGCCACTGAGGCACTGATGTCATGGAACTGAGGGATCTCTTGGGGTTGTTCTGCTCAAGGATTGGAGCAGCATTTCCTGCCTCTGTTAGAAGCTGCTGGTGCAGGAAGCAGATCAGAAAATGAAATTAAATTCCAGCTCTGACTGCCCAGGCTGGGATCCAGCAGAGCACTTAACTTCCAGCCACCTTCCAGCCCTTTTCATTTTGGTGGTACTGTTCCACCTGCTTAAGTGCAGTTCTGGATCAAGGCCTCTGAGCTTGAGCCATAAGGGTTAATATTTCCAGAATTAAATTTTCCCCTGAAGAAGTTGTTGCTCCTCATCCCTGCCCCTCCAAACAGCTTCCATTTGATGAACTAATTAACTCATCTGGCTCTAAAATACAAGTACATTCTTCTTGGCTTTTGTCATGTGTCGCCACCTTCTCAGGAGTTATTATGTCTTATTTACACCGAAAATACAGAAGGAGGGAAGTGAACCTGTTCAGTGCTTGAATTTACACCCAAAGCCTCAGTACCAAACCCATTATTTCATATTCATCTACAGACACAAAATATGTGTTAATTAACCAAAGTGCTGCTAGTGGGCATATGCAAATGAAGTTACATCAATCAGGGAAGGATCACCTTTTTTTTTTTATTTATTTCTTCCTTTATTAAGAAATACAGTTTTTGCTGACTGCAGTTCCTTAATATCAGATCTGTGCCTTGAAGCTCAGCCTGCAAAGTGCCTCAGAATCTCCCAGCACTGCAGAACCCACTGGAAATTATGCAGCTGATAATGAAGAATTCCTGTGTAATCCCAGGGAGGACAGAATTGTCTGGGTCTGCCTCAGGCACAGAGAACCCCAGTTTATTTTTCTAGGAGGTGTTACATTCTGTCAAAGCAGCAGAATTAAACTGAGAAAGACAATTAGGCATAAATTCACATTTGGACTAAATATATCGAAATTAAGATGGAAAATGAGAGTTCTGAGTCTGCAGCTCTGCTTTTCCAAGGCATGGGGTGACCCCCAGGGTCTGCCCTGGAGGTGGGACAGGTGCTCAGCAGGGGATCTTTGGGCTGTGTCCCTTCCCTGCTCCCTGGGTGCCTCTGCCAGGGGCACTGGGGGTGCTCCTGGCAATTCCTCAGCTTGGAAATTCCACAGGTCTGTGGCCAGCCTTTCACACAGCCCTGTCCTGCACATCTCCCAGGCCAGGCAGGGGCTCCTGTCTGCAGGAGGAGCTTTGGCAATGAGCAGGCTCAGGGCTGAGCTCATCCAGCATCTCCTTTATCTGATTGCACCTTTGGCATCATTCATGCTGATTGTTTCCTTCCCAAAGGAAATACTGGATATTAACTGATGAGCCAGGACTGGGGGAAGGTGCTGGAGCCTTTCAATGTTTAAGAAAAGCTGGCAAAGACATTGTAAATGATGAAGAAACGTCTGGCTCTCCGGTTTTTTCTATCCTCAGATGTTGATCCCCCCACCAAACTGTTGATTTTCACCTTTCAGGTGGCACAGGAGGGTTCCCAGTGTGAACCCCAGCTGCTCTGGGTCCCTCCTGTGCCTGCCCATTTTGTTCCTGGAGCTCTGGACAGAGGGAATTGATGCAAATCCCGGGGCTGAACCATCCCTCTGTGAAATCTGTGCTGTCAGGACACATTTTCCTCTTTCCAGTCCCCTCCAGTCAGTGGGAGCTCCAGAGAGTGAACCCAAACCCACACTTGGGGCTCCGCTGTCACCCCCCATCAGGTTGCATTTGGTCAGCTCTGCAGCTGTAGTGCTGCAAACAAACACAAAGTTTGCATCTGGAATTTCAATGCTCCTCCTCTCCTTCCTGGGATTTTGGGTTTAAATCCATCTAAATGTACAGAATTACATCTGGTTTCTATTTAGCATTTTGGCTTTGGCCATTTTGAAGCTCTGTGGGTCTCCAACAAGCTCATGTTCCTTGTTGGATTATTCCAGGATTAAGAACCTGGCCTTTGGCTGTGAACATTGAAACCCAGCATTCCTGTGGCTTTGGTTTGTGCTCAGCCAGTTCCAGATCCTGTAGCCTCTCACCAGCCTGGTGAACTCAGATTTTGGCAGGAATGGTTTTCTCCTTATCTGTGCTTGTTGCAGAGGGTGCTCAGAGGTGGGGGGTCACAGGAGATGTTCCTGCTTTAATGGGCAGCACAGATGTCTTCATTCCACACTTGAAAAAAGCAGAGCTAGAAAAAAATGCAGTTTCCTGCTTTTCCCAGCAGCTCCTGCCTCTGACAAAGCCCCTGTGCCAGCCAGGCTCCTTCAGCCACAGCCAAATCCCATCAGAGCAGGGGATCACTTTTCCATGTGTGAGAAATAGCTTCTCACTTTTCATAGTTTAGGAAAGTTTATTAAACCTTATCAAAAATATAACAGCAGACTCAATAAAGAAAAAAGGCTACAACACCGGGAGCAAAATATTTCCCTGCCATGTGCTCAGTCCCCTCACAATGGAGGTTTTTCCCTGTCCACCACCTTCTTTTTCGCTGTCCAGTGGTGGAGACTTCTGCCTCAAATCCTGACTGGAGGTCAGATGTCACCACAGGGGCAGGCCAGCCCTCCCAGATGTCCCGACTCCAGCTGTCCCTTGATAACCACGCGAGGGGGTAAAACATGACTATAAATCTATAAAACTTTTCTTAACCTACAGACATGATATTTGTTAATTGTGAGAGTCAATCATCTCATTACTCATCTATCACACATGGCTTTGCTAAAGGCTCTCCCAGGTCCTCCCTGAACCCCTGGGCTGCACCTCCTGGCCAAGGGTTCACGTCCTGGGCTGCCTGGGGCTGCATCTCCACCTGCTTCTGAGGCCATGGGGCAAAAGCTTCCAAAAGGTTCAGAAAGCAGACCCAAGCCCCTGTGGCTCAGGATGTGTGCATGGCAGGAGCAGCAGGAGCAGCACCAGACCCTTTCCAGCAGGGCACCTCATTGGTAATTTTTGCTGACAGCCCAAAATCAGCCAAGTGAACCATTTTAAAAGCCCTTCAGAACTGTTCACTTCCATCATTTGCTGCTTTTGTCAGGCACACAGAAGTGTGTTTTGCCGTGTCTTTTGTCTCATTTTTACAAGAGTTCTGTTGTCTATTTAGATTAAATTACAGGAGTAAACAGTTGTTCAGGGATGAGCACTGAGATGATCCAAGGAGCACGTTCAGCAGCAGGAGCAGGGTGGTTACCTCAGGTGTGTGAGAAAAACAATGTTCACTTCCAAGGATTTAAAAGGTTTATTAAACCTTATCAAAAATACAACAAAAGACTGAATAGAGAAAATATTACACCACCAGGAGCAGAGGATTTTACCCACCATGGGCCTACCCACTCAATGGAGGTTTCACCTTTTAACCCTTTGGCCCCTCCCAAAGTTCTGTCCATCGACTCCTCCTTCCCTGCCCAGGGCTGGAGATCACTGCCTGACACCTTGATTGGAGCTCAGGTGCTGCCATGGTAACGAGTGACCCTCCCAAATGTCCCAAACCCAGGGCACCCCTGATAACAGCACAAGGGGGGTAAAACACAACTATAAATCTATAAAACTTCTCCTAACGTACATACAGAATATCTGCCTTTTAATTGTGAGAGTCACCCATGGCATTGCTCATCTATAACAGGTGGAACAGCCAGCAAATACATTTTTTTCCTGCTGTACAAGCTCAGATGCAGCAGTTGAAGCTGCATCCAGTGTGGATGGGTACCCAGTAGAAGGACAGCCCTGGAAGGGGTGTCTGGTGTCCCCAGGTAAGGCGAGGGTCTGTGACAGGTTTGGATTCAGTTATTTTGGAGGGTCTGGAGCAGGTTCTGCTGCTCTGCTGGGTGCTTGGTTTGAGGAGCCAGGGACTCCTCAGGAGGTGCCAGGGGCTGTGTCCCCAGCTGGGGCCCTGGGGGAGGTGAGGATCCTTCTGACAGAAAGGGTAGGAGGGGTGGGATTTGTGTCATCCCTGCCTCCAAAACCTTCTGGTAGAAATTTGCACCCCAGGCCAAGGAGCTTGGCCCTATGTCCTGCTTCAAAGTGCCTCTTCCTTCTAAAATCTTTGTTACATTTAAATTTAAGAAACATTTACAGCAGCTGTATTTTCATTTTTTGGGAGGGACACGTAGACATTGAATCCTCTTCCCCCGTTCCCACACTTTTATGTCCAATAAAATTGAGATCTTCCCAAAAATGAGCAGCCAGGGGAGTGTGAGCCTGAGCTGCCTGGTTTCATTTGCTCCAGGGGTAACACTCGCTGTGTTTAATGGATTTGCTTGGCTTTCTGGGACACATTTAAAGGAGAAAATGTGTTTATTGGCATCAAATTTAGAAGACCTGTAACATTTAAGAGGGAGATATGTTTGAAAATGTGATGTGAAATGGGGAATTGTCAGTTTTGCTGTCTTTGCAGAAGTTCTGGCAGTTTTACTGACCAGGTTTCTCTGGTACAGATAGAATGTGAGCCCTAAAAAACTGAATGCATAATAAAATACCTATGGCATGCCATCATTTCTGGTTATGTTACTGTAACTGGGGTGTATATCTAAAGGCAATCATCACTGTAGAGAAGGGAGGAAAACACAGAGAGAGCTTTAAATTTCATTAGACATTGAAACATCTGAAGGAGGAACTCTAATGGTTATATATAATAAACCTCTTTTTTTATCTTCTCATAAAATTGTATCTCTTTTCCTTTTTCCCCTCAAGTTGAGCTGCCTTGCAGTGTGCAGGGCTCTGAAATAAATCGATGATTAACTAAACAACAGGAATTCATAAACCTCCTTATTTTATAGCAACATTTAAGGTAGTGCACAGTGCCTGCTCCCCAAGCTGATCTACGCCCCCAGGTCCGTTATCTGAGCTGTAGATAAATGAGGAGTTATATCTGCTGGAGGTTATGCTCAGGTAGTTCCCACCCTGCTGGTGTAAATCCAGGGGTTTATGGAAGGAGAAGAGCAATATTCTTTATAGGTACAAGGAAACGTGACCCAGGGCTGGAGATCTCAGGGGATGATGTTGCTCCTGCTGAGCTTTTCTCAGCACATCTTCAGGAAGTGCAAATCAGATTTCTTTTCCTGGGTTCCCACATTTCCATTCCAGTTAAGAGCAAGTCCTGGGGTGCTGGGGCTGGCTGCTTTCATTACTGGAAAGCATCACAGGAAGGGAGAAAGGAAAGCTGTGTTAAAGCTGTGTTCTAAGGAAGCAGCTCGATTGTCAGGGAAAGCATTTAGCTCCTGCAAGTCAAATAGAGCAGACTGAAGAGTGTCTGATCCTGGCAGCTGAAAGGCATGAACAGCCATTGCACAAATGCTCCTGGTAATCTCCTGGAAGGGCTGTGGCTCTCGAGCTGAGCAGGTTTCCCTGACAGGATTGCTCCAGACGTGGTTGGTCCCTCAGAGGTGGAAGTTTTCTGATGGTTGAGTAATGTCTGATGCTGGGTCCTGCAAGCCCAGAGATTTCCCTGCCCATGTCCCTCCCGTGCCTTACGAAACTCTGTCCTCCTGCAAACAGCACCTCTGAGCCAGTGGCAGCAGAACCACGGGGATTTATCAGGAAAGGAGCTGACAATAAATTGCTCTGGCTGCCCACACCCTGCCTGCTCCAGGACTGCAGCTCACAAGTGATTCTGAGTTGGAAATGGTTCAGAGGAGGGGATGGAGGGCACCAAAGGGCTCCTTCATCGGCGGGGGAGTGCTCAGCAGAAAGTCTGGAGCCTGGAGGGAGGAGGAGGAGGATGTGGGAAGGCTCTAAATCAAAAGTGACAGGGCAAGCCAAGAGGCTTTTCCCTGGGCCCTGTGCTGGAAGCACAGCGGGGTTTGGAAACACCAAAGATGCTGCTTTACTCTGAGTGTGGATACCTGGCTGCTGCTAAAAGTTCATTTGTTCAGCAAGTTTCTGGGTTAATTACAGGATGAAAAGCCCACTGAAGGCTATCAGATTTGCAGAAGGTTGAATGTCACCCCCATCTCTGCCCAAGGCTAGAGTTAGCTCTGGGATGGCAGAACTGTATGTCCCTCCTCTTCACCAGGCACCAGCTCTTGGCTACATCCAGCTCCACTTCCCTCTCAAAACCCCAGGCTTGGATCTGGCTGAAGGCAGAGAGAACTCCTGGATTTTGCCTCTGCTCTGTCTCTTCCAGCCCCATTCCCCCCTCATTTTGCTGAGCACACAGCAGTGTTTGTTGTGCTGGTTGTGGCCATGTGCCCATGCTCTGGGCTTCTTATTGAAGGGTCTCCCCCAAATCTCATGGAAAATCCTGGACAATTCCTGTGCTTTATAAGGAGAAGGAAGTTGGACACAAAGTGATTCATCCTGCTGAAGTCTCTGTTCTGCTTTGGGAGTTTGGATAAAGGCCTGAAGGTGATGCAGCTCTGGGGATGGCTGAAGAGGGATGGAGCTCAGGATGAAGGGATGGATCTCAGGGTGGAGGGATGTATCTCAGCCCTTGTTCCCCTCTGCCTGGGTGACCTCACTTCACAGCTCTGGTGTGTTACAGGACAGCTCCTGCACAGCCAGAGAGCAAAGAACATGCACACAAGTTTATAGCAAGTGATTTCCAAGTTTTTTGTGCTCCCTGCTGCCAACTAAATCCTCAGCTGGAGGGAAGTGCTTGGCAGTGGGAAGGATTTCTTCTGACAGAGCAAATCAGCTCAAAATCTCCTTGCAGGAGAGGTTAAGCACAGCAGCCCCAGATCTGTCAAAACTGCACTCATTTCATCATCAAGGCAGACAGTGTTCTCTCTTCTCCAGTGAGGAGTGTGGTATTTGTTAACCCTTTAGCCCCTTCCTTTCGCAGTGGCTGCCCTTTAATCACCCGTTAATCAGATTAGTGGGCCTGACTTCTCCTCGCTGCAGTCCCTGCCAGCCCAGCTGAGCCAGTTAAAAGGCAGGGCTGACAGATGCTACAGATTTTTCTATTTGATTTTTTTCCTGCTGTTGCTCCTCATTTGACCCTTCCTTTGTGGCTGTCTCACAGAGATGCTGGCAGATGGAATCTGTTTCCTTTTGTGGGCGCTGTGTTTGGCACCGGGGCCCTGCGGCGAGGCTGAGGCATCAGCCCTTCCACTGGGTCACTTGAGGGAGGTTCAGCTGGGCCATAACAGCCTGGGCTGGGCTGAGAGCTGAGCCACAGAGGCTGCAGGGACCCCGAGGCTGCAGGGATGTGCTCTCTGGCTGGATGAGCTGGTGAGATGCAGCTGACAGAGCAGAGCTCAAACCTCTGTCCTGAGCAGGGCCAGCAGTCGCACTGGATGGTCCCTGCGGGGTTCTTCCAGCTCAGGGTGATTCTGTGATTCTATAAAATGCTTTTCTGGCACTGCTGTTATTGCCAGGATTTGTTCTTTCACGTGAACAGCAGGTTAGAACAGAATCGATGCAACAGCAGAGCTCAGATAAAAAAGTGACTGCAGGACACATTTATACTGCCAAGAAAAGCAGCTTTGAGTCCCACCTCAGAAAAGATGTTTCTCTTCTAAGAGTGATTGAAATGTCGCTTTTAAAAAGGAGCAAGAAAGAGCATTGAGGGTGCTTGAGGCACAGTGGAGCAGCTGGTATGTCCAAAAGATGTTTCTCTTCTAAGAGTGATTGAAATGTCGCTTTTAAAAAGGAGCAGGGATGGGGTCAGCTGTCCCAGGGATGGGGTCAGCACAGACACACCTGCACGGCCTCAGCAGGGACACACGACATGTCTGGAGCAGCAGAGATGTCACCAGAGCTGGAGCCACCAATGGGGGACAGCTCCTGCCCTGCAGCCAGGCCTGACCGTGGGTTCTCTGCTCTGCAGCACTCCTGAACCCGGGGAGAGCCAGAGTTCACAGCCAGCAGACCCCTTGTTTAGCATTGCAGAGTCTGGCTCCCTAAAGCCCCACCAGCCTCTGCTGTAACTGATTCATGAGCTGGGCTGTGCAGAACCAGGAGCTGGACTTGATCACAGAATCACAAAATCACTGGGTTGGAAGAGACCTTCAAGATCACCGAGACCAACCCAGCCCCAGCATCTCAACTCAGCTCTGGCCCCCAGTGCCACACCAGGCTTTGTTAAACACATCCAGGGATGGTGACTGCACCACCTCCCCAGGCAGCCAGTCCAGAACTTTATCACCCTTTCCATAAAAAACTTTTTCCTAATATCCAACCTGTATTTCCCTTGGTGCAGCTGGAGGCTGTGTGCTCTGGTTCTGTCAGTCCCTGGAGAAAGAGCCCAGCCCCAGCTGAGCACAGGCACCTTTCAGGAGCTGTGGGAGTGATGAAGTCACCCTGAATCTCCTTTTCTCCAGGCTGAACACCCCCAGCTTCCTCAGTGGTTCCTCACAGGGTTTGTGTTCCCAGCCCCTCTCCAGCCTCGTTGCCTCCTCTGGACGTGCTCGAGCGTCTCAACGTCCTTCCCAAACTGAGCGGCCAGAGCTGGGCACAGCACTCGAGGTGTGCCCTCAGCAGTGCCAAGGGCAGGGGAAGAATGACCTCCCTGCTCCTGCTGACCACACCATTCCTGATCCAGGTTCCCTGGGGTTCCTTCCATCTCAGGGTGTTTTGTGGTGCCTCACCTGTTCAGGAATGGACTCTGGCTTCAAGCAGGCCCGGAGCTCTGTCGTGTTCAGGGCCTGCCAGACTGCCATTCACTGTCTGCCTTCCCTGCTCTATCTCAGTTCCTTTGGAAGGCACTGCTGCATAAAGGCAGCAAATGTTCTCCTGAGCATGTACAAACACATCTCCCCATGTTCCACCTTGTGCTTCATGCTCCTTGCATGGGAGCTGCTGGCTCAGTCCTGGAGCTGGCCTGGCAGGTACATGATCATATCTGGGTTTGAACAGACAGGTGTCTGCTAAGGAAGGCAGGAGCCTCCCTTGAAAGGGAAAATGTAAACCCCCTCCCTCTGAATTACTATAATTTTGAAATTCAAGGGCCCTCAGGCAAAGATATTGGAGTAGGAATAACAGTTCTTTACTAGGAAAATTAAAAATCAAAAGGCAATAGTACAAAAAAAAAAAAAAAAAAAACCACTGCCAGAGTCAGAAGAGGAGCTTGGCCCCCTGTGTGTCAGGGTGGTGGCACAGTCCCATCCCAGGGGGGCTCAGCCCTCCTGCAGTGCCAGCTGTGCTTCTGCTGGAGCAGGGATCCTGCACAAGGCTGCAGTTTTCCTCTGAAGCTCCAGGGCTGCTGGAGATGGGCCTGCTCTCCCTCTGGGAATGCAGGGCAGAAGAAAGCTGCTCCTCTGGGAATGCAGTGGGCAAAGGCTGCTGTGCTGTTCCAGGCTCAGATTGTATCCAGGTAGGAATGCTTGGCTCCTGCCCTGGGCAGAGCATCTCCCCATGGGATGCTGGAATTTGATCAGCCGTGCAGGGACACTCAGTGGCCATGGACAGGAGAGATCTCCTGGAGGGAGGATTGGCTGTGGGAGAGATAAAGAAAACTGCCCCACGAACAGGAGAGAACTGCCCCAGCTCTGACAGATGGGGATAGAACACACACCCCCATTTCCAACCTAAAACAATATCTTAAAGCAGATGTTATTATTTCCACATGTATATGTGCAGGGCAACAGGTAACAACTAAAGTTACCAGAAAATGCCCATTTTCCTGCACTCCTGCTTTTTGAATTGATCCATAACGAATTCCCTTGGAGGCAGAAAGTGGCAACTCCTTGGTGTTTGCTAAGGGGAAATCTTAAAACCTGAAATAGGGTCAACTCACCTGGATTTATGAGTCTTGCAAGCATAAAAGGGCAGCCTTGAGTCTGGTATTTTCCTGCTTCTCTCTCTTCCAATCAGAGGAGGTTGAAATTTTCTCTTAGAAAATGAGATGTGGCAGTGCCTGTGGTAAATGGAGCCCTGCAATCTTCATTGGGATTTTAAAGTATATATTATTATTGTTCTTTTTGTTGTTATTGGCACATCCTCAGAGTAGAATATTCCTGAATTTAAGGAACCACAGAGCCCACATTTATTGCTGTTTGATGATGAAAAGTGGTGGTGAAGTGATGATGAGCACGGTGTATCTCTAAGCATGGGAATGCAAAGCCTTAAGGTGTGCCAGAAATCCTGGGAGCATCCCAACATGTTAATGAGCATCACTGCCAGGGCATCCAGCAGCAGCTTTGTGGGAATCGCAAGGTAGTTAATAAACAGCAAGGTTATGAAGTTTCTTTTTAGTTGTAATGAGAGGTGGAAATGTGGGAATCCTTAAAATCAGAGGGTTTTGGGAAGGCTGCAAAAGGCAGGCCTCAGAGGCAGCAGAACTGTGATTGGAGCTAAGCAGTAACCATGATATTGGTCAGCAGAAAAGTTATATGAAATGTAGAAAGTAAGGACAAATAGAACAATGGTCTGTGTATTAACACTTGTCTAGAATAACTCCCTAAGCTGCAGACAATTCTATCTAGTGAGATATTAGGGAGTTCTAAGCTTAATAATGGAGCTCTGTGCATTGTGTTTTAAGGCTTACAAGCAGGTATTGTATTCAAAACAAGCAAGCATTGTTTAACCAAAGGTACGTGTGCTTATAGTGGTTGGATGGAACTACTGTCAATGTGCTTTTGCTTTGTGTGATTGGTCAAAAAACTTTTGAAGTAAGTTGTAACAAGAAGTTCTTGGTCTGCTGCCAGGGACATGAGCTGCTGGCATCTTCCCATTGTCATAACCATGGAATGAGGCTGATGCTGGAAAATACAGCTCAAGACGCGTTCCCCAGCAGTCCCATCCCGTTGGTATTTGTACAGAGACCCCAGCTGGCAGTACAGCCTCTTGGTTTTGCTGTGCTGTTTTCCTCTCTGGGTGATTCCCCAGGCAGCAGAATGAGGGGCAGGCATGTGGCTGTCCTGTCTGACCCCAGGGCTCATCCTTGTGGCAGTTCTCTTGACATCCTGCTGGTGATGGGATCGATGTTCCAGCAAATGGAACTGTGTGAATGATCCTTGCTCTGCTCCCAAGGGCTTTGGGGGATGTGGGACTCTGCCCCCTCACAGCTGGGGTTCAGTGGAGGATTTGGAGATGTGTTTTCCCTGAGTGTGCCATCCGTTTGTGTTTGGGGAATGTGCTTTGGAGTGCTGCTGGTGGGCAGTGTGGGAGGGGAGCCAGCTGTCCCAGTGGAGCTGGGCCTTCCTCGGGCTGTGGGGTTGATGCTGGTGACAGCAATCACACCTGGCACTGCTGTCACTCACAGCAGAGTCCCTTCCAAACCTGTGAGCTGAATACAAGCAGGACTCCAGCTCAGGCTTGGCACCTGCTGAGGTCTCCCGGTGGTTTCTGAGGTTTTCCTGGGGTCTGTCCTCCCAGGTTTGCATTTCCCAAGATCTGGGCCTGGGTGTCTCTGGAGCACCTGCTCCTGGTGCTTTGGGGCTGGCCAGAAGCCTGTGAGGCTCTTCAGGCTGCTGGGATGGGTTTGTGAGGGATTTAATGCATGGCCTGCTGTCCCCCTGGGCTGCGGCTGGGTGAAGGTGTCTGTCCCCAGAGCTCCCTGCAGCACAGGCACCCCAGCTCCATGCCGGGGCTCCCCTGCCCCCTGCTCAGAAACGCAGCCTGGGCAGGAGCTCTGAAATGAGAGGGAAAGGCCAGAGAGCTGCAGGTGACAGGGCTGTGGCAGGAGACAGCCACATGTGTCAGTGACAGGAGATTTCATTCCCAGAGCTGTGTGACCCTGGGCCAGCCAGGCTGGACCTTCAGGCAGGGTTTGCCCGGTCTGTAGCATGTGTGTGGGTTGGTTAAATCCATGCCACAGTGCCAAATCCTCCCTGGCTGAACGTGGCTTGCACCAGCACCAGGTCATCATTGCTGTCACTAGATAAAATAGGCTGCAATAATGAATGTTGACTCTTCATTTAAAAGTGACATGAAAAAATCATCTGCCTCCCTGGCACTGCTTCGACCTGGAAAAGTGTGGAGGAGAACAGAGCCTTGGTGCCTTTGTACATCCCTCTGTTAACCCAAGTGCCAGGAGAGCATCACCAGACTCCCTCAAACAAGAGCTTTTTGCTGAGCAGGAGCCCCAGGTGACCTCTGGGACCTGGGAATGGCTGGGGCTGTGTGCTCTGCCAAACACTGCACGTTATCCAGGAGCAAAGTACAGCAATCCTAGCACTGGGAAATGTGCAGGGCTTTCCTGAAACCCTGGCTGCTCTGGACAAGGTGGCTCCTGGTGTTTTCCTGTGAAGCCTGCCTTATCTCCTGGGAAGGAAGATTTCTAATTGAGGAGCTGCATGCTGTGTGTTCACCCCCAGCTCTGTTTTATGTCTGCTGCTGCTGGAATACATATTCATGACAGGTTTTGCATAGAGCAAAGCAAATTATTGTTGTGGAAATACATAGGGTGAGAATCCTTTCAGTTTGTTACCTCCTGGAGTGTCTCTAGTGATTAGAATGAAAAGCAGAGTGGTGGCTTTGGGTCTGCATCAGTCTGGGAGGAAGGGGGGGCATTCCTTAGGGAGCAGTGCCTTGGAAAGGGATGTGGAGGATTCACAAATGCTGAGAGACCCTGTCATTCACACTTGGATTTATCCCCAGATCACTCCTGGCTTCTGTGACATCCCTACATCATCACCAGAGAATTCTGGAATAGCTGGGCTTGGAGGGACCTTCAAGCCCATCTCAGGGACATCTTCCACTGTCCCAGGCTGCTCCAAGTTCCATCCAGCCTGGCCTTGGACACTTCCAGGGATCCAGGGACAGCCACAGCTGCTCTGGGCACCCTGTGCCAGGGCCTGCCCACCCTCCCAAGGAAGGATTTTTTCCTGATAACCAGTTTCAATCTGTGCTCTTTTAGCTGTTTCTTTATCAGATCCATGGTTTGAGCTGGATAAACTGCTCCACCTGAGCAGCTGGCCCAGCCTGGGAGTGGCCATGTCCCCGAGGATGAGTTCCTGGGCTGTGGGTCCTTGCCCTGTGTGCCCACAAACACCAACCCCTGTCCCTGCCCAGCCCTGCCAGGGGCAGGCAGAGCCCAGGGGAGCTGGTGCTGCTGGAATGGGAGCTCTCAGCAGATGGAGATGAGATCTCCATGAGGCTGTGGAGATGAGATCTCCTGTTCCATTAATACATTGGGAACTCCAAATAATTACTTGAAGGAAAAAAAGAGCTCGAGGTGATGGATTATGTCCACAGCTGAGTGTGTCCTGCATGAAGGCACGTCAGGACTGCTCCTCTCCTGGAGAGAAAATTCCTTTGAAAAACCATGCCTGGGTCTGTCTGTGCAAATCCAACCTCCTTCCCTTTTCCACTTGAATTATAAAATGTTTCTGTTTGTTTTATACAAGCATTCAATTGGCTTTGATAAGGAACACGATGTTATTTACTGTGCTTTTGCCTTGTACTTTAATCTGTGTTTTAGCAGCAGAACAAATTAACTGCTTTCTCCATCTCCAGGCAGAGCTCTCTGGTCCAGAGCCAGCTGGGCCTCCCAACAAAGGATGCTTTTAGTGCCTGCATCTTCCCCAGCTCCATCTTTAGTGGATTATTTTATTATTCTGCCTCTGATTGGAGATCAAAAGTGGCTGTGTTTAAAGCTCTGTATTTACACTAAAGCAGCATAAGCCCCCGAGCTGCTGCAGCCTGGCCCTGCTCCATGAGGGCACCCTGGGTTAACACCCTGTGTTACTCCAGCCCTGGGCTTTGCCAGGGTTAGGGGGATCTGGCACACCTGGAGACAAGTGGCACATGCTGCTCAGGCAGCCAGGGATTGTTAATCCTGCGAATTAACAGATGGGGAATTAGGAAGCTAGAGAAACCTCCTGACACAGGGCTGTCTTTTGTACGGTGGCAGCAATACCAGGGCAGGGATTGTCCCCTGTGCTGGGCAGTGGGGTGGTCACCTGGGGTCAGTCCTGGGCCCTTCAGGACAATGCAGACCCTGAGGGGTTGGAGCGTGTCCAGGGAAGGGAATGGAGCTGGGATGGGGCTGGAGCCCAGGAGCAGCTGAGGGAGCTGGGAAGAGGCTCAGCCTGGAGAAAAGGAGGCTCAGGGGGCCCTTGTGGCTCTGCATAACTCCTGACAGGAGGGGACAGCCGGGGGGTCGGGCTGTGCTCCCAGGGAACAGGGACAGGAGGAGAGGGAACGGCCTCAGGCTGGGCCAGGGGAGCCTCAGGGTGGATTTTGGGGAAATTCCTTCCTGGAATTTGTTGTCCAGCCCTGGCACAGCTGCCCAGAGCAGGGGTGGAGTCCCCAGCCCTGGAGGGGTTTAACAGCCCTGTGCGTGTGGCACTTGGGGACATGGGGCAGTGCTGAGAATGGTTGGACTCAACGATCTCTGAGGGCTTTTCCAACCTTAAAGAAGCTGGGATTCAACATCCTCTGCCCCAGCCAAAGCTCCATAGGTCTGGTGCTGCAGAGTCTGGAAAATAAGGGAGAGCCTCATCACTGGTGGCCAAATCCTCTGTGCCCTGGAGGTGTTATCCCAGCAATTTGGGATGGAAGTGCTGGAGAACTTCAGGCTGCTGCAGCTTTGGATGAAGTTTTCTGACCAGATCCTCCTAGAAGGAATTCCAGGTCCTAGTAAACAGCCACTTTCTTCTGGCCAGCATTATCACAAAAAACCCACTATTTCCATGCTGGGAAGCTGCTTATCCAAATTTTGCCCAGCCCTGATTATATCTCAGTTCTTTGGGAAGGATTTAAAGGAAGATCTTATTATAAATTCGCTTGCATTTCCTCCCCTGCCGCCTTCACAGTAAAAAACTAAAACCTCACATAAAATATCTGTTTTTTCTCAGTCCTCAGTTACAAATCACTGGATTTCATGTGCTTTCCCACTTGTCTTGTTCAAATATAGATTATGCCATGCATAGAAATGCAGAATTATTTAAGGCTCAATAAAAAAAAAGCTGTTAGTTTTTCCAGGTGTTTGTGTCTTTGGGCTGAATTCAGGGGGAAACCACTGGCAGCAGAAGTCACATTCCCTGTCCATTTGGACCTTACTGAAGCTTTCCAGAAGCCAGAATAAACATACTGCAAATTCTTATCCCCATTTTAGTTCCCATCCTATGTCTCAGTTGTGACACTTGCCAGACAGAAAATTCCTGAAATGAAAACAGATGCAGCAGGAATGATATGAAACAGTTTTACCCAGGAGAGAGGACCCTTGGAATATTATTTTCATGACTGTGAAATGGAAACCATGTTTAGAAAATGAAGGGCTCTTCCTGTTTAAGAAGAAGGAAGGCACAGGGAGGCAGAGCTTTTGCCGTGCAGGTTCTGTGTGTTGCCCTGAATTGGCTGCAAAATTCCTTGGAGAAAAAAACCTGGAACTTTCTCCCTGTGGGAATGTTTTCACTGGTTTCACACAGCTGATGGAAAACTGTGCTGCTGATAAATTACTTGCCTCAAAAGAAAACGTAGGAGAGGCTTTTAAGGCACCTTGAACTCTTGTTTGAGTGCTTTGGGATGATTCCAATGATGCCACAGCTCAGGGAATTCTTGGTGCTCCTTCCCTGCTTCCCATCACCAGTGCAGAAGGGGCTGGATCCACCTGCCCTTCCCTCCCAAAGAGTTTCCAGCAGATCCAGGGGTAATGAAATTTCCTTTTCCCATGTAACAGCCCCAAGTACCCTCATGGACATGGAATTTCTGATCCAGCTGGATGAGGAGTTACCATTATGGGCTGAAGGTGTCACCCAGCTTCTGTGCCCTCATTTCCTCTGCAAAAGGCACAAATGCAAAGCTGGGAGAGCCTTTCCCTCCAGCTTTGGTGGATTTGGCTTCTCAGTCAGCCACCCTGGACAACTCCCACTGCTCCCAAATTCCACACAAACCCAGGAGCCAGGAAAAGGCTTCCCTGTGAAAATACCCCTGCAGAAATGGCTTTCCTGGAGTTTCCTACATACATCTAAGGCTCAGCCTGGCACTGTGCTAATAGCTATGAGCAGAATTAATTAAAACATAATGCATGGCCTGGGAAATGAAACTCAATTTCACCCCGGCTCTGGAGCCCAGTTATCCTGACGTGAACGTGGTAATAAATGTTGGGAATGCAGGTGAATATCCTGCAAATTAAAGGGGGAATGAAGTGTTTTCTAATTTTATCTGGAAAAACATGTGAAGGATGGCAGGGGGGCAGCTGGTGCAGGATTAATCACTTCCCAACCCCTGTGGCTGGGCTTTGGGGACACTTGAATGGCTGCCTGCTTGATCAGGGAAAAGAAAGGGAATTTTGGGCAGCCTGCCCAGCACACACAAAAGGTGTCATTAACTGCCTGCTACTGCCCAGTTTTTCCAAGTTAGTTTTCCTTAAAGACTTTTATTGAAGCAATTATTTTCTATTTTTCCTCACGTAAAAAAATCCATGGGAAGAACTGAAATGTTTGTGCTGTGCAATTGCTGCTCATGATCTTTATGGAGTTTAAAGCAGTACAGAAAATTATTGACTTGCGACTCTGAGCTGTCTATGAGAATTTATTCCTTCCCAAGCAGCAGCCAACGAGAAATCTTCTGGCTCTTTCTTATTCCAATTTTTCCATCATTTTTTTGTTATGGATCTGAACTCCTGTTGACTCCCAGGCTTGTTTTTGCCAGAAAACAGGCACATCCTTTTGGACCACTGAGCTTGTGGAGAGGTGAGGGACAGAGGAAGGTTCTGGGGGCTCTTGGATGGCTGGAAGCTGCTACAGAGGAGAAGATGCAGCCAGCTCTGGTTTTGTGGCTTTCAAGGTTTTGTGTAAATCCTTGGATTTGGCATGGAATAAAAATCTGCCAGCCCACCACAGCCCTGGTGAGGTACCAACCATCAGTAAGGCTGTGGTCACTGGGGCTCATGGGGACACTGCAGGAGGGCCTGGAGATGTGGGACCCTCCAGCCTGACCTTCTGTACCCCACTGAGCTCCCTTCATTCAGTGCTGACTCTCTGGCAGGGGCTACCCAGGGAGGTTTGGAGTCCCTACCCCTGCAGGTGCCCAAGGAAGGGCTGGAGGTGGCACTCAGAGCTCTGGGCTGGGGACAAGGTGGGGATGGGGCACAGCTTG
The DNA here is from genome assembly GCF_017590055.1 of Onychostruthus taczanowskii. Lineage (NCBI taxonomy): Eukaryota > Metazoa > Chordata > Aves > Passeriformes > Passeridae > Onychostruthus > Onychostruthus taczanowskii. The sequence goes on along the minus strand of NW_024506552.1, from coordinate 1,073,236 downwards.
GACTGGATGGACTGGAAGGGCCTTTCCAGCCTCAGGGATCCTGGGAATTTGGGATCATGTCTGAAGTGGCAGGAGGGTGCTGGAGTGCTGCAGGTGTGACCAAGGAAGGGCTTTAGATCACCCAGCTCAGGTGTTGGCAGTCCCAGTTGTCCAAAGTCCCTAAAGCCACACGTGGCTGTGAGCTCTCCCTGCAGGTGGGGCTGCAGGGCTGGGGTTGGATTTACTGCTTCAGCAGTTTGTGATCTCAGACTCCCAAAATCCTTTGGATTGGGAGGGACCTTAAAACCCATCTCATTCCATCCCCTGCCAGGGCAGGGACACCTTCCACTGTCTCAGGCTGCTCCACACCCTGTCCAGCCTGGCCTTGGGCACTCCAGGGATTCCAGCCCCGTTCCTGGTGGGATTGGTGACTGTGCCTGAGTTTGCTCTTCCCATGACCCATTAGTGCAAGAGTGCTGCTGTATCTCTGCCTGTGCTGCTGCTCCTCTGCTCTCCTGGCCTGGCTTTTGTTCAGATTAACAAAAAGTGCTTCATTCACTTTCTTCTTCTTCTTCTTCTTCTTCGAGCTCTGGGCTGGGGACAAGGTGGGGATGGGGCACAGCTTGGACTGGATGGGCTGGAAGGGCCTTTCCAGCCTCAGGGATCCTGGGAATTTGGGATCATGTCTGAAGTGGCAGGAGGGTGCTGGAGTGCTGCAGGTGTGACCAAGGAAGGGCTTTAGATCACCCAGCTCAGGTGTTGGCAGTCCCAGTTGTCCAAAGTCCCTAAAGCCACACGTGGCTGTGAGCTCTCCCTGCAGGTGGGGCTGCAGGGCTGGGGTTGGATTTACTGCTTCAGCATTTTGTGATCTCAGACTCCCAAAATCGTTTGGATTGGGAGGGACCTTAAAACCCATCTCATTCCATCCCCTGCCAGGGCAGGGACACCTTCCACTGTCTCAGGCTGCTCCACACCCTGTCCAGACTGGCCTTAGGCACTCCAGGGATTCCAGCCCCATTCCTGGTAGGATTGGTGACTGTGCCTGAGTTTGCTCTTCCCATGACCCATTAGTGCAAGAGTGCTGCTGTATCTCTGCCTGTGCTGCTGCTCCTCTGCTCTCCTGGCCTGGCTTTTGTTCAGATTAACAAAAAGTGCTTCATTCACTTTCTTCTTCTTCTTCTTCTTCTTCTTCTTCTTCTTCTTCTTCTTCTTCTTCTTCTTCTTCTTCTTCTTCTTCACTCTCTCTAGCACAGCAGATCAGAGCAGGACTGAGCCCACAGGGCTCACATTCTCTTCCTTAAAAAGAGTAAAGAAAAACTGGGTCAGGGCTTTGGACTCACACTGCCATTGTCTCCCTCCAGCCAACATGTCCTGAGGGTTTGTCCTGTTGGATGAAATCACATCTGAATCCAGAATCCTTCATCAGCTCTGTTTTCAAGATGACAGGGAGGGGATGTGTTACAGTATATTTTATTTTATTTTATTTTATTTTATTTTATTATCATTTTTGCTAAATGTGGCTCTTCACAAGCTTTGAGGAGCTTGTAGAGCCTACAACTAGGCTTTTGTCACCTTCAGCATTCAGCATTGTCATCTAAGGATGACCTCAATACCTTCTTTGCCCAAGAAGAATCCTGGGATGGCTGTTGAAAAAGGAAAGCTGTTGGCTGGATGATACCACAGCTGTTTAATCACACTTCTGTGACTGAACTTCCACCCACTGTGTGCAGCTCATTCAAAGAAAACTTGCCCTGCAAAGTGGCCAAGAGACAAGGCTGAATTAATCCTTGGTGCTGAGGGCATGGAAGGAGCCTGGAGGAATCCCTGTGAAAATCCAACATACATTGGTTTAAAAAGCCAGGTGTCTGCTAAGGAAGGCAGGAGCCTCCCTTGAAATGGAAAATGTAAACCCCCTCCCTCTGAATTATTATAATTCTGAAATTAAGGGGCCCTCAGGCAAAGATATGGGAATAGGAATAAAAATAGTTCTTTATTAGGGGAAAAAATAAAGTAAAACCCCATGGACAGCAGAGAACTGCCCCAGCTCTGACAGAGGGTGATAGAACACACACCCAGCCACATCTTACAACCCAGGACACATAAACATGGCATATCTGAGATATGGGACCTGCTAAGGACTTGGCAGTGACCCTGTCCCACTGCAGAGGGAGAGCTGCTGTCTGAGTTGGGATTTCCTGGGAACAGGCATCTCAAGATCTCTATTTCCAGGCAGTTCCATAAATTTGAATGAAATTCCATGTGGCAGTGGATTTTACGTGTTTAAGTATTAGCTTGGAACACTGTGGAATCTTCAGAGATTAGTTCCAAACTGAACTGTGTTTGTTGTCTGCAGCAGGGCAGGCATTGGGATTCTACCCCTGTGCTCAGGTGAGACCCCACCTGCAGAGCTGCCCCAGCCCTGGGCCCAGCACAGCAGGAGCTGGAGCTGCTGGAGGAGCCCAGAGGAGGCTCCAGGATGAGCAGAGGGATGGAGCAGCTCTGCTGGGAGAAAAGGCTGGGACAGCTGGCAATGTTCATTTGGAGAAGGATGTGGCAGTGCCCAAGGCCAGGCTGGACAGGGCTTGGAGCAGCCTGGGACAGTGGAAGGTGTCCCTGCCATGGCAGGGGTGGCACTGGATGGGCTTCAAGTCCCTTCCACCCCAAACCACTCTGGAATTCCGTTAATTCCAACAATTTAAAGTGGGAATTTGTCAGTGGGTGCAGAAGCTGTGGATTCTTGGAGCCCAGCCCTGGGAAGGAGTTTATGTCCAGGCTCTCCAGGACATTCAGTATCAGCCAGACTGGGAAAAGGAAGGAGAAGCTCACCAGACTTTAACACTGCTTGGAAGCACCAAATAAAATCAGTTTTTTGATCGGGGTGAAATGTTTAACTCAACATATCACATTATAAGTGTGATTATAATAAAATTTCACATTATAAATGTGACTGTAATCAACATTTCACACTATAAAAAAGCCACTGCAATAAAAAGGACATTCTAATGAGCAGTCTTGGCTCTGGTGATGTCTCATATGTGAAGCAGCAAGATCAATAAATAAGCCCTGTCTCTGCTTTACCTTTTCTCTTAATAGTTGATGGGATTTAAGTGCAGGCAGCTCAAACAGGAGAGGACAGGACAAGGTTTGTCCCAGCAGTGGCAGTGGGGGACCACACTTCTCTCACTGACATTTCCCAAGTGTGTGTTGAAGTCAGAATGACTGGAGGAGAGGACAACATGACAAGCAGGACAGTAAAGGGGATTTAAATGGCTGAAGAGCCGGGGTACAAAAGCAAGTGAACAAATTCCAGGCATCACCCACCACAAGGAAGGAGTTTGTCCTCAAGGTTATTGAGATAATCCCATTTTTCCTCAGGGCCTCTGTAACCACGCATCACTCTGCTTGCCACAGCCTTTCTGTTCCTCTCTGCTGTCACTTTGAAGCTTCCCCTAGTTTGAAAAGCAGCTCCAGCATTTCCTACCCTTGGTTCCCTCCCAGTGGCTCCGACACGGGGAGATTGACAGTGGCCTTTATGTGAAAGCAGAGTATGAATTTTAGTCAATAGAGAATGAGGGCTGCTCTCAGATTTCATTTTGTTTTCTCAGCCTGGTTAATTGTGGGCAGGAATTGCTGTGCCTGTCTGGGCACAGTGCTGTGAGAAGCTGCCTTTCAGTGCCTTAATTGAATTCCTGCGTGCAGGGACCGTTGGGATACTGGGGATGCAGAGCCTGATGGTATCACACAGGAGGGGCTGAGAAGCCCTGCCCCAGCAGTATTACACATCAGTGCTTATAGATTTGGTATAAATATTATTACAGAAATTATTATTATTCACAGAATTCACAGAATCACTGGGTTGGAAGAGACCTTAAAGATCATCGAGTCCAACCCAGCCCCAACACCTCAGCTAAACCCTGGCACCCAGTGCCACATCCAGGCTTTGTTAAACACACCCAGGGATGGTGACTGCACCCCCTCCCCAGGCAGCCATTCCAGAACTTTATCACTCTTTCTGTAAAAGAATTTTTCCTAATATCCAACCTGTATTTCCCTTGGTGCAGCTGGAGGCTGTGTGCTCTGGTTCTGTCAGTGCTGCCTGGAGAAAGAGCCCAGCCCCAGCTGAGCACAGCCACCTTTCAGGAGCTGTGGAGAGTGTAAGGTCCCCCCGAGTCTCCTTTTCTCCAGGCTGAGCACCCCCAGCTCCCTCAGTAATTCCTCATGTGTTCCCAGCTATTCCATTCCTCCTTGTGTTCCATATATATTAACTTCCTTGTAAAAGTCAGGGCTGCTTTGTTTTTGGGAGAGAGAAATCGTGGCAGCATTAATGACTGATTTAAATGCCATTAATTCCTTTGAGGATGAAGATTCCATGGACCAAGCTGAACACCAGCTGAAAATGCTGAAATTTGGGAGCCTGAAGCCAGAAATGCTGAAGCAGCATAATGTATTGTTTCCCTGGGTCCCTCATGTTCACAGCTGTGATAAATTCAGAGGATGAATTGAACCCCAGCCTTTTCTCCTGCCTGATGAGATTCAGGCTTAACATCCCAGCCAGGTCCAGGCTTGCATTCATTCCAGGGATTTCATGAATTTCACCATCTTTCCTGCAAAGCAGGGCTCAAAGCTGCAAAATTACTTTTCTGCAAAGTGAATGTTGTCAGTTTGAGCTTCCTGATTGGGAAAAAAGATCCATTTCCATGTCCCTTCTGAGCTTTTTGTGGGGAATTTGCCCATCTGGCCATGGTTCTGTGCAGTCTCCTGGGTGTGAGCAGGCACAGAGTCTTCAGCAGCACAGACTGGGGCTATAAATAAGCAAAGAGCAAGAATTTTTTTCCTTTTTTCCTCCTGAATTCCTCCCATCCTTACTTATTCTCTGCAGCAAATGTAATATTTCACCTATTTCCTGGGCATTGGGAAGGTCAGTCCTTTGCAGAAACCAGCAATGGAGTTGTGGCCTGGCTGTTCCAAGTTCCTTCTGGAATTCTGAACAACTGTTTTATACTTTCATTCCCCATCTTTAAAATGGGAATAAGGAGTCTTTTTTGTGCCTTTTTATGCATCAGAGAATATATTTGGCCACAATGCTCTGTACATACAGCTCCCAGTGAATTGCCACTAATTCCAAGAATAAAAATCACGTGTTACCCTGAATGGTTGGTCATGGAATCTCAGAATATCCTGATTTGGTGAGTTTATCCTTTAAGAGATAAAGAAACAGCTTATAATTTATGAGGACCTTGGCTGTATTTTCTTCAGTCTGAGCTTTGAGCTTTGTTGAAAATGAGGGTTTTGTGAAGGACTCAGTAGCCAGTGCTGCACCAAAAGCCACCACAGCTCATCACAGCCCTGGCTGTACAGGGGTGGGAGCAGCTTCTGGGGCTATTCTCGCCTGTTTGCCATTTACTGTTAAATATTCATGCTGTTATCAAACTGATATAAATGAAATCACAGAATCGTTAAGGCTGGAAAAGACCTGCAATGCTGAAGCCCAACCTGAACCACTGAACCATATCACAAAGTCCTACATTTTTGAACAAGAAAAGTTTTAAATATGACAATATAGGCTTGAGCTGCCGTTCAAGTAGCTGGGAAGCTGTGGCAGGGCAAGAAACAAGGTCAAAAGTCAATTCCCTGAAGAACAAGCCCTGGAGGTCCTGACTGGTGTGACTTTGCAGGGTGCTGGCACGGGGGAGCCTGTGCTGAGCCAGGCACAGCACGGTGCTGCTCCATGAGCTGCCTACTAATTCTGCACTAACTCACCCCGGGCTAATTAACTTTGTGAAAGAGTCATCAGGGAATTGACTACAGGGCTGTTGTTCGGAGAGCACAGTGCAGTGTTTGGGTTGGGGCTGCCAACCGTTGTGATCCCATCATGATCCTGCTGTGATCTCATTGTGACCCTGTTGTGATCCTCTTGTAATCCCATTGTGATCCCACTGCGATCCCATTGTGATCCTCTTGTGATCCCATTGTGATCCCATCATGGTCCCCTTGTGATCTCCTTGTGACCCCATTGGGATCCTGTTGTGGCCTCATTGTGATCCCATTGTGATCCCGTCCTGATCCTTTTGTGATCCCATCACGATCCCATTGTGATCCCTTCATGATCCCATCATGATCCCGTTGTGATCCTGTTGTGACCCCATTGAAATCCTGTTGTGATCCCATCTTGATCCTTTTGGGTCCCCTTGTGATCTCCTTGTGACCCCATTAGGATCCTGTTGTGGCCTCATTGTGATCCCATTGTGATCCTGTCCTGATCCTTTTGTGATCCCATCATGATCCTCTTGTGATCCCATCACGATCCCATTGTGATCCCTTCATGATTCCATCATGATCCCACTGTGATCCTATTATGATCCTGTTGCAATCCCATCATGATGCCATCATGATCCTGTTGTGACCCCATTGTGACCCCACTGTGCCCTCGGAACCAGAGCAGATCCAGGAATGTGCCTGGAGCCAGCAGGGTGGGCAGGGGGTACCTGACACCACCTTCCTGAGAAAATATCCCATTGAACTGGAGCACCCTGGAGAGGAAGAGGAGATGCTTCTCCTCAGGGTGACACGCTGCCTTCTGGCCTGGACCTGCACCCAGTTCCTGGTGTCCAGCATGCACCTTTCCATCCCTGCTGGAAGCTGTTCCTGCCCATGGTAGGGGTTGGATTAAGGTCCCTTCCATTCCAAACTACTCAAAGATTCTCTGATTCCAATGAACCTGCTGCCAGCCTGGTGACTGTGGCTGTTCCTGGTGGGAACTGCTCCTCTCTTGAGCAGCTTTAATAATCCTGACATTTTGTCACTAAGTTGGGCTCAGGTTGCCTGGCTTCAGCTGGATCTTGAGGGGGCCAAGATGTCACAATTCCCTGTTTTTTCATACAGAGACTGCCAAAGGGATGGAATTGGTCAGAAGTGGTCTCAGCCTGACTCAAAGTCCTCGTCTGAAAGGCAGAAGAAGCTCTTGGAGGGTGTGGAATTGCCAGCATTCACAAGAGTTGGGCTGGTTTATCAAGCACCCTTCTGATTGCTTTGGTCTGTTCATCGGGGGCTGTCTGGGGTGCTGGGGCAGGACACTGGGACAGGGAAACACAGCAGCTGATGCAAGCAGGAGGGGCTCTTGGTGACCAATAAATCCAATTAAACCAGACCTTTTTTTGGCTCCAAGGGGTACCAGCAGAGATTTTAACGCTGTCCTGAGCCCTGCTGAGAGCCCCCAGCCCTGCTGGAGTGTTTACTGCTCTCCTGCCTGTCTGCGGGAGCAGCAGTGCTGTGTCTGCTGTGTTGTCTCTCACATGCATCCGTGGGCGTCCTGTGCAAATCACAGCTTGTTTACTTACCTTTCACGGAAACTTAGGATGAAGTGTGCCCACAAAAGGAATTAAAAACTTAGCAAGCAGGAAGGAAAATTGTCCTTTTCCAGGGAAGACATTGAGGATGACTGGCAGTCCTCAGTGTGTACCTGCGCCGTATATGGAAAATATTTTGACAGAAAAAGCTGAAAGCAGACTTTGGAGTTTGGATTATTTTTTTTTTTAAAGAACCATGGTGTAGAACACAGCTTTGATGCCTTAATGGAATCTAGAGAGCTCAATAATATGTTTCAGGTTTGGATAAAAGAGAGATAAAATTGCTTCCAGCACTTTTTTGCTCAAGAAAAACAAAGCCCAAATCATCTCTCTGTGATGTCTCATCTGTAGTCGTTTAGCAGTGTGATGTCTAAGTGCAACTTTGGTAGAGCTTGCTGGGACTTCTCAGCTCAGGAAGGAGATCCAAAAGGACTGGGACATGCTCTGAGTTACTTTATATTGACCTTTCTTTGAAATAAAGAACACAAACTGAAGCAAGGTCCAGGTGGATGGGTCGATTTTCCAGGATCATCTGCCCGTGGCTCATTGGGACATGCAGGAGGTCAAGGAGAGGTGGCAGGAGAATGTATGGGTGAAGAAGGAGCTCCTGACACATGAAAAAAACCTATTCCAAAGGTGAAAGCAGTCAGATCCCTCAGGGAGAATGCAGACACGATCCAAGTGTGAGGGTGGGATTGGGAAAGCCAAAGCCCACCTGGATTTGAATCTGGTGAAGACCTGGAGGGCAACAACAAAACCTGCTGTGTGTCAGCCTGGGGTGGAGGGAGACCAAGGGCTGCTCCTGGTGGGGCAGAGCAGCTGGACAAGAGTCAGGTCCCCAACACCACCTTCATCTGGGCAGGGCTGGACATGGCCAAAGGAGCTTTTACATGGAGCTGAGCTGTAACCTCCAGCCCCCCTCTGCTGCAGCTGTAATTCCATATTCCCACAGGACTCCAAGGAAAAGGCCCCAGGAGCTCAGGCTGTGCATGGCACCTTCGTAACTCCAGCTCCAGGAGTTCCTCTCTTCCCTCTCATCTCTCCTCCTGTGCTGCTTCTCACCAAGAGCTCTGTAGATTTTGGCCTCTTTTTTTTAGCCTGCTGAGCATTTCCCCCATCTCTTTATCTGCTTTTTACCTGTACATCCTTATCTTTCTTGTGGAGACAGCCTCATCTGCAGGGACTGTGCTGCAGATAAGGAGCAGCAGGTCTTGGGGGGGGTTTCAGTTATTTGAAGGGGATGGAAGCAGCCAGCTCCAGTTTATCTGCTGTTGCTCCTTGTTAATTGTCACTGGAGAGAAAAGGGGTTTTACGTTTCCAGTGATGGAGAGCTGATAACTTTTTTATTTTACAATCTCACTCGTTCCAGTCTCATGACTCACATTGGAAAGGAAAAAATATTCATCTAAAAGATAGCAGCTGAACAGCTGCTTTCTTTGGGCCAGGCTTCTCCCCCTCATTCCCAGGACAGGATGAAGCCAAAGACACAAATGGTTCTGCCAGCCTGGGCACAGGGTGGGGAAACACACCCCTCGAGCTGGCTCCTTGCTGGCTCTTCCCCTCTGGGGTGGATGGAGCTGTGTCAGCAGCATCCCAGAATCCCAGAATGGTTTGGGGTGGAAGGGACCTTAAAAACCACCTTGTTTGGGCAAGGACTCCTCCCACTGTCCCAGGCTGCTCCAAGCCCTGTCCAGCCTGGCCTTGGGCACTGCCAGGGATCCAGGGGCAGCCACAGCTGCTCTGTGCCAGGGCATCACCACCTCCTAGGGAAGGATTTCTCCCCAGTATCTGGTCCCCTCCTCTGTCAGTTCAGTGCTCTTGGGGGGTTTGGGATGTGTTGTACTCGTGCAGACATTTTCTGCTCTTTTCCTGCTCCCCTTTTCCCTCGGCTTTGGAAGTGCACATGCTGCACCCAGGTCTTTTCTCCTCCTTTTTGGCTGCTGGTAAAAATTCTTGTTGGAAGGAACTAAGGAATTTGTTCCTCCTCTTGAAGCCCTTTGCACTTAGTTATTTTTATGAAGGAGGAATAATGATTTGCAGATGGCAGAGCAGAGCCCTGTAACAATATGCCTTTCCTTGGAATGTGTCTTTTCACTGTGGGTTGAAGCCAACAGATTTAAGAGTCAGAGTGAAATCACATGAAGCTGATCAGAGACTGTCAGATTTGATCTGCCCAGCTCTGGATTTTTGGTTCCTCCTTCAGTTTGGTGGCTCTTGTCATGGAGAGTCTCAGGAGTGCCCAGGGTCCCTGGACCTGCCCTTCTCAGGGGTGTCAGTGGGTGCTGCCTGAGGGAACCCCCCAGACATGTGAGTTATGGCTTCACTGCTCAGCCTCTGAGATTTGGGGCTCATTATTCTGGTTTTTACATCCTCTCAGCATCCAGTTCTCACCAGTCCTTGCACTCCTTGACTGAGTCACCGTTGGAGTTTTCAAAGATGTTTTCTTCCCATCCTTCCCTGCAGATTTCCTGCTGTTCTAAAGATTTGATTTGATATTGTGGTGTGGATGAGCTCAGAAACCTGTAATTGTTTGGCCAGCAGTGGCTGTGACAGTGTGACTGTCAGGGTGACTGTCAGGGTGACCGTCTGTGCAGTTTGGGGTTGTTTCTGCAGGTACCAGCAGGGGTAGAACAGCCCTGGGCCTGCACGCTCAGCTCAGTTCCTGGGTTTAGGGCAGGCAGAGTCTGTGCCATGGCATCTGTTGGAACAGAGTTGTGTAGAAATTAGCTGTTTGGTCTTAATGAGCCTCATTAGTGCAGGAGGGAGCTGGGTGCTGCCTCCATCTCCCTCCACAGCAGGGAGACATAGGGACCAGGGGCCTTTCCTGTGCACAGCCAAGGCAAAAACAGCTTAAAAGCTCTTCCAAGCAATCCCTGCCTTTGGAGGAGTTTGACTCTGCTGCTCCCACCTGCCTCCCTGGCCCTGCACAGGACAGGCCTCTCATCCTCCGTGGTGATGGCCAGCCAGCAAAGACAAAAGTTTTTTTTTTTTGTTTTTTTTTTTAGGTTAATCTGTTTATTCTGCTTAAAAAGGACTTAATTACAGCTTGGCCTTCTTGCTGGTGACTGCATATTTTAGTCCTTATTCAGTGTCTGGTGAGGTTTGTAGGAATTTTGTATTGATTTTGATAGGCCTTGCCTTATGCCTAAAAAATGCTGCTTCCACCAGGCACTGCCAGGAGCATCTCCAGAGACCCAGGAGTGTGGAGTGCCCCACCTAAGCTCTTCCTAAACAATCCCATGTGTGGGTGAGCTCTGTGATCCCCATCTCACCTCCCTGGAAATCTCTGTGTCTGCCCCCACAGCTGGCTGGCTGTGGGGTGGGAGGGACACAAGTGGAGGGACAGGTTTGGTTTGGAAGGGACTTAAAGCTCACCCAGTGCCACCCCTGCCATGGTAGGGACACCTCCCATTGTCCCAGGCTGCTCCCAGCCCCAGTGTCCAGCCTGGCCTTGGGCACTGCCAGGGATCCAGGGGCAGCCCCAGCTGCTCTGGGCACCCTGTGCCAGGGCCTGCCCACCCTCCCAGGGAACAATTCCTAATTCCCAATATGCCATCCAGCCCTGCCCTCTGGCTGGTAAAGTTTCTCTCCAAAGCAGGAAGGGAAAATGAGAAAAGGAATGGTTTTCAGCTTTCTTTTCCTTTTTTGGGGTGTGAAAACTCTGAGGTTTGGTTTTCATTTAGAAAATGCAGGAAAGGGAAACACTACCAGTGTGAAAATGAAATACAACAATGGGGTTTGGGCAAAGCAAAGCACTTCTGAGAAAAACAGCAACTACAATTTCATTGTCCTGAATAATTGTTGCTGCCTTTTGGAGAGAGTTGAACACCCCTTAATTGTGGATTGCAGATGATGTGGGCTGTGACCCCTGACTATGCAGAAATTAATGCCTGCCTCTGAATCCCACATTTGTTTAACAGCTGCTATTAGTTCATTTTAAGGGATTTTACAGGTCTGGGACTAGGCCCAAGTCCCTCTGCCACCATCACAGATGCCATTGGCAGCACCAAGGATTGCTGTGCTTTGTGCAGCACGTGTGGGACCCAGCAAAGTCTGGTTTGAAGGCAGGTGGAGTGGAATCCTGGCTCTGTTGTGCAGCTGGGGAGAAGTTACATCAGCTGCTGTGAGGCTGATTGCCACCATGGAGGGTTCACTGACCTGGTGAGCAGCCTCCACAGTTAAGCCTGAGTGTCTTCCCAGTGCTCCCAGTAAGTCACTGCAGTGGGCAGACTGGATAAGCTCCAGGAGTGCAGTGCCTGTGCCTCTGTTTTGCTCTCGTGCCTTATCTGGGACTGCTAAGGATGAAAGGGAGTTTCCAGATGTTATTTTCATGGAAATGGAGTTCCTGGTGCCTGGTGGGTTGTCTGGGCTGAGCCTTGCCCATGGGATTGCTGCTGGGACCTCTGTGCCACCCCATTCTCACTCTCCAGGCTGGGCTTGGACTCCTGGCCAAGGATAAGGCTGGGGTTTAGGCAGATCACCCCCAAAAACCCTCATGGAATTCTGGAGTCCTTTGAGGTGGAAGGAACCTTAAAGCTCACCCCATCCCGCCCCTCCATGGCAGGGACCCCTTCCACTGCCCCGAGCTGCTCCAAGCCCCATCCAGCCTGACCTTGGTCACTGCCAGGGATCCAGGGGCAGCCACAGCTGCTCTGGGCACCCTGTGCCCCCCTCCCAGGGAACAACTCCTAATTCCCAATATCCCATCCATCCCTGTCCTCTGGCAGTTCAAACCACAAGGAGAAGTTTTTCCTGCTGGCTTTTCTGGAGCACGTGGAATGTGGGTCCCTGGAAGCTGAGTCACGGCTCTGTGCTGGAGACATCTGTCTCAGCAGTAATTAGAGGAGATGAAACCCATCAGTGACAAGCTCTGTCCCAGCAGTTGGAGCTCAGATTCTCATTTCATGCTGCAGAAGGATGAGTAATTCTAAATAGCTGTGAAGACATTTAAAAGCACCCAAACCATGACAGACAGCAGAGAGCAAATGAGAACAAGGTGAGTTATTAAATGCCTGCTGAGCACACACAAAGCCCCATTATCACTGAACACTGATACAGGAGCTGTGTGTGTTGTACCTGTGCTCTGCTCCCCGGGCTGGGGCAGCTTTGGGGACACCACACCTGAGCCTTTCTGTTAAGCACATCCAGAGGGGGAAACGAGGCTGGAGAGGTGCTGGGAACACACACCCTGTGAGGAATTACTGAGGGAGCTGGGGGTGCTCAGCCTGCATAAAAGGAGACTCAGGGGTGACCTTACACTCTGCACAGCTCCTGAAAGGTGGCTGTGCTCAGCTGGGGCTGGGCTCTGTCTCCAGGCAGCACTGACAGAACCAGAGCACACAGCCTCCAGCTGCACCAAGGGAAATACAGGTTGGATATTAGGAAAAGGTTTTTTGCAGAAAGGGTGATAAAGTTCTGGAATGGCTGCCTGGGGAGGTGGTGCAGTCACCATCCCTGGGGGTGTTTAACAAAGCCTGGATGTGGCACTGGGGGTCAGGGTTGAGTTGAGGTGTTGGGGCTGGGTTGTGTGGTAGCAGGCCCCCAGCTGGGTAATAATTAGCATTAACTCTATGATTTAGAAGGCATGAAAGACACTTTATTGTTAGAAATCTAGTTCTTATAGAAACAATGGTGGGCTTAAGACTTGATTGGTCTCAAAGTGAAAACCTCTCACACACTATTGGTGGCTATCAATAACACACTCTAGAGAACCATATCTATAAACAATGGTTACAGAAAGAGAGATAATAATCATTTGAATTCTCTTCTTCTAAGTTTCTCACAGCTTCTACACCGCTTCCCAGGTTTTTTCTGGGAAAGTCTGTGCCCACTCTCTGTGGCCAGAGAGCTGCTGCCACAGGGCTGGACTCCATGATCTTGAAGGTCTCTTCCAACCCAGTGATTCTGTGATTCTGTGAATTTTCCAGCAGTTCCGTGGGCCCTGGGCTGGGCTGGAAACAGGAATTCAGCTACTCTGTCCTGGTGCTTTCAGCAAGAAGTCCTTGATTAGAAATGCAGGGGGAGCACTGGGGGTGGAAGGAGTCTGTGCCCTCGACAGGAGGCTTGGAACAGCCTGGAATTGCAGGGAGGAGCAGGAGGAGCCCAGCCTGTCCGTCTGAGCAGGGCAGTGAGGAAGATGTGAGCTGCAGGCAGGATTTATCCCTGCTCCAGCAGGATGTGGATAACTGTGCTTGGCAGAGCTCCTTTCCAGGGGAGGTCAATGAACAGCTTCCAGTTAAACCGGTGGAGAGCTGAGAGGGGCTCCCAGCAGCTCCTTTTAATTAAACAAAAAGTTTTGCCAGCGTTTTGTGCCAGGAGTGGCAGTCCTGGTGGGCACTGCTGATGGCATTGGCACTGCTGGGTTCAGGGGCTGGGATTGTGCCCAGGGCCTTTGGAGTGCATGGAAATGTTTCCATTTTCCTTTAGGGACTTGGCTCACACTTTCCAAGGGTAATTTGGAGCCAGAACGTGGCCCAGGTCTCATTTTAAAGGGAATTTGGTTGAAGGCTTTTCATTGCTTTAAGTCGTGCAGTGACTTTAAGGCTGCCTGGAAACTCACAGGGAAAATAAAATAAAAGAAATAAAATAAAATAAAATAACCTCAACATACAGGCATGACTTGCAAAATGTGAGCAGTGTTGGAGAAGTTCTTCTCCCGTGCCTTTGCAAAGGGATGCACCACAATCATCCCCAAGGCTGCAGCAATGAGCACTTTCTCCAGCAGAAAAATTTGGGGATAAATCTGGGAGCAATTAAAGTGGGATCTTCTAATTTTCTGCTTTGTTTCCATCTCTTTTGGTTTTGTGTGTTCACAGGAAATTTCTATATTTGTTATTTTACACTCATGCCAAGCCCAGGGATGCTGATGAATTAGGGACTAATAACAATTAGTGTTGAAATCGAAACAAACGAGCAAGGAATGAGTCATAATTTTGGTGCGAGGACACAGCACTGCCCATTGTCCCTTCTGCCTTGCCCACTTCCTACATTCAGCTTTCCAAAACTCATCATTTCTGTTTGGGTTTGCAGATGCATTTCAGAAAAAAAAAACCCTGAAAAGTTTCCAAACTGAAGTTCAGAAATGTAGAGTTGATGAGGACGTTTGGTTGCACTAAATCTGAAATTTTGCTCCATTTCACTTTTATTATCAATTATTGAGGGTTCTGAACTTCATGCAAACCCAGAAATGCAGACATCCTCCATTTTGATGAGCTCTAAATGAGGCTCCATCCATTCTACTGAAATGCTCCATTTCCTTTTTGGCAGAATTTCACTGGAATCACCACATTCCAGATTTTTAAAGGTAAAGTTTTTAGATGGCTTTTGACTCATCTCTGTTTTTCAGACATGAGCAGACGGAATTCACAGCAAATCCCTGTCAGGGAAAAGTGTGAGAGCAGACTGGGGATGTTCATGTCCTTTGTTTTCAGGGTGCTGTGGGGTCTCACAGGTAAAGTCATGGATCATGGAACATCCTGAGTGGGAATGGACCCACAGGGATGATTGACCCTGCCCAGACACCCCAACAATCCACCCTGGGCATCCCTGGAGCTCCTGGAGCTCTGGCAGCCTCGGGGCCGTGCCCATTCCCTGGGGAGCCTGGGCAGTGCCCAGCACCCTCTGGGGGAAGAGCCTTTCCCTGGGCAGCCCAACCTAAACCTGCCCTGACCCAGCCCCAGCCCTTCCCTGGGGTCTGGCTGTAAATCTGTGCCTGAGGATGTGTCCTGGGCTGCTGCTCTGGGTTTTGGAGCCTCTGTTGCTGTTTGAAAGAATCAAATAGAAGGAGCTGTTTCAGCAGGCAAGTTATTAGTGCTGGGTGCCCTTGAATGGCAAGGCTCGGATTTGGAGCAAAAAGCTGAAATGAGACATTTTCTATTTTATGATTTTGTCTGTGGAGAAAGTCCTTTTAATCTCAATTTAATGAAAGTCGGCTCAAGACGTGTGAGTGACTGGGAGTGCTTGGGAGAGACAGGAGCAAAGCTTGAGAGGGACTCAGAGCAAGATGAAATTCTCCCTGAGATGAAGCAGAATTTGGAAGGGGATGGGTAACCACCATCCTCCTGTTTGGAAGGACCTGATTTTTCATTTTTCATTTCATTATTCACTGGAGGATTCCAAGCCCAAATCTCTAAACAGGTTTGCACCAGGAACTTGGCCAGGTGGGTGGGTGGCATCACAAAGAGCTTTAGACTCGCTGCTTTCTGAGGACATCACATCTGCTGGCAGAGCCACTCTGTCCCCACGGGGTGGGACAATCAGTTCAGGCTGTTGTCCCTGAGAAGGCTGTCCCATGTCCCCTTGCTGGACATGCCAGGAGCCCTGGAGGAGCAGCAGTGCCCTGCTGGGTTTGTGTCCAGGTCCAGAACCCAGCACTTGTTGCTCTGGGTGTTGGTGTCACCGAGGTTCTGCACATGGGCTGGGGACTCTGCTGTGAACAGCTTCAGTGGGGAGCAGAGCCTGCCCAGACAGCCCAGGAGCTCTGGGGGCTGTGCCAGGGCTGGGGTACCAAGGATGGTGTGAGAAATGATGCTCACTTCCAAAAATTTAAAAGGTTTGTTAAAACCTTATCAAAAATACAACAGAAGACTAATAGAGAAAATATTACAGCACCAGGAGCAGAGGATTTTCCCCACCATGGGCTCACCCACACAATGGAGGTTTCCCCTTTTAACCCTTTGGCCCCTCCCAAAGTTCTGTCCATCGACTCCTCCTTCCCTGCCCAGGGCTGGAGATCACTGCCTGACACCTTGATTGGAGCTCAGGTGCTGCCATGGTAACGAGTGACCTCCCAAATGTCCCAAACCCAGGGCACCCCTGATAACAGCACAAGGGGGGTAAAACACAACTATAAATCTATAAAACTCCTCTTAGCATATAGACAATATTTGCCCTTTAATTGTGAGAATCAACCATTTTGTTACTCATTTATCACAATGGGGTACCAGGGATGCTGTGCTAGAGGTGCTGTACAGCCCTACCCACACCCCGTGGGCTCTCTCCTCGTCCCAGGCTCACTGCCCAGCCCTCAGCTGCTCTCGGAGCTGCAGGGACACAGAGCTGTTGTGGTGCTGCTCCTTTGTTGGAGACATACCAACGACACAGCTCTCCAAGGTCCTTGTGACAAACAGCGTGGTTTGTTGTTCAGAGCTTTCTTTTATAGGCAGTTCAAGACTCCCAGGTGTAGGCAGCTCCCTGGTGTGACCCTCAGCCAGCCCAGCTGCTGGCCAGTGAGATTCTGCAGCCCAGGGTGGAAGGTGGCAGGTGAAGGTCCCTGTCTGTCAGCCCAGGGACTCTGATGGCACAGAAAGCTGCTGATGGGAGAGAATCCTGGAATCCCAGGCTGGTTTGGGTTGAGAGGAACCCAAAAACCACCTGGTTCTACCCCCTGCCGTGGGCAGGGAAGGGAAGGCACACCTTCCTCTGTCCCAGGGTGCTCCAAACCCCATCCAGCCTGCCTTGAATTCCCTGGGTGAGGAATCCATGGTAAGAAATCCATGCTTTTCCCTGGACTCTCTGGCTCTAACTGAAGGAAGGGAGAGCAGTTCTCAGCAGCCTGAGCTCCTTGCCTGCCTGCTGCTCAGCCCTGCCCAGTCTGGAGCTGTAGGAAGAGAAAGGGCTGGAGGAGCAGGACACTGAGTCCAGGGCAGGGTGTGTAATAAGCTGTAAGAATGGTCTTCCTGGAAATGTCTGATTAGAGAATAATCATTTTCCTCTTCTTGCTGGGAGGGGTTGAGGCTGTTTTCCAGGGAATGGCAATGGATTCCTTCTGTTGGAATCAAATCTCAGAGGGTGTGAGCTCCTGTGAGTGCACCCAGAGAAATAAATGGAAACAGTCACTGTTTTTATCAATCCCTTGGGAAAAATAATTCCACAGAAGCTCTTTTATGGCCCTGTAATAGCAATTTGGGTGAAATCTGACTGCATGGTGGGGCTGGATCACTTCCACTGCTCTTATCCCTTATGGGGAGATCCAGCACAAGAGAAGGCAGGGAAAAGATAAGGACTGGGCTGCTGTTATTAAAATGTAATCTTGAAATTACCCAGTGCTGGCTGAGATTTAGTGCTGCTAACTGTGCTGGCAGGGCCTTTCCAGGGAGTCAGGGCATCGTTATTCTGCAGAGGGATGTTTTTTATTATTTCTATTTATTTATTAATCTATTTCTATTTGTTTATTGCTATTTCTTAAGGGATACATTAATTAGTGATTTTTTTAAAGGGTTGTGTTATGGAAATAAAGACAAATGGTATGGAAATAAAGACAAATGGATGTTGGGTGACCTTAAATAATGACTATGAAGTTGTGGACTTTGAAGTGAAATCCTTGAAATTTATTTGATATTTAGGGAGACTTTCATACAGACCAGAATGAGGGAAAGCCCAGCAGTATCCAAAGAGTAAACAGAATCCTGTCCGATAAATGCAGGAAAGTTTTCCTGTCTGGTTTTCCCACAATCTTTGTTCTGTATGTTTCACACAAAATAAGTAATTTTTTTTAAGTTTAAGGTCCTAAACTTTGTAAATAAATCAATGAGGTGAGGCCATGACCCCTGCAGGGCTGGTTTGCCTTGCTTTGATCCAAAGCCTCGGGATGCCGCTCGTGCAGAAATGACTGTTTGCACCAATATCCAGCACAGTTTAATTCACTGCAGGGATTTGACTGCTCAGGAAAACAGGGCTTTTATTGCCTGTCAGGATTCCTTAAGGGTTATCCCTCACTCTTGGCAGTGTGCCTGTGCTGCTCAGCTCTCCCAATTCAGCTCCTCTGCTAGAACTTTATTGCAAGTCTTTGATCAGTAAAAGTAGAGGTTGAGCTTTAGAAGCCTCCAGCTTGTCACCAACCTTTGTTCTTGGAGACCTCAGGCACAGTTCAGGTGCTTGTGTGCTGTTTGCTAGTGACCAAAAGGAATTTGTCTCCTGATGCATCTCAGCATCACACAATGGATGATCCCATCTCCTCTGTGCTCTGAGGAACACGGAAAACATCCCAGAGCAGGTCTTCCCTCTGGTACCTGGGGGCACTGACTGTCCATGAGTTACTTCACAGTGTTTGGGAAGAGGGAAATTAAAAAGAGCTCCTAAGTGGTGCAGAGTAATCTAATCTGGAGAAGTTTCTGAAATTATCTTCTCACCTGGGGTAATTCACAGGATGTGGAGATGGAGATTAGAACATCTGGACTAGACACTGAAGTTTAAAATGTCCCTAAAAGAAAAATTCCTGCTATTCCAGGACATTGAGCAGGCCCCAGCTGTGTGGGACTGCCAGTGCAGTGACAGCTCTGTCCTCCTGACTGTGCCCCAGTCAGGGGCTGGAAAAGGATGGGACAAAGATAAACAGCACAGAAAGAACTTGTCAGGCTGCTCAGGGGAAGAACCAAGACAGGATTTCACACCTTCCCTCCCTGCCCCAGCCGTGCCCTGACTGGGACCTCCACACATCCATGTCAGGCATCTCTTCAGAGGAATTGTAGGATAACTCAGGCTGGAAGGGAGCTCTGGGATCCCCCTCCAGCCCAAAGCCAAGGCCCAGCACTGGCCCAGCTGTGCCAGGATCAGCTCAGGCAGCCCTTCCCTGCCATATGTGGGACACATGGGTGGGACGGGGGCAGCTGCAGCTGGCAGAGGTGGCTGTGGCTGTGCAGGGGTGGCTCTGCTGTCACCTCAGATCTCCTCATGGAGCTGGGACTGAAGGTGCTGAAGGTGCTCTTGTCATGGGTCATCCCAAACTGCAATTTGAAATGTGCTCTGCCTGCCTTGGCTGCGGTGGGGTTTTGCTCAGGGAGGGCCCCTGAGGCTGCTCTGCCAGAAAACCTGGGGTGCTTTTTGAGCTCTGTGTTTGTATAACTGCAATAAATAATGCAAGCACATAAATTCACCGTGGGACAAGAAGGGGATGGATTGACCAAGATCCCTTTGCATTTTCATCCACCAACAGAAGGTCCATTAAGGGGGGGATGTAACACCTGCATGCACCACCGCCAGTAAGAGCCTGAATGGGAGATGTGGGACTCTGGGCAGATCTTCAAAATGCAGTTTATTGTATCCAAGGTGTTACAGCAGAACAGGGTCGTGGGTGACAGAGCCTGCACCTACAGCTGTCAGCTCCAGCTGCAGGCAGGCCTGGGAACCCTTAGTTTTGGTTACAATGCATTATATACTTTTCTTTGCTGAGCATCTCAATACAGAAGGACCAATCTATACCTTTACTATTACCTATAGCCTATCATAACTACTATAATCACCATATTATTGTCATTACTCTCCAGTCACATGAGTTAGTATGTTACAGTTTAAGCTTAAAGTTGTTTTTCAGTTTTCTTGCAGTGGGAAATTCTTAGACTTTTTTTCTCCTTGCCACATTGGC
The DNA here is from genome assembly GCF_017590055.1 of Onychostruthus taczanowskii. Taxonomy (NCBI): domain Eukaryota; kingdom Metazoa; phylum Chordata; class Aves; order Passeriformes; family Passeridae; genus Onychostruthus; species Onychostruthus taczanowskii. The sequence continues at coordinate 1,053,550 of NW_024506552.1, read as the reverse complement.
ATGTTTGTTTGCCTGTGGTATCTTTCTGCTTTTCCTAAGACCTATTTCTGCTTGGTAAAAACATCTTTTTTGGTTGTGGTCAACATATCCTTTGCTCTAAATCATAAAAACTCCTTCCAACTCAACTTAACCTTTGCTTTCCTAGTTGTCCAGTAGGACTGGCTCAGCAATTGTCAATTTACACATCTATTGTTCTTCTATATCAAAACTTGCTTCCATCTCTATTCCACTCTCAGGTTCTGCATTCAGAGATCTTTCTGCCAAGCACACACATCTGTGAGACTTTCCTGTCAAACTTCCATCCTTCCCAGCAACAGCCCTCCCCAGGTCCTTTCTGGGATCAGCACAAAGCTCCTGCTGCTCTGCTTAGGGGAGGCTGAAACCCTGGGAGAGACCGTGGGAGCTGTGCTGCTGGGCTCAGGGAGGGCAGGAATTAACATCCAAACAAGGCTTAGAACCAGATCAGACTGAGTGTTAATGCCATTAATTATAAAAATGGGACTCAGCTCTGGTTTTAATCAGCCTGTGCAGAGCAGGAGGAAAAAAAAAATCTTCTTCAATCAGACACATTTTTGCTTCCAGCCTCTCCAAATCTGTCTCTGGGCCGTTCCCTGACTGTGCTGGTGGAAAGGTTGCATTTCTGGCTGCTGTGAGAAGTTCAGAGGCTCAGGAATCAGTGGCCACTCACCCAAACTTTGTCCACCAAGGAAATGCTGTGGGTTTTGTTAAACCAACATCTCACAGTGAGCACAGGCCCTGGCCACTCACCAGGAACATCTGGAGAGGAAAGAGAAAGTCCAGATGGCCACCAAGGTCTTGGAGTGTTCCATGGACAGATCAGCTCTTGTGACCCTGAGAATGCCCCCAAATTTCCCATCAAAACTCGTCTCAGAGCCTGCTCTGTCCTGCTGGGAGATGTTTCAGGAGCTGGCCACACTTGAAGGAGCTGCTGGTGCCACCAGGATGGGAGGAGCAGCTGTTAGGAGGTCATTTACCCAAGAGAGCCTGTGCTCAGGGCTTTTCCAGGGATTTACAGGAATTTTAACATCCTTTTTGGGAGTTCTGTGACAGTCACTTATCAGGGAGTTTGCTGATGGCACTTTCAGAGCCACAGAGATTTCTCAGGCTTTAAACTTCCATACTGTAAACTTCCCTGCTTCAAAGTGTTCATTATTTCCAAGGACACGATGGCTCCACTGGAGAGGGGATTTTAACTCTGCCAGGGAAAACAAGCAGATGGTGGAGAGAGTGGCAGAATAGTGGCAGAGCTCCTGCTCTCAACCATCTGCTTTGGAGCTTGGCTGGACATGTCCATCCTGCAGCTGGGCAGTGGCAGGAACAGCCCATGGATCTGGATCTGCCCTTCAGAAATGGGCACATCCTGGTGCCCCTCCCTAATGAGGGGTCCCAAATCCTGCTGGGCCTGCCTGGCATCACTGCAGGGACAGCTGGTGGCACTGTAGTGTCCCTGGGGCTTGGCAAGACACAAAAACAGGTTTGGTGCTGGCTCCCTCTGACTCTGCTGGACACCAGCTCTGGGCATTCCCTCCTGTCTGACCCACGGGCAGCTGAATGGGATTCACAGTGCCCAGGGCTCTGTCACTGCAAGGACCTGGAGCTGCTGGAGGAGCCCAGAGGACGCTCCAGGATGAGCAGAGGGATGGAGCAGCTCTGCTGGGAGGAAAGGCTGGGACAGCTGGGAATGTTCATCTGGAGGAGAGAAGGCTCTGGGATGAACTTGTTGCAACCTTCCAGTGCCTGAAGAGACTCCAGGAGAGCTGGAGAGGGGCTGGGGACAAGGCATGGAGGGACAGGACACAGGGAATGGCTCCCACTGCCTGAGGGCAGGGATGGATGGGATATTGGGAATTAGGAATTGTTCCCTGGGAGGGTGGGCAGGCCCTGGCACAGGGTGCCCAGAGCAGCTGGGGCTGCCCCTGGATCCCTGGCAGTGCCCAAGGCCAGGTTGGACATTGGGGCTTGGAGCAGCCTGGGACAGTGGGAGGTGTCCCTGCCATGGCAGGGGAGTGGGACAAGCTTAGGAAACATCATAAGTGTGGCTTTGAGCACAAACAAGGAGTAAAATACCTCGTGTGTGTCCCTGCATGTCCCTGTGTGTCCCTGCTCAGTCACATCAGCCAGTCCCCACACCCAAACCCTGCCTCTGTCCCTCCCTCTGCACTGTCCTGCTCTAAACTCAGGAGCTGCTCTTTTGACAAATTCCTTGAGCAGTTTCCCAGCAGGATGGGCAGAGTCACAGCCAATCCATGCAGGAACATCATGGTGGAGCTTTGCTCCCTCCCAGCACTTCCCCATCAGGAATGGTGGCATATCTGTAATTACAGCTCACAGAGCAGGAGGGATGTGCTGGAGTCACAAAGGCTGGAAGCAGCTCCATGGAGCTGGGTGCTGTCAGCTCAGGAGCTGCTCCATCCCTCTGCTGCCTCTCTCTGCATCAATAATTCTGTTCCAGAACCACCTCTCATGGTTCCATTGCTCCCTGGCACCTTCCCCCTCCTCCTGCCACTCCCCAATGGAATCTGTTAGGCTGAAGAACCAGCTGTAGATCGTTTCCTCCAAAGGCTTTTTGTGCATGAAAAATAGATCAAAATCCTGGGGAGCTATTTATGCTGGTTTATTTTTACAGCTCTGACAGAAATGGTAATAGGAAAATGAGATCAAGATGCTTTTGGTACATTACTGGCAATAAAATAATAAAAAAGGAGCAACCTCCAAGCAGATCAGGGTCAAATCCTGCAGGTAATTTCTGTGCTAGGAGTGCACAAAGCCCAGTGTGTTCAGCTCCTTCTCAGGGCCTCCAGGTATTGTGGATGCTGGTTTTGAGGCACTTGTCTTTTATGAGTCTGTAATAATCTTTGCATTATGCTATTACAACATAATCAGGTCCTTGTCACGCTGCCAAGGCTGAGCAGATAACATCAGAGCACTGAGGAATTTCAGCTCTAAACTCATTAGGAAGACCCAGATATGTTCCACGATAGCTCCAAACCTCTCTGGAGCTCTGTGCTCTGCAGGGGTGTGCTCTCAGCCAGATGGGGGCTCAGGAGGCACATTTGGGCTCCAGCAGAGCCTGGCAGTTCAGCTGGGAGAGCTGGGATTTAAAAAGACTCTGCTCTTCTTTTTTAAACAATGAACTTCTGGGAGCACTGAAATGCCAAAGCTGCAGTGGCTGTGGGTGCTGTAGTGCACAAATTCAGGTGTCACTCCTGGTGCCCAGGGAAGTGAAATGCAGCTTTCCAGCAGTTTTCCCAGGCAAGGCGATGTGGGCATTTGTCATTCCAGAGGATCCTCCCCATGCTGGGCTTTGGGATTGCCATCTCTGAAATGCAGCTTCCACCAAGCTTCTGATGGATCCTATCTGATGGATCTTACCAAATTCCTTTTGGTCATTGGCAAACAGCACACAAGGACCTGAACTTTGCCTGAGGTCTCCAAGAACAAAGGTTGGTGACAAGCTGGAGGCTTCTAAAGCTCAACCTCTACTTTTACTGATCAAAGACTTGCAATAAAGTTCTAGCAGAGGAGCTGAATCGGGAGAGCTGAGCAGCACAGGCACACTGCCAAGAGTGAGGGATAACCCTTAAGGAATCCTGACAGGCAATAAAAGGATGCTGGGCTTTGGGATGGCCATCCCTGAAATGCAGCTTCTGATGGATCTTACCAGGTGATGAGTTCAGATCAATCCCTTGTGCAGCCAGCACTGATGGCTGGTTAGAGCAGGTTGGGTTGCATTTGTTGGAGAAGCACAGCACAGATTTTTCCTTGGAAAAGCCTGCAGGTGAGCAAACTCCACTGCAGTGGGTGGGAATGCTTCTCCTGGAGAATCCATGTTCTGCAGGGATGGCAATCCTGCTTTATTCTGACCTCTCAATGTGTCAGATGTTCAACTGTTCATGTGGCTCGAGGATGAAAAGTGGTTATTAACCATTCTTGCTGCAGGTTGGGGGTTGTGGAGTGCCTCTGATTCCACTCTCCTTTGGCATTTTTAGTGCCATTGCAAAAGGAATTAATTTAGGAAAGGTTGGGCACTGGGACAGTGGACAATTTGGACATTTCTGTTATTGGTCTGGCACAAGAAAGACAGGAACCTGTCCAAAGTCAATCGTCCATGAGGATAAAACAGGAGAAAAGGAGAGCCAAAGAAGAAAAATAATTAAGTTTTTAAAATGTGTTCTAACCCTGTCCTCCAACTTCCATTCTCTGCTGGAATGGATGTGGGCTGGGATGGGCAGGTCCCTTTGGAAATCCCATTTTAGGGAGATGGTTCATGGATACTGGGTCTGATCTGGCTGCTTCTGATCCTCCCTGAAAGGTTTTCTGTGGCCTCAGGACAGAGAAAAGAAATCTACAGGTGCAGCAGTGAAATTCCTTTCCTCTTCCAACTGCAGGACGTGGAGTCTCCTTGCAGGTGCCCAGCACAATTCCTCAGTTGTTCAGGGTGGAGCTGTGCAGGGATTTCCAGCAGGATGCTCAGCTGGGTCCATGCAGGGCTGCTGCCTCTGCCAGGGATGTGCCCCAGGGTTTGGTCCCTGTGCTTGGAAATGCTTCTGCATCCCCTGGCTCTGGGTGTGGGGCTGGGTGTGACCTTGCTCAGCCTCAGAGGTGGCAGAGGCCAACCCCAGGCTTTAAACATCATGCCCCAGGGCATGATGTGATCTGTGAAAATCCACATTTCCTCTTCCTGGAGTGTTTGTCCACCTGCAGAGATCAAGAGTTCCAGAGCTCCCAAAGGCTCAAGAGATCAAGAGTTCCCAAAGGTTCAAGAGTTCCAGAGCTCCCAAAGGCAGCTGATTTCCCTCCCCTTGTTCCCCTCTGGATGTGGTTTCCCAGCTCCCCTTCATGTGACCCCACTGCTGAACTCTGCTGGGGTGGTGACAGGAGCCAGTGGCACTCCCAGAGCCTGGAGGAGCACTCCAGTGCTGATTTAGGATCCAGCACCCATCTCTGTGTAAATATATCCATGAAAAATGCCAAATGCCAGCCAGCCTGCTGGGTGTGAGGGCTATGGAGTGGGATTGTCAGCCACCAGCTGGTGATGGGAAGGGTTTCTCTCCTAAAGCTGGGGCTGAACAGGCTGGCTGGGATAGGGGTGTCCCACTGCTGCATTCCACAAGCCTTGTGCCAGGGAAACAAAGGCAGCACAGAGGTCTGGGGAGAAGCTTCTCCATCCCATTCCTGGCAGCAGGAGCTTGGCCTGGGGACCTCCTCCCTTGGTGTCTTGTGGGGACGTGGGATGGGACATGGCCCAGGTGAGAACAGGAGGGATGGGAATGCTGGGAATGGGGCTGTGCATGTTGTTTGTTCCCACAAAAGCAATAATTGGGAGAGATAAAGTCTCTCAGAACTTTATAGGAGAAATTATTCTTTCTTTGCCTTTTCCACTGTTTCTCAGTTTGATTTTTAGCCCTTTGTGCTGGTACATTCTGAATTATTCCAGCTGCCCTGTAATTGTGTTTTCCCCTTAACTTTGGAAGTTACTTTTCAAAGGAGAGAGGGGAGCAAAGATAAGGCAAAGCTGTTAAATGGGAAATCTATGGCTGATTAAGGCAGGGGGTTGCTAATCACCTTAGAAATGAAGTTATTAGCTGAAAAGCCTGGAGTGGGTGGAATGAAAGTTAGGGAAGGGTTTTCCCCCATTTCCTTCTGTCACAATGCATTGAGAGATTCAAAGTTTCCCTTGCAGGCATGTCCTGACACCATTAGATGTTGTCTCTTTGCATTAACTGCAGAGCTCGAGCTGGTCCAGGGTGGATTTCAGTCTGAATAGATAAAATTTGGCCAAGCTCTGAGCAAATAAAGGCAGGGTTTCATGGGAGCTGCAGTGCTCCTCATGGATGTCACACCATGCTACAGCCAGGACACCATGGCCAGGACCCAGAGTCATCACTGTCCCAATGTTTTCTGGGCCTCCCCACCCTCACAGCCAGGAATTCCTGCCCCATATCCCATCCATCCCTGCCCTCTGGCAGTGGGAGCCATTCCCTGTGTCCTGTCCCTCCATCCCTTGTCCCCAGTCCCTCTCCAGCTCTCCTGGAGCCTCTTCAGGCACTGGGAGCAGCTTTAAAGTCTCTGCAGAGCCATCTCTTCTCTAGGTGAGCACCCCCAGCTCTGCCAGAGCACTGGAAAAGCAATTTTCCCCTTGCAGCTGAGGCCTGGCAGCTGGCACAGGAGCTGCCGGTGCTGCGGGAGCTCCCCGTGCCCAGGGCTCTGCTTGGGCTCTGCCGCCCCACGGCATCACTGCCGAGCCCCTCCAGCTGGGCTGGCCCGGCAGGCTGAGCTCCCTGCTGTGTCACAAATCTCGCAGCCACAGCAGCTCTGTCTGTGCTGCCAGAGGGTGACAGGGAACCAAAACCGGCCCATCCCATCCCCGGAGCACAGCAGGTCTCAAGGACACCTCGTGGTAACCAAGGTTTGCCTCCCACAGGGAAACAGGAATCTGGAGAAGGCCTCTGAGTCCCACCATGCCCCAGCACTGTCAAGGCCACCCCTGAGCCTATCCCCAGGTGCCACATCTACCTGGGTTTTGAACATTTTCAAGGGCACTGACTTCAGGGATGGTGATTCCACCATGGCCCTGGCCACCTGTTCTGACAACCCTTTCAGGGAAGGAATATTCCCAATATCCACCCTCAGCCTCCCCTGGCACAAGATTAAGCCTTTCCTTCTTGTCTTGTCACTTGTCGGAGCCTCCCTTGAAATGGAAAATGTAAACCCCCTCCCTCTGAATTATTATAATTCTGAAATTAAGGGGCCCTCAGGCAAAGATATGGGAATAGGAATAACAGTTCTTTATTAGGGAAAAAAAATTAAAGTAAAACAAACAATGCAGTAAAACAAAACAACCCTGCCAGAGTCAGAACAGGAGCTGGCCCCCTGTGGGCAGGGTGGTGGCACAGTCCCATCCCATGGGGGCTCAGCCCTCCTGCAGTGCCAGCTGTGCTTCTGCTGGAGCAGGGATCCTGCACAAGGCTGCAGTTTTCCTCTGGAGCTCCAGGGCTGCTGGAGATGGGCCTGCTCTTCCTCTGGGAATGCAGGGCAGAAGAAAGCTGCTCCTCTGGGAATGCAGTGGGCAAAGGCTGCTGTGCTGTTCCAGGCTCAGATTGTATCCAGGTAGGAATGCTTGGCTCCTGCCCTGGGCAGAGCATCTCCCCATGGGATGCTGGAATTTGATCAGCCGGGCAGGGACACTCCCTGGCCATGGACAGCAGAGAACTGCCTAGCTCTGACAGATGGGGATAGAACCCACCCCCAGCCACATCTTGTAACCAAAGACAAAACTCCTTTCAGGTACAAAACAAGAAAGTCCCCCTGAGGCTCCTTCTCTCATGTGCCAAAGCTCCTGGGAAGCAGATTTAGCAGCACAGTGTCATCTGTGCTTGGACATTTCCCTCCCTAAGAGAAGTCACTGCTTTTCCGTACTGAATCATTAGGACTGTCACATTTTCCTTGGAAAAGAATTACAAGTGTATTCCCCAGCAGCTTTCTGCAAAACACATCAAAGATCTCTGGGTGATGGATTTGGTTTTTTTGTTTCTCTGGGATTCCTTCACTAGTTTGGTGTTAACTGGTTCTTTACAAATCCCAGCATTTCCCATGGGTTTGATTCCTCCTGTGTGTGGATTGATGGAGATGTTTTTCACTCACCCTCATTTTCTGAGGGGACTGGGTCTATTTTTAGTTCTGTATCACTTCATGGGTGAATGAGTGGCAATTTAATTGCTGTGTGGGAATGCGAATGTCAGACAACAGGGAAAACTGGAGCCTTGCTCATCATATTTAACCTGCTGAGTTACTGTACCCTGAGCCTCTGAGCATGGCTTTATGTGAGAGGGACAATTCCCAAGGCATGGAGGGACAGGACACAGGGAATGGCTCCCACTGCCAGAGGGCAGGGATGGATGGGATATTGGGAATTAGGAATTGTTCCCTGGCAGGGTGGGCAGGCCCTGGCACAGGGTGCCCAAAGCAGCTGTGGCTGCCCCTGGATCCCTGGCAGTGCCCAAGGCCAGGCTGGACACTGGGGCTGGGAGCAGCCTGGGACAGTGGAAGGTGTCCCTGCCATGGCAGGGGTGGCACTGGATGGGCTTTGAGGTCCCTTCCTACCTAAACCATTCCGGGATTCTGGGATTCCATGAAAAATCTGTGAAAAACATGTTCATTCTCCTGTGAAAATGTAAAAAGTTTAATAGAGGACAATAGGAGGCAAGGACCATGGAACAAAGGTTATTATGGGCAGGTGCATCTTGGCACTCAGCCAAAAGCACTCTGTTCTCTTTGGGGATCCCCCTTAAATGCCTTTTAATTACATTAAAATTATCCTGTTAGCCTAATTACATCAGCCTGTTGCATATTCATAGACCCTTATGCATAGTAAACTTCCCCCCAAACTAGTTTCCATGTTCCAAGAATTGTTTAGCATGGCCTCTCCTTGGGTTCACCTTTTAGAGCGTGCACATTCCTCGGTTGTGGTTTCAGTCCTTTTTTATCATCACCCTCAGCTTTGGCCCTGGCCCACACTGCCTTCAGCCAGTGAGTGCTGATGGTTGGCAGATCTGTACAGGTGTACTGATCCCGTGTTCATTGGATCTTATCCCATCCCAGCAGGCAGTTTAACACAAGCACACTGATATCAGCTATTGCACTGCTATGTCTAAGCTTAATTAACAACAGAAATAAAAAATATAACTTCACAATAAAGTTACTTTAACATCACACATATAGAATCCATTTTAACATTTGTGAAAAGCCAATATTACAATGTGTATCTTTAACAAATCCAGTAGCATTCCTTAGCAGGAAGATGCTGTGTGTTAAAGGGCTTTGCTGTGATCAGTGGCTGCTCAGCTGGGACACAAAAGGTTCCAAGGACCCTCCTGCCCTCCAGGGTGGGTGCCATGGGGTGGAGTCAGGGCTGCCACATCAGGGCAGGTGCCTGCCCTCATGCTGGGGAGGCTGGGATGCACTGGGCTCTTCTGGCTGTGTCCTGTGGGCAGCAGGGGGAGGAATTCCGTGCCCCTCCAGCTGTGGTAAGGGCTGAGACCTTGCCCTGGGCTTGTGGGGCAGGCACAGCTCCACAGCCATGGGGGATTCACTTGGGTTGCAGCTCCCTGTGCAGCCCTTCCCCTGCATTTTGAGTGCAGGAGGGGCAGAAATTCCTTGTGGGGCCACGTGGGAACAAACAACTCCTGATCCTGCGACGGAGCTTCCAGTGTGACTTGGCCATTCCTGGGGCACAGCTCTCTGTGCTCCTGTTGTTCCCAGCAGAAATATTTATAAATACTTTATAAAAACAGGATTTTTAAAAATTTATAATGACAGTTCAGGCTCTGTTTAGGAGGTAGATATATGGTCTTGGATAATTCCTGAATTAAGTTTGTATTGATGTCTCTGGACCGGCTGTGGATGTGCCCCCAGGTAGTGCCCTTTGCTCAGTGCCCAGCTCTCTGCCTCACCCAGGTTATGCCAGTGTGAGGATTTCCAGGTGGTTTGTACAGATATTCCTGAAATGGAAGGAAGCTGACATGAATTATTTAACTGAAGCTCAGAAGGGTAGCAGTGCAATGGTGTGACTCGGGGTGGGCTGCTGGAAAATCATGTTAATTATGATTTTAGTAGTTTCAAAAGAATTATTCTGATTTTAAATCAGGACAAAACCTAACAAATCCCAAAAGTAAAAAACCAGGAGATGCTGGGGATCACTCTGGACTGGAAGATTTATTCAGTGTAGTGGTTGAGCCCAGCAGCCTTGGGAGCACCTAAGGGCAGAGCTCCTTCCTCTATTTCACCAAGATGTTGAGAAATTAAAGAACTGAGCAGGCAAGAAACACGGGCAGTTTCTGCCTTAGGAGTATTCCTTTAAAAATAGATCTGGGTTTTTTTTTTATGAGGTTGCCTGGTTGAGCTCTGATTTGCTTTGCCTGTGGCCTGTGCAAACCTTGAGTGGACCTTATTGAGCTGGCTGGGGTGGGAGGAGGAGGGAAGGGCCAGGGAGGGACAGGCAGGTCCCTGTCTGAGATCAGGCTCTGAATCCACTCTGGGGCATGAAATTGTCTTTAAAGTGTTCTGAAAGGTCAAATGACAGAGCAGGAGTACAATGGGATTTTCTGCACGTTTGTGCAGCAGCTGATACAAGGGGCTCAGGTGTTTTGTTGTGCAGCAGTCCAGGAGGGAACAGCAGGAGGAGCAGGGGTGTCCTGAGGGAAGTGTCCCCTCGCTGTGCCACCCCCCTCTGCTGTCACCTGGGCAAGTGCCCACGCTGGAGGGGCCAAAGCCACCCCTGGGAGGTGACACGGGGCACTGCTCCAGACTGGGGACTCCTGGTGCTGCTGGAAGAGGGAATCCAGCAGGCTCCATGAAAATTAGGGCCCGCAGGTGGGAGGAAAGGTGGTGAGACTGGAAGGGATCCCAGAAATGCTGGGTGTTCCAATAATTGTGCAGAAAGATCCTGCAGAGCAGCCTGCTTGGAATGTGGGTTTGGAGTGACTGCCCAGGGCCTGGAGTCCTGTCTGGAAGGTAAATAACTTCTTGCTGGTGACAAACAGGCAGGAAAGAAGGCAGGTATGGCAAGTCTTCCTGCAAATCCCCTGTGTGGGAGATCAAAAGAGGATCTTACAAGATTTTATTAACTTGTAAACTGTGATTTAAGGGAATTTGAAGCAGCACGTGAAAGAACAATAATGAACAAACATTTTCAAGTGGGAGAAATCTGTCCCTGCCATATGTTTCACTGACTCATCCCTTCTGCAGGAGGGGATCTTGGAATTGTTTGAGCTGTCCCAGTGACTAATGGTTTTTATTTGGGGGGAAACACAGCACTGGATCCTTCACCGGGTGAGGAAGAGACCTGATCCCTCTAAAGCTTTGGGCACAGGTGGTTTGGCTTGGAAATACAGGAAATACAGGAACAGAGATGGAAAGGAAAGCTGTTTTCCCAGGGAGCTGCAGGAGGGCTCTGGCTCTGACAGGCACCACTCCAGGGGCTGGGAGAGGGGGAGCTGCCTCCAGGACTGAGGGAATTTGGGGATCTTAAAAAGAGGCTTCAATCCAAGTTGAAGGTTTGGGTTGGAAGATAAAGATCCTGCAGTTCCAACCCCACAAATGCCCCTGTGTGTGTCAGTGCTGGGCAGAGGCCACCCCTGGCCGTGGGCTCTGCTGCCAGGATGAGACTGGGGATCGCGGGATAACGCGGAGCGCTCAGAACTCCCTTCTGCCATGCCCCGGGTGCTGCCCGTGCTGAGGAGCTGTGGCTGTGTTGCAGGTGTGGCTGTGTGGGGGCAGCATGGAGGTGCTGCCCTGCTCCAGGGTGGCCCACATCGAGCGCAAGAAGAAGCCCTACAACAACAACATCGGCTTCTACACCAAGCGCAACGCGCTGCGCGTGGCCGAGGTCTGGATGGACGACTACAAGTGGCACGTCTACATCGCCTGGAACCTGCCCCTGGAGGTACAGCCTGCCCTCGAGGCACTTGGTGCTAAAAACCTGAATTCTGGAGCAGTTCCTGTCCCTAAGCTCAGCCTTAACCCCCTGGCTGTCAGCCCCAGCGGAGCCCCCTCGGCTTTGAGGGAGAGGCTCCAAGAGGGATTCCTGCTCTTCCCACAGCCCTTCTAGTGTGGTTCTAAGAATTAAACCTGGACTGTGCTGTTTGTCGCCCCCCTGAGTGTTTACCCAGCGTGAGGGGATGTCCTGACACTGCTCTGCAGACAGATTGTTGATGGCAGTCAGCACTGTTAGTGCCTCAGGTTTATTCCTGTGTCACTTCCAGCCCAGCTCAGGTTCCCAGCTCATGGACATAGATCCCTCCCAGAGCTCCCCAAGGGCTGGGGCTGTTTGTTTTCCCAGTGCTGGAAAGTTTAAAGGTAAAGGATTGGAAGTTGGTGGCTCACAGAAGGGATTCCCTTTCTCTTAAACCTTCTCCTTTAAGAGCTTTGGTGGTTCCTTTAATTTCTGCCCAGAAATGGTCAGGTTCTCTTGGATCTGACACGTTAATTTTGGTGTAAATCCTGCCACCTCACAGCTTGGTGAATCTTTGGAAAACCACAAGGTGCCACGAGGTGAGCATGTCCAGGGACACCTCCTGCACTTCTGGGAGGGCTCCACAGGCTGCAGGAGGGATTTCTGCAGGTCCAAGGCTGCTGCTGGGGCTCTGCCTCCCTGCAGGTTGTGTCTGATCTTGGAAGCCAAGAGCATCTCCTGGTTCCTGGCTCCAAACCCTGCCTGGAGCAGCCCTGGCAGGATCAGTGCCCGTTCCTGCACTGGCACTGCCAGGGAGGAGCAGGGAGGTGGGCACGGGGAGGCAGCGATGCCCCTGGGTCATGGCTGAACGAGCACTGGGGGCTGCCCAGTTTCCCTGGGAGGTCAGACTGGTGCCACGAGTGTCCAGCCCCACCTGAGTGCTAAAAATGAGCACAAAATATTCCTGCTTGGCCAAGGCTTAAAGAGCTGCTGAGCCCTGGGGCTGCTGAGAGAGCACAAGGTTACATCTGGGGAGTGCTGGCATTTGGGCACGGCAGCCACAGCTTTGTGCTGCACTGGGGAACAGCCTGGGAAGGGCCAGGAGCTGCAGGTTTGTGCTCCTGGGGGTGGGGGAATACAGGAATAGAGATGGAAAGGAAAGCTGCTTTCCAAATGCTCATGATCAAAATTCCTGGTCCTTGGGCTGATTCCTTTTTAGAGGTGAGGCATCATCCTGCTGCTCAGGAACAGATTGGGAGCATTGCAGAAAGGATTAAAATCCATCCTGTGCAGCTTGGAAAGGCAGCATCGCATAGATCAGCACTGGGGGTGGGAACAGACCTGGGTGACCCAAAATCAACTTGAGATTTCTATGTAGGTCATCCCAATAGGTCTGGGTTCCCCAAAATCCATTGGAGATTTTTATACTGGTCTCTTCCCAATCAAATTAAGATTTTATTTGAGGGAGGCCAGGTTTTATGGATTATTTTGTGATGCCAAGGCAAAGCCCTGCCCTGCCCATCCCAGGTGCTGCCTGCCTGCTCTGAGCCCCACCTCACCCACTCAGATCTCAGCCTGTCCTGCCTCTCTCCACTGAATCATCTTTATTTTTACCTCTCAGCTACCAGGGGCACATGGAAACGGTGTCTCTTCTAAAGCAGAGTGAATAATTCATTAGGAGATCATTACAAGCATTGTAATGGAAAATTGCTTTCCCAGTTGTGTTTAATGATCTCTGGGAAAGACAAGAGCAGGAGCTGGACCAGAGTGGGAGCCCAGCAGTGCAGGGAGAAGGGGCTGCTGTGTGCCTGCCTTTGGCTTCCCTGCTGCATTAGCCCCCAGATCCCAGGTGGAACAAAGGGGGCAGCTCTCCAGCCCTGCTCCCAGCTCCTGCTGGGTTATTGCTCAGGGCCAGCTGTGTCTGCAGAGCTGTGGGGTTCTGCTGTGTCTCCAGGGAGACCATTCCACCCTGGAATTGCCCAAATTGCCAAGAGCTTTTGCTGAGCTTCAGCCTCAGCTTTTCTTCTCATGTAATTTTTATCCTTTATTCTCAGCTGTCTGCCTCTGCTATATTTGAATCTTGAACCTTTCTCTCTTTCCTTCATTCTTTTCCCATTTATTTTACACCTTTTACCTCTCCCTTCCTCTGGGCTGTGTCTCAGTGGGGTCAGGGAAGGGTTTGGTGCTCATTGCCCAGCCAGGGTTTGCATTTCCATCTTTTAAGTCCTGATATCCACTTGCTGCTAAACCTGTGCCTCAGAACCCAGACAGGAGGAGAAATCTTTTAAAAGTACCTTCTTTAAAAATACAGATCAGTCTTTGTCAGATGCATCCAAACCCAGGAGAAGACTCCCCAGTTTCTGTGCATTTTCCAACCTTCCTCCAAACCTTTTCTTCTCCCTTTTGTTCCCCTTTTGTAAATTATCCCTGAGGACCAAAGCCTGTTCAGCATCAGCCCGTGGCCATTGCAAGGGGGGCCTCAAAACCCAGCAGAGAACACCCAACAGTTGGTGTCCCCCTCTGGAAGCCACATCTTCCTTCTGATGGTTTCACCCCAACATACATCCCAGAATTCCTGGAATTACTCAACCACCCCAAGCAGTTTGAAAAGGATCTCAAAGCTCAGGGAAACACTTTCATTGTACCTTTTTTTTGGAAGTGTGACCATTCAATGATGTCCTGTTGTTACTTTTCAGAATCCAGGGATTGACATTGGGGATGTTTCTGAGAGGAAAGCCTTGAGGAAGAGCCTGAAGTGTAAAAATTTCCAGTGGTACCTGGACCATGTTTATCCAGAAATGAGGAGATACAACAACACCATTGCTTATGGAGAGGTAATTTAGTCCCTTAGCTCAGCCTGCTAATATTTACAGTCCCTGATGAGAAACAGCCTCAAAGGAGAGGAGTCTGAATCAAAATTGACTTTTTCTGTGTAATTATCTAAATTTGCATAAATCTGCTCCCAGTTTCTCCTAAAAACCAGTTTGGGGATTTGTTGCTGATCTTGAAGACTGTATAAAGTAAAAGATGTTAATACATCATTTAGTGAATTGACAGAAATTATCCATATTTCCCACTGACCCCATGGATTAAGCAGCTGTATTTGTATTTTAATACACGGGCATCTTCTAAAACCCTTGAACTTGAACACAGCCTAATTCCTGACAAGGTCTCTGGAGGATTCAGTGCCTTGTCACAACAGCTTAAGGACAAGATAAAATAAGGGGACTTAATTCAATCTCTGCTGGCTTTGAAACCATTCTGGGAATATAGAAAGAGTCATTTATGGGAACTAATAACAAATCCTCTGCTGCAATGGGATTGATGGAGTAGTGGCACTTGGAGTAGGCTCCTCGAAGCCTGGGCACCCCAGATGGGTTATTCATTTTTATTCATTTTAGGAAAGATTTGTTACCGAAGTTAGTTAAGTCCTTCAAGCTAAAACCTCCCAAAAAATTATATTTTCATAGAAAATGAAATTTCAGAATGGTTTGGGTTGGAAAAAAAGCCCAGCTGGAACAAGGATGTGATGATTCCAAGGTGATCCTTGTTTGAGTTGGGCTTTTTCCCTGCCTTGTTGAGCACTCTGAGATTTCACTGAAATCTGAGGGGTCCTACATTGATTTCTGGCAGCCTAAACCTGGGTTTGTCCCCACATCCCATGACCAAACACAGAGCCAGCTGTGGCCAGGGACCCTGCTCCTTGGAATGGGGATTATTATACAAAACGAGTCATCATTAGCCTTGGATTTAAAAAAAGATTCAGTGCTCTGTAAATTTTCCTTGCCTGATTATTCCTGGTGATACAGCGGTGAGAGCTAGAGAGGTTACAGAGGGCTAAGCATCCATTTCCTGCTTCTCTCTGATAAGAGAGGGCCTTAACTCTGCCCCTTTTGTGCCATAACTGCCAATTTTGTGTGCTTTATCTCTGCCCTTTTTTTGGCCATAATTCTGCCCTTTTTTGTGCCTTAACTCTGCCCCTTTTGTGCCATAACTGCCAATTTTGTGTGCCTTATCTCTGCCCCTTTTACTGCCATAACTCTGCCCCTTTTTCTGCCTTAACTCTGCCCTTTTTCTGCCATAAGTCTGCCAATTTTTGTGCCTTATCTCTACCCTTTTACTGCCATAACTCTGCCCCTTTTGTGTCATAACTTCTCCCCTTTTTGTGCCATAATTCTGCTATTTTTGTGCCTTATCTCTGCCCTTTTTCTGCCGTAACTCTGCCCTATTTCTGCCATAATTCTGCTAATTTTTTCCCTTAACTCTGCCCTTTTTCTGCCATAATTCTGCTAATTTTTGTGCCATAACTCTGCTCTTTTCCCACCATAATTATGCCATTTTTATATCTTATCTCTGCCCCTTTTGTCCCTTAACTGTGCCCCTTTTTCCCCTCCCAGCTGCGGAACAACAAGGCCAAGGACGTGTGCCTGGACCAGGGCCCGCAGGAGAACCACACAGCAATCCTGTACCCGTGCCATGGCTGGGGCCCACAGGTGAGGCTGGCACTGCCATGGCCAGGTGGCACCACAGGGGACAGGCTGGGGCTGTGGCCTTTCCTCTCCAGTGTTAAAAACACCTCGGGTACCACAGGGGTTTTCCCAGCTGCTCCTGCAGTGTTTTCTGGATTCCCATCATCCTTCCCATTTTCCTGCAAGGAAAAGCCTTGAAAGAGATTGGAAACCTTTGTAAATTGAAAATATTGGAAAGTTGAGATGTTTTTGCAATTTGAAACCAAAAAAATTTGAAATTTGTAGTTTAAAATAAAATCTTCCAGACAAAGGCAAATGGCAATAATCATGAACACAATCTGAGAGTTTCCTTTCCAAGGTCAGGCTGGATGAGAGTTGGATGGAAGGTTGGAATAAGATGATCTTTAAGGTCCCTTCCAACCCAACCCATTGTGGGATTACTTCTCTTCCACCAGCAGAATAAACCCAGACTAATGGGGTAAAGAAAACAATTAGTGCTCTGGTAATGAGCCATTTCAGCTTGGCTGGAATTTGTTTTCCAGCACTCCTTTTGCCTCTCCAAAAGTTTTGGAGCATCTGGGGCCCAGCAGGCTTGAGGAGATTCATTTTCAGCTAAAAAAATGAACAGTTCAAGGAATGGAAAACATAAAAATCCTGTTCTCACTCCACAGTCACCCTGGACTAAAGGATCCCAGAGCTCACTTGAGCCTGAGCTGGGAGCTGGAGGAGCTGGGAAGTAGCTGTGGGGTGGAGGAAATCCCATTTTGGGTTACCCTGGCCTTCAACAAAGATCAGCCCCTGGGGCTGGTGGAGTCCCTGCTAAACAGAACCTGCTCTTGCTCAAAAACCCCATTTTCCTCTTAAATGGCACCAACTGCCTTTTGCACTTTGTGGCTGCAAATCTGAGCCTCTAAGTGCATTATTGTGTGAGAAACTGGATTGGGCTGCCACTGGCTGCTGACCCTGGGCTTTAGGGTGAATGGCTGAGAACAGGGTATTTATTTTTCCCTCAGTGTTATTGGGATTAAGTTTAACAATGTTTTCTCTCCCTACTTGAAGTTCTGAAGTCAAATTTTGCTCGCTGCCTGGAGCTTGCCCATTTCATCCTTCCTGGTCTTCCCTCTCCCCAGTGTCCCTTCCCTGTTCAGCTGAGGACAGTTCTTGGCAGTTCCTTTGTTTCTGATACATCCAATTAATGAAACTCCTGGAAAATGCTGGTTTTAAGCAGCTATCAGCAAGTGCAGAAGCTTTGAAATGGCCTTTGTGGCACCATGAAGGAAATTGGACATTCCCTACAACTGTTTAATTAATGGGCTGCAGGTTGTAATTTATGACTGGGAATGGAATTAGAAGTAATGGAAATGCTGGTTTGTGTGTGTGTGTGTGTGTGTATATATATATATATGTTTAATTTTTATTTATTTGTATGTGTATGAAACCCCACAAGGAGCTGTTGAGCTCCTTTGGAGTTGGTCACGTCCCAAACCACACGTGGTGTCCTAAAATCCCCCCTTCTCTCCTTGATCCTGGGGCCCATCCCAGACATTGTGACATCCCAGACATTCCTCATTTCAGAATCCAGAAATGGTTTCACTGCCAGCCTTGGCAGCAGTGAGAGAGGGGCAGGTGTGGGGTCCCTGCTGGCACTGGCAAGTCCCAAGGACAGGGGGGCTGTGCCTCCTGCTCCTGCCACACCAGGGTGCTGGGATCTTCTTGGAAGCCCTCCCTGTTCCTAAATCCAGTCCCAGCCCACCCCTCTGGCTGTGGATCCCCAGCCCAGCTGGGAGAGAGGGAATGTTGGGTCTGCCAGGAGGGATTTGGGCCACTTTGGACACTTTGTGTCCCACCCCCAATTTCTGCTCTCTCCTGTGGCTGCCCATGGATTTAAGCTCAGCCTGGATGCAGTTCAGGGTGGTGGCTGTGAATGCAGGTGAGATCTTGCCTTTACTCACTCATCCCTCACTGAGTAAAATTTTGAGGATTTTTCTCTTATTTTCCCTTCAGCTTTCTGTTCTCTCTGCTTCCATTCACTTCCAGGTCAAATCATTATGAGATTCCATCATCATCCTTTTATCCTGTAATTATATTAAGGCTGCTGATGGATTTTTTTCCTGCTTGATGGCTTCATCTTTGAGGCAATCCCTCATGGAAGCACCTTGCTGTAATGATGTATTACACTAATAATGCAGCCATAGCTCATTGCAGTGACACAGCTATGGTGATATATTAAGGTGATAGAAAGCACTATAATGCTATAAAACTTAAGATAATGTTCACCCAGCAGAGCATTTCATTTAATTATAGGATAAAATATGTTTTGCCCATTTAAGCAGCAGAAGTTGAGGACAAAGCCATCAATACTGAGCTCGTGGGGGACACGGCAGGAGCAGGGGTGACGAAACAGCACCCTTTAATCAGATTAAATTGTGGTAAAAGGCAAATCCTGAACATTTTACTGATGGCTGCTAATTGATGTTCTGCTCAGAGCAGAAGGGAAGCTAAACAACCCGAAATTATTTTCCAATAGAGTCAATGAAGGTCATCAAGGCTTTTATTTCCCAGGTGCTGGGATGTCTAATTAACTTTCTGCCATCTCTGAGATGCAGCCAGCAGAAACACAACCACAGGAGATGGATTGGAGCTGCAGCTTTACCTGGGGGGATCAGCCCCAGCCCTGGGGCAGCTGAGGGAGCTGGGAAGGGGCTCAGCCTGGAGAAAAGGAGGCTCAGGGGGCCCTTGTGGCTCTGCACAACTCCTGACAGGAGGGGACAGCCGGGGGGTCGGGCTGTGCTCCCAGGGAACAGGGACAGGAGGAGAGGGAACGGCCTCAGGCTGGGCCAGGGGAGGCTCAGGATGGATTTTGGGGAAATTCCTTCCTGGAAAGGGGGGCCAGGCATTGGAATTAGAGTGCCCATCCCTGGAGGTGCCCAAGGAAGGGCTGGAGGTGGCACTCAGCGCTCTGGGCTGGGGACAAGGTGGGCATCAGGCACAGCTGGGACTCGATGGCCTTGGAGGGATTTTCCAGCCCCAGTGATCCTGGGATTGCCTCCAGGGACAGCTGAAGGTGGGAATGTGGCCAGCTGCAGTTTCCTGGATGAGGTTTTATGGAAGGCTGTTCCAGGGGCTGGGGCTGTCAATCACTGCTGGGGATGTGGCTTTGGGCCACTCAAACTGGTGAAGGGGTTAAAGACCTCATTAGTTTGAGCCACTTTGAAATGCCTGGCTTGGGAATAGTTTTAAACTATTTTCCTGTGGTCCTTTATCTTGGTTTTTCCCTTGTTTCTTGTCCTGTCCCAGGCTGGGTTGGGGCCCCTGGCTCGCTCTGGAGAGGAGCAGAATAACAAAGGAGGAATTAGGGCTTGGAATTAACCTGGCCTGTGAGGAGAGGCTGGGAGAAGAGCTCGGGGGGCCTCATCTGGAGAGAAGATTCTGGGGAGAGCTCAGAGCCCCTTCCAGAGCCTGAAGGGGCTCCAGGAGAGGTGGAGAGGGACTGGGGACAGGGGATGGAGGGACAGGACACAGGGAATGGCTCCCACTGCCAGAGGGCAGGGATGGATGGGATATTGGGAATTAGGAATTGTGCCCTGGGAGGGTGGGCAGGCCCTGGCACAGGGTGCCCAGAGCAGCTGTGGCTGCCCCTGGATCCCTGGCAGTGCCCAAGGCCAGGCTGGATATTGGGGCTGGGAGCAGCCTGGGACAGTGGGAGGAGGTGGAAAGAGAGGATCCTTAAAGCCCCATTTCCTCCCAAACCATTCAGTGATTCTCTACAGCCACCCCAAAAGAAGAAAATCCCATTAATATTGTAGGAGTATGGCAGGACTTGCACTCAGGAGTTAGATGGGATTTTTGGGGGATAATCCCCCCAGGTTTGCCTTGGGAGTTGCAGTGGCTGTTGCTGAGGCTGTGCTGTGTTGGTGAGTGGCTCAGGCCTGGGCTGCTTTCCCCCTGCTACCAGCACAGATCTCACCTGTGCCAGGTGCATTTCCTGCCTCAGTCCCTGCTGTGTTCCAGCCCTGCCCGCTCCCTTCCCGGGGCAGGATGGCATTTCTGCTCCACTTGCTGTTCCCAGCACACTGGGCAGTGCCATGGCAGAGCAGAGGTCCTGGTGCCCTGTGGGCATGGGCCAGCTCTCTGGGGACAGGCTGCCAAAGGCCATCTGAAAGGGGAGAGCCTGGCATGCTCCTCCCCAAGGGGATGGCAGGGGACTGGCTCTGCCCATTTGGGACATCTGGGTCATTTCTGCCTCTGTGACAGCCAGGGTTTGTCTGTCTCTGCTTTGTCTTTGCCTTTATGCAACTTTTTCTTCCTGCAAGACAAGAAGTGCCATCAGAGAATCATGGAATGGTCTGGATTGGAGGGACCTTAAATTCCATCCAGTGGCACCCCTGCCATGGCAGGGACACCTTCCACTGTCCCAGGCTGCTCCAAGCCCCAGTGTCCAGCCTGGCCTTGGGCACTGCCAGGGATCCAGGGGCAGCCACAGCTGCTCTGGGCACCCTGTGCCAGGGCCTGCCCACCCTCCCAGGGCACAATTCCTAATTCCCAATATCCCATGTAACCCCGCTTTCCATCAGTTTGACCCCATTCCCCTGGGTCCTGTCCCTCCAGTTCCTCATGCAGGGTCCCTCTCTGGCTTCCCTGGAACCCCCCAGATCCTGGAAGGGGCTCTGAGGTCTCTACACAACCTGCTCTTCTCCAGAGGGACAGTCCCAGCTTTCCAGCTTGGCTCCGTATAGGAGGTGCTCCAATCCCTGAACTTCAAGGTGCCCCTCTGGCCTTGCTCCAACACTTCCATGTCCTTCCTCTACTGGGGGCACCTGGATGCTCTGGATTTGGTGCTCAGATGCCAGTTCAGCTGAGTTGCATGGTTGAAACCCCTCTGGCAGGCTGGGAGCACTGTGTGGCTCAAGGCTGGGCCCATCAGCACATCCAGGGCAGGCCACAGGATGGGGAAGGGTCTGGAAGGGAAGCCGTGTGTGGAGCAGCTGAGGGCACTGGAATGTTCAGCTGGAGGAGACTGAGGGGAGACTCATCACAGTTCCGTCGTCCTCATGAGGGCCAGAGGAGGGGCAGACACTGATCTCTGCTCTGTGGGACAGGGACAGCTGGGGCTGTGCTGAGGCAGCTCAGGCTGGAGCTCAGGGAAAGGTTCTTCCCCCAGAGGGTGCTGGGCACTGCCCAGGCTCCCCAGGGAATGGGCAGGGCCCCGAGGCTGCCAGAGCTCCAGGAGCTCCAGGGATGCCCAGGCTGGGATTGTTGGGGTGTCTGTGCAGGGACAGGGGCTGGACTGGATGATCCCTGGGGATCCCTTCCCACTTAGGACATTCTGTGATTTTGTGATTCTGCCTTGCAAAGAGCTTTGGGGACAGAAGAGCACATCCTGCCCAGGGAGGGTGAGATGGGGCAGCTTTGCCCCCAGAGCATCTGTGGCTGTCCCTGGATCCCTGACAGTGCCCAAGGCCAGGCTGGACAGGGCTTGGAGCAGCCTGGGACAGTGGGAGGTGTCCCTGCCATGGCAGGGGTGGCACTGGATGGGCTTTGCTGTGCCTTCCAACCCAAACCATTCCATGATTCTGTGATCAGCGTTTGGGCTGCTCCTGACCTCTCCTGTGGGGAACACCTGGCAAAGGAACATCAGGGAGATGTGAGGAGCTCAGGGCCTGCTCTGATACACAACATTTTCACTCTGGCTGTAACTCCAGCAGCACCTGGGAGCAGAGCCAGGCCCACCCCAAGAGAGCTGGGCACCCTGACTGGATCTGGGGTCATGAGCTGCAGTCTGACCCTGTTACATTGTTTTAACTTGATTTCCAGTGTTTAATTATTACAGCCCAGATAACCCAAACTCCCAGTGGGATTTACTGCCTCTTCTCTGGCATCTGGGTCACAGATACACTCAGTTAATTAACGTGCTGAATCCTCCTTATCTGTCTGCTGGATAATGGCCTGATTCATAATTTAAATAAGGAGCTGTGGAGATCTTTCCCTTGAACTATAAAAGGCAGGACACTGGCATTCCTTTCTTCTCACTCAAGAATTTAAATGTGTTTAGGGAAATATTGTGGTGGCATTCCTTGAAATGGAGGAGTCCTTTGTGTGCCCACTGTCCCCAGGGGCATCACCCCTGCCCACTGCTCCCATCCTGCCTCCCCTGGCAGCCCTGAGCATTTGGATCCCGTGGGAATGGTGGGGGTGGCTGCAATCCTGGGCCTTTCCCGAGGGCAGATCCAGGCCCCCATCCCAGTTCTGGCTCCTCTGGCTGGTGCTACTGCCTGCTTGGAGCCCTGGAGGCTGTGCCAGGCACCCAGAAGCACCAGCCTGGCCAACGCTGGCTCATCCATCAGGGCCAGCCAGGCCAGCTGGCTCCAGCTGCAGTCCAGGGAAAACCATCCATTGCCCCATCCCACAGCGTTCCAGAAGGCTGCAGGAGTCTGCTCCAGGAGGACTTTAAGGCTTGGAATTATTCCTACGCCTTCCTGCGTCTCAATTCCTCACCTGCATCTGGAAAAAATAAAAACCCAAGCAGGGATAAAAGGCTGCAGAAAGTTGGGATTTATTCCTTCCAGCTCTGCTTTCCTTTCCCTGTGCATCCCCACAGAATGTTCCCAGGGGTTCTCTGTTGTCCTGTCCCTCTGTGCTGATGTTCTGAGGTGCTGAGGGACTGGGCTCCTTTGGAAAGGATGGAATATCAACCAGAGCTTTCTTCATGTTCCTGGGAGAGGACCTGGGGGAGATGGGCATTTCTGGCTTTACTTTCACCATATGTGAGTCTCCCCCAGCTGATCCCAGCTCTGGGGGGCTGCCTCAGAACTGCTGCTCCCTCTGGCCAGCTCTCCAAGAGGTGCCACATTCCCTGCTGGAGCAGTCTGGGAGCATTTACTGACAGGGAATTTCTGTGTGTCCCCAGCTGGCTCGATACACCAAGGAGGGCTTCCTGCACCTGGGGGCCCTGGGCACCACCACGCTGCTGCCCGACACGCGCTGCCTGGTGGACACGGGCAAGAGCCGCTTCCCGCAGCTGCTGGACTGTGACAAGGTCAAGAGCAGCCTCCACAAGCGCTGGAACTTCATCCAGGTGTGTCTGGGGCTGCCCTCGAGGCTCCTCTGTGTAGTAAAAGGTGACCCCCGACGAGGGGAGAAAATGACGCATCTGACTCCATTGGTATCAGGAGGCTAATTAATTACTTCATTATACTATGTTATTCTTTACTGTGTTACATTACATCTAAACTGAATCTGCACACACACTCAGCTCAGCTCAACTGCCCAGAATCTCGAGCCTGGCAGCCGACAGTCCCGACACACACACGTGGATTCAACTGGTCAGTGAATGAGAACACTCACGCCAGAATCCAATTATCAATTCCCTTCAGGTGAACAATCTTCCACGATGCATTCCACTTGTGAACAACAAGAGGCGCTGCAATTGAGATAAGAATTGTTTTTTCTTTCTCTGAGGCTCCTCACTGCGATTCCCAGAAATGTCCTTGGGAAGTTGTGCCTTGCTCTTCTCTGTGATGAGAAACAGCCACACCTCTGCTGTGTCCCAAGCCCTGGCTTGGGACACAGCCCCTGGGATGGGGTGGGACAAAGGGGAAACGGTGCCACGGCACAGCGAATTCCTGCTCCTGGGGCAGAGGGAGGGGGTTAAGAGGGATCAGGGCAGCATTTCAGGACAATTTCTAATCAGTTTTCCCTTCTGGTAGCAGAAAGGTGGATCTGGTTATGTCTGATCTGCCAATGACTTCCAGATTCCTTTGTTTCTTGTGGATGAAGAGTAAAATTCCTTCACACTCTTTTGTCTCAAAGCAGAGTGTAAATAACCCAGCTCTGACAGAGGGTGATGGAACACACACATCTTATACCCCAGGACAATAATACAGCCTTTACAGAAGGGTCCCACTTCCCAGCAGCTGTGGGATTTAAAGGTTACACGTGTTCCTTGGGTGCTGTCAGGGACAGGGAATACTCACTCCATTTATTTGGGGAATTATTTTATTGTTGGCATTGCATTCCCACCCAGCTGAATGCCCCTTCCAGCAGTGCCCAGGGCTGCCCTCCTGGTCCTGCTTTGCTGCCCAGGCAATTAATATCTTCATTTTTCCATCTTTTCCCATCTCCCCTGACTGTAGAACGGAGCCATCCTGAACAAGGGCACGGGCCGGTGCCTGGAGGTGGAGAACAGGGGCATGGCTGGCATTGACCTGATCCTCCGCAGCTGCACAGGGCAGAGGTGGACAATTAAAAACCTCATCAAGTAGAGGCTGAAAGAGTCAGGGGAGTCTGACTTGAGCCACGGCTGAGGGGACTGATCTGCCTGGACTCCTTTGGAAAGGATGGAATATCAACCAGAGCTTTCTTCGTGTTCCTGGGAGACGACCTGGACAGATGGGCATTTGTGGCTTTACTTTCACCATATGTGAGTCTCCCCCAGCTGATCCCAGCTCTGGGGGCTGCCTCAGAACTGCTGCTCCCTCTGGCCAGCTCTCCAAGAGGTGCCACATTCCCTGCTGGAGCAGTCTGGGAGCATTTACTGACAGGGAACTTCTGCTTTCCCACACAACTCCAAGCTCTCCCAAAGGGCTGGGGAGGTTTGCACCGTGACCCTGGACAGACCTGCCTGGCACGTGTGGGAACTGAGGAGCTTGGGAGAGGAAAAGGTTCCCAAGCCCCAGAGGAGTCAAGTTTGAAGGATGTGGTGTTTTGCTGAGTCCTTGTTCCCTTTTCCCTTTCTTGCCCCTGCATCCAGCAGCCCCTTCCCTGAGTTTTGGAGAAGCAAAACATGCCCCAGCAGCTCCCAGGGATCTTTCCAACCCCTGATCACAGAAGTTACCCAAAACAATGCAGTGGAATAAACCCCCTGACCTCCCCTTGCCCCCTCTCCATCACCCACATGCTGCTGGCCAAGCCAGCACCTCCCTCCACAGAGACCCCAAAGGGGTTCCCTTGGGCATGACCTGGGATATCTGCCTGCTCTTCTGGGTGACAGCAGGAATGTTCTCAGAGGCTTGAGCACCCCTGTCCTGCCTGCTCAGGCCTGGCCAAGGTCCCCCAAAGTCACTGCAGCCCTTCCTGGGCCATGGAAGGGACAGAGAGTGAGGCCAAGGCACCAACAAATGGCAGCTTGGCTGAAATTCTTGGCCCTGAAGCCACTTCAGTCTTGTTGCTCTGGTGGAGGGATCTCACCTGATTTATTTTTGGCTCACAGTAATCCTGGCTACCAAATCTTGGCTGCCAAATCCACCTGGGAGTTCTCTGCTTGGGGCCCTGATGTGTGGCTGCCAGAAGAAGGGAAAGAAGATCCTGCAGAATTGCTGGACGTGGATGGACACAGGCTTTGCTCAGCAGGGAGGAGAAACCAGCCCATCTCCTGTCCTTCTCCCAGAATAATCCTCTTTGTGGCTGCCCTCTGGCTAGGGTGCACTAAAATAGATTAATATATGAGATGGATGTGTAAATATGTTTCCCAAGCTGGGATGTGCACAGAGTCCTTTGCTGCAGAGCACTCATGCCTGTCTTCCATTTGCATCAGGATGAAGCTCCCTGGATGTTTAACGAGCTGAATTTCCAATGCCATGCAGCAGGTTTATAACTGATGTTTTAGTAATTTATTGAACAGAAGCAGATCTATTTCATTGTTCCTTCTACAGCAACTAGCATCACCTAGGACTGATTGTTCATTTAGGCTTTACAAGGCTCCCTCAACCACTGGGGCTGTCTCTGATTTTTCCCCCGCCTTCCTTAATGAAGTAAAACCTCTTAGTTGTCCTGACCTGCAGAGTAGAGAGTCAATGTAGAATTTTGCTCTCTTTTTCGCTGTTGCATCACCCCTTGTGTAATAAATTTGAGCACTTCCAAACCCGAAATGACCACAACTCTGTGGATGCATGAGCCAGCTCCCCCTGCCTTTGTTGCTGCCTTCTAAGAGAAGCAATTTCCTGGTGACTCCAGGACACCCTGAGGGCTTTGAGACCCCACAGCTCCGGTCCAGCTGGTAAAATGCCCTTAAACTGAGCAAATATTGGAGGGAGAGACTGTGTGGGTCAGGATAAGCAGCCAGACAGCCCCTGGATGTTGTAATTCAGCCCAGCTCGAGCCCTGCCAGTTCCCAGGGTGGCAGCAGATGGCTTTTGTCACATGTCACAGGGGTGGGGTGAGGTCCCCAGAGCCATCTGCTCCCGCAGCAGGGCTGGATGGGATGTGTGGCTGCTCCTGGGCTCCATCCTGACTGCTGAGCCCCTGGCCAGGAGGGCCTGGCTCTGTCCCAGTCCCTGGCTCTGTCCCAGTCCCTGGCTCTGTCCCAGTCCCTGCCTGTCCCCAGTCCCTCTGCGATGGCCGTGTGTCCCTGGTGCCACTGCGGTCCCCGTGCCAGGTGGCACAGACACCCGGGGACAGCACGAGGATCCTGCTGCTGCTGAGCCCTGGGATGCTTTGGAATGTTCAGGCTCAGGCCTGCCTTTCCTTCGTGCTCCAGAAGGAAAAGCAGCCCCTGAGCCAGCACCAGGAAGGGAAGGTGGAGATAAACCCTGGGCTCCAGGACCCTCAGCTGGGCCAGAGCCCGGGGAGGTGTTGGCCCCTTCTCCCTGCTCCAGCTTCCAAACCACTGGAAACAGGAGCAAAATCAGGCTGAAAAGTGGGAATTTCCTCTGCTGTTCTGCCCTGACACGGTTTCTGACTGCAGGGTGACCCTGGGAGAAATCTGTCTGAGATCTGGGTCTCGTTGTTGCATCTCGCTTATCTCTAATCATCTGTTAATTGCTTTAAGAAGTGATCTCCAAGTGATTCTTATTAAATATCTGGTTTGAGCCTTGCCTCTTGAGTGATTTTCAAAAGATTCTGTGCTGCTGAGATACAGAGGCAGTCATTCCTCTCATTACTCATTTAATAGAAAAGTGCTGCTGTTTTAATAAAGCTTCCATTTTTAAAAGAAATGGAAATGAAGGAGAGATCAAGAGAGATGGTAGGCACAGATTAACTCCCATTCCATCCATCCCTGGTGCTGCCACTCACCAGGATAACAGTTACACCCCACAAGCTGGAAGGAGTTGTGATGTGGCCAGTAAAACATCACTTGCATTCCCGAGCCCAGGCTGGCTGTCCCTAAATGTTCCTGATGTCACCTGGAGCTGGGGGCACTCCTTGAACCCATTCCTTCCACCCATGTTCTCCTGAGCACCGGGTTGGTGTTTTCCTGGGGGGAGGGAAGGGTCTCTGTGGGGACACCTGTGACCAAAGGGAGCTGGGGAACAGCAGGTGAGGACACCCAGGTGAGTGTCACCTGGGCAGGGGCCCTGCTGGGCTCTGGAGCCACAGGACTCTTGCAGGATGGCACAGGATGGAAACCTGAACCCCTGTGGGGAGCATTTCCCACCCAGGGGCAAGATCCATGTTGGAAAATGGTTCAGTCTGCTTCAGAGCAGATGGAATCATGGAATCCCAGAATGGTTTGGGTTGGAGGGAGCTTAAAACCCATCCAGTACCTTTCCACTGTCCCAGGCTGCTCCAAGCCCCAGTGTCCAGCCTGGCCTTGGGCACTGCCAGGGATCCAGGGGCAGCCACAGCTGCTCTGGGCACCCTGTGCCAGGGCCTGCCCACCCTCCCAGGGCAAAATTCCTTCCCAATATCCAACCTAAACCCATTCTCTGTCACTTTGATCCCATTCACCCTTGTCCTGTCCCTCCATCCCCTGTCCAAAGTCTCTCTCCATGTTTCCTGCAGCTTCTTCAGGCCCTGCAAGGCCACAATTCAGTCACCCCAAAGCTTCTCCTCTCCAGGTGAACATTCCCAGCTGTCCCAGCCTTTCTTCCCAGCAGAGCTGCTCCATCCCTCTGCTCATCCTGGAGCCTCCTCTGGGCTCCTCCAGCAGCTCCAGCTCCTGCCTGTGCTGGGCCCAGGGCTGGGGCAGCTCTGCAGGTGGGGTCTCACCTGAGCACAGGGGCAGAATCCCAATCCCTGCCCTGCTGCCCACACTGGGATCAGCCCAGGGCAGGGGGTTCATGGCTGGGCCATGGCCAGTTCACCCACAGCAACCCCAGGGCCTTCTTCTGAGGGGGTTCATGGCTGGGCCATGGCCAGTTCACCCACAGCAACCCCAGGGCTTTCTTCCGGGGCTGCTCCAGCTTCTCATCCCAGCCTGGATGGATCATGGGGGCTGCCCCAGCTTGAACATGGCCTTGCTAAACTTCCTGAGATTCCCAAGAGCCACTCCTCTGGATGGCCCTGTCTTCCAGGGGTGTCACTGCACCCTCAGCTTGGTGTCACCTGCTGAGGGTGCCCCTGATCCCTTTGTGTGTCATTAATGAAGATATTTAAATACCACAGGCCCCAAAGCTGACCCTGAGGACACCACTGGTCACTGATGTCCAGCGGGACTCTGAGCCATTGACCATGACCATGACCTCTGCAGGCAGCAGGGACCCCTCCTCTGCAGGAGCTTTGTGCTGCCCAGGGCAGAGAGCAGAACATCCAGAAGGTTCTCTCTAGTCCTCAAATCACACGAAACTCTCCTTTCAACACTGAAAGTTGAACTCATGGCCTCCCAACGGCAAAGCCTCTGCTTGGGCATGGAGCCATTTGGGCACTGATCCACTGCTAATGGCCATGGAGCTGAGCACTCCAGGGTGGAAAGGGGCACTGGGAACTCTGCAGCTCCTCCTCGCAGATGGGAAGCCATCCTTGCTTGGGTTGGGACTGGGAAAAGCGACTATGGCCATCAGGAGTCTCAGCTGGATTTCCAAGGACAGTGGGATGAATTCACAGAATCACTGGGTTGGAAGAGACCTCAAAGATTGTCGAGGCCAACCCAGCCCAACACCTCAACTCAGCCCAGGCACCCAGTGCCACATCCAGGCTTTGTTAAACACACCCAGGGATGGTGACTGCACCACCTCCCCAGGCAGCCATTCCAGAACTTTATCACCCTTTCTGTAAAAAACTTTTTCCTGATATCCAACCTGTATTCCCTTGACTTGATGAAGGACAGAGGCCTCTCACCTGGCACTGCCAAACTTAAACAATCCTTTAAACATCAGAAAGACTTTGGGACACTTCAGGGACAGAAGTAAACCCTTCCAGCTGAGAAATGTGGGGGCTGAGCTCATTTTACTGCAAGGCAAAAATCTTGAGGGGTGGCTGGTCCTGAGTATTGGGGGCAGGGGATTCCTGGAATCAATGTTCTTATAAATCAAAAAATTCCCCAAATCAATGATGGCTTTAAGTCCTCCTGCAGGCAGGAGCCCCACAACCCCCTGGAGCCAGGGGAGCTCCTCAGCTCCCTCAGGAGTTCAGGGAAGTTCCCACTGCTGGGTTGGGAATCTCAGCTCTGCCTTTGACAGCAACACAACCAAATAAAATCACAGAAATGAGGAGCTCCAGAGCCCAGCAGTGTCCAGCCATCCAGGAAATCCTGTCAGGAGCAGGTAGGTCCAGTGTCACATCCCAGAGGATGAGTGTGACAAACACTGCCCATTTCAGCTGCTCCTCACCCAGGAAGGGCTCAGGTGGGGATTTACGGCAGGGAAAAGGGGCGGTTCCCATTTCCTGCGGGATTGGGCGACTCCTGCAAACCCCAGCTAGGAATTTGGCCCAGGGGCCTTGGATCCCATGTGGAGCTGAGCTTGGCTGTGCTCAGGGCAGTGAGAAAGGAACAACCTGGGGAGGGCCTCCTGCAGTGCCAGATATTCCTTCTGGGATATTCCTTCAGGGCTCACTGTCTGGAGCAGTCACCCTGCTCCTCTGTGTCAAGGGTTGTTCCTCCAACAGAAGGCAAAGAGCAGGGAGAGAGATGGGATAACCCTGGGAGCTTTCCACAGGAGGAATTCTTCTTTCAATCCCACCTGGTCTCTTGGAAGTGTGAGGGGTAAGAGCTCTCCAAATGTCTTTCCTGACTGTTGTAATCCCAGGTTTTATTGTTATGGGCAAGAACCCAGGCAGGAATTAATTTCTGATTGTGCTCTTTGAAATCCAAGCCTGGGGGGAATGATCCAGAGGGGCACAAGAGGCTGAGCTGATCTGCACTCAGCACTGAACCAGTGGCAGCAGCTGAATTTTGAGTGGAAGAGCCATGAGAGGGATCCTTCCAGCCTCCTGAGCTCCCACGAGGAGCTGGGGTGTTTCCTGCCACTGGAAAGAGTGCGTGAAGCCTGATCCTTGGAAAACTGGCCCAGGAATGCAGCTCTGGCTACCAGGACAGGGCCCAGGGATCCTTGGCAGTGCAGGAGATTCCTGAGGCTGTGGAGATGCTGAGCTGGGAGAGCTGTGGTGGGCATGGCCTTGGCTGGCTCTGGAGAGCACCCAGCTGCTGCCAGCCACCCTCCATGGCATGGCAGGGGGAGAAAATCACATGGGAAACTCCTAGGGCAGGAGAGGGCACTCACCAGGCACCACCATGGGCAGGATACTGATTTGGGGAACGATAATTGGATTAATTACAATTACAAATGGGGTGGGTGGTGAGAGGCAAACTGAAACCCCAAAAACCCAGGCTCACGTTCACCCAGCCATTGCCAGCTCTACCATTCCAGGAGCTGCAGGTGGATGGGATGGGCTTGGTCCATCCCACTCTGCCTATGGATCCTTCCTCACGAGTTCCCCCTGTGCCACCCTGGGGTCCCTCTCATGGGATACGTCCCCCGTGGGCCACAACTCCTGAAAGAGCTCCAGGGGGTCCTCCAGGGGCTGCAGCTTCCCCTGGGGCATCTCCCCCTGCTCCAGGGGGGCCTCCAGGGGCTGCCAGGCATCTCTGCTCCCCTCTGGATCTCCAGGGGCTGCAGTAGCCCAGCTGCTCCATGGACTCTTGCGGGAATCTCTGCCCCTGGAGCAGCTCCTGCCCTGCCCTTGTCCCTGCTGGGCTGGTTGTTACCCATGTCCCTCCCTCCCCTCTCCCACAGCAGCTGCACAGCCATTTTAACCCTTTCTGGGAGGTGTTACCCCAGAGGTGGCAGCAACTCCAGTGCTGGCCTTGGCCCAGGCAAGACTGCTTTGGAGCCAGCTGGACCCCAAAGTGACACTGGGAGGAGGGAAAGGACAGGACAGCTCAAGCTGGGGAGGGAGGGAGCACTATGGAGACGAGGGATCACTGTGGAAAGGAGGAATCATTAAGGAAAGGAGGAATCATTATGAAGAGGAGGGTTTATTATGGAAAGGAGGGATCACTGTGGAGAGGAGGGATCGTTAAGGAAAGAAGAGGTTATTATGGAAAGGTGGGATCATTAAGGAAAGGAGGGGTCATTATGAAGAGGAGGGCTTATTATGGAAAGGAGGGATCACTGTGGAGAGGAGGGATCCTTATGGCAAGGAGGGATCATTGAGGAAAGGAGGGATCGTTGAGGAAAGGAGGGATCACTGTGGAGAGGAGGGATCCTTATGGCAAGGAGGGATCATTGAGGAAAGGAGGGATCATTGAGGAAAGGAGGGATCACTGTAGAAAGAAGGGATCATTGAGGAAAGGAGGGATCACTGTGGAAAGGAGGGATCATTGAGGAAAGGAGGGATCACTGTGGAAAGAAGGGATCATTGAGGAAAGGAGGGATCACTGTGGAAAGAAGGGATCATTGAGGAAAGGAGGGCTCCTTCTGCCGTTTCTTGCAGAGCTCGGAGCATCCGAGGATGCCGCCCCTCGGAGGGGTCCCTTGGGGCAGAGCTGTCTCCTCTCCAGCAGCCTGGGAGGGGAGGGGACAGCCCCAGCTGGGGCTCTGCTGTCCCCTGCTCCCTCTGCCCCCGGCCGTGCCCTCCCCAGTCCCGGGGCTGTGCTGGGGTGCAGAGGCAGCCCAGGAGCCACGCCTGCCCCGGGCTCTCCCCCGTGCTCAGCTTTGCCCCTTGCCCAGAGTCAGCCCCCAGGGACCTTCACACCCTTCATGTTTCCACTTTGGTGCTATTTTGGTCCACTTTCCCTTTGTCTTCAGTGCTGTCTTGTCTCAGTTTTGTGTCTTGGGCTGCTTCACATCCCCTCTTTGTTCTCTGCATGAGTTTGCTCCATCCCTGTCCCTGCTTGCTCCTTTATTCTCTGTGTGTTTTCCTTTGTTTGCTCCTTTCCCTTTGTTATTCCTTTTGATTGCTTATTTCCACTTCAGATTTTTTCACTCTCTCACATTCTTTCCTGTTTCATCTCTCTTCGTCTTTTCCTCTTGCTTTGTTTTCCCCATATTCTTTTTCCCTCTCCTGATGGTTTTGTTCTTCGTGTGTGTTTGGATTCCTCCCGCCCTGCTTTCCTCCCCAAGTTCTCATTTTGGGTGGGAAACCAGCCTTTGATTAAATTTTAATCAAAGTGCCTAAAATCCAAATCCTTTTTTTTTTTTTCTCTTTTTATTGCTAAGAAGGAGACATTATCACAACTCGTGACAGCAACTGGTGCCCATCCTGCTGCAGTGCCTTGGCACAGGCTGCCAAGTGGGGATGCCATGGCCAGAGCCATGGGTTTTCCAGGTTCCACGACCTCCCTGCCATGGGTAAGGGCAGACAATGGGTGGATCCTGGTTTCAAGCAGCAGAAATCCCTGGTGCTGGGGGACTCTGAGGTGTGGGTCTGGATCACCCTTGGAGATCCAGGGGACAAAGGGATCTGATGGGACTAAGTGGATCTCAGGAGCCTGGATTTGCTACAGGCTGGGATTGTCTCTTTTTCTAATAAGGATAAAAAAAACCAAACCCAATCTCTAATGGTCTTTATGCTGCCCTTGCTGAACTGAGTGAGAGCAGAAAAAATGCCTGCCCAGGTGCCCTGGGGTGGTGGGACTTCTAGGGGAAAAACCAGGAGACTTGGGGCAGGAAAAGGGAAATCAAGAAAGGGAAATGAAGGGACCAGGGCCAGATCTGGTGGAGATGAGCACTGGGCTCATCCCTGGGCTGCTCCCTCTGGGATGGGACTGGCTTTGGGCAGAGGAAGGTGCCTGACCCAACACAGGGACCTGGGAAGGGTCAGCCCTGCCATGGCCACCAATAGCTGCTGGGGCTGGGTTGGGAGGAGCTGGGCAGCTGCTCTGTCCCTAGTGTGCCCAAACACAGCCCCTTCCTGGGGGATTTTCATCCCATCTGGTTCTGAACTGCTTCCTCAGGCCCCCCCATCCTCCCTGGCAGAAATGGGGTTTGTGTGTCCAGGCTGGAACAGCCAACCTGAGCCTTTGTCCCTTCCCCAGCCCTGACAGGGAGGCTGGACAGATTCTTTCCTTCTGTTCTTCTTTCCTGTGTTGTGTTTCTTCTGATCCAGAAAAGATCAAGCCACAGCTCTGTGTTTCCCAGCCCCAAACCAGCAGAACCCTCTGGTCATCAAGGAATCACAGAATCCCAGAGTGGTTTGGGCTGGCAGCGACCTCAAAGCCCGTCCCGTGCCACCCCTGCCATGGCAGGGACACCTTCCAGTGTCCCACAGCCTGGCCTTGGACACTGCCAGGGATCCAGGGGCAGCCACAGCTGCTCTGGGAAATCCCTTCCAGCACATCACCACCCTCACAAGGAGGAATTTCATCCCAATACCTGTAAAATAAATCCACAAACCCTTGCGATAGATGAGCAATGCCATGGTTGACTCTCACAATTAAAAGGCAAATATCCTGTATGTATGTTAGGAGAAGTTTTATAGATTTATAGTTGTGTTTTACCCCCTTGTGTTGTTATCAGGGGTGCCCTGGGTTTGGGACATTTGGGAGGGTCACTCGTTACCATGGCAGCACCTGAGCTCCAATCAAGGTGTCAGGCAGTGATCTCCAGCCCTGGGCAGGGAAGGAGGAGTCGATGGACAGAACTTTGGGAGGGGCCAAAGGGGTAAAGGTGAAACCTCCATTGTGTGGGTGAGCACATGGTGGGGAAATCCTCTGCTCCTGGTGCTGTAATATTTTCTCCATTCAGTCTTCTGTTGTATTTTTGATAAGGTTTTAACAAACCTTTTACATTTTTTGGAAGTGAGGATCATTTCTCACACCCTGGAGCCAGGAGCCCTCCACATTTGGTGCAGAGGCTTCACCCATTCCAAATCCTCGCTGGGAAAAGACAGAAGAGCCCATCCAGCTGCTGAGTGTGTGACCCAGTGGCCTGACAAGAGCTCGGCCCCAGTATCAATTATAATTGCCATTAATTATCGGCAATCCTCGGAGCGAGCCGCGCTCTCCCGTTCACTCCCCGCTCGGGTAATTCCCCTGACCTCCGGTGTTTAAGCGGAGCAGCTCCTGCCGAGCGGCTTTGTTGCAGTTGATAGCGAGATAATTATAATGCCATCAGTGGTTAAACTGTTTCAATAGCGCCAGGCCCTCTCCTCAGGCCTTTGATGAATATCTAGCAGCAGAGATGGCAGATTAATCACTGCTGGCTGCTGGGGTGGCGGCAGAGCGAGCGCTGACAGCAGCGGCCCAGGCAGAACAGTGTTACAGGTATGTGAACAGTGCATGTGATACGGCTCTTCGCAGATATTTACTATATGTGTTATCTTGTATTGATTAGTAGTGCTTAATTACCATTCTAATAGTATGGTAAATGTAGTTTTGCAGTCAAAATGTAGCTTTTGTAGTTAAAATAGAAACTATGTAGGTGGGATATTTTTTTTTAAAGAAAGGAATGAAGTACCGGGATAGCAGCCACAGGACACCTAAATCTTCCAGAGAAAGAGAATTTATTGCTCACCTATCAGAAGAAACAAACTTCTTCCCGCCTTGCTCAGCCCTGAAGACACCTCAGGATTCACAGGAAGAAGCTGACACTGACCAGACGGAATCCTTTTTTTGAATGGAATTTATGCATCTCATATGAGATGTATGAATATGCAACAGGCTACTGTTTTTAAGGGTTAATCCTCTGTTAATGGGTGTCCTTTTTCAGGCTTATTTTGCCCAGAAAAAGGTACCCGGACCATCCTAAAGTCTTTGTTTTTATTCTCTCGTATTGTTCTAATCCTAATTCTACAAATTTGTATTACTCTAATTTTATTACTATTTTTATAACCATTTCATTACTATAAAACTTTTTAGATTTTAAAAACAAGTGATTGGCGTTTTTCACAGATACATATTATAATATTGGCTTTTCACAAATGTTAAAATGGATTTTATATGTGAGGTGTTAAAGTAACTTTGTTTTTATTTCTGTTGTTAATTAAGCTTAGACACAGTAGTGCAATAGCTGATATCAGTGTGCTTGTGTTAAAAAGCCTGCTTGGATGGGATAAGATCCAAGGAACACAGGATGAGGGCACCTGTACAGATCTGCCAACCATCAGCACTCACTGTCTGGAGAAAGCATGGACCAAGGCTCAAACTGGAAATGATAAGGAGAAGGAGCCAAAACCACAGCCAGGAAACATGTATGCTCTGAAAAGGCAGACCAAAGAGGGGCCGTGTAAAATAGCTCCTGGAAAATGTAAACTAGTTTATGGATATGCATCAGGGTCTATGAATATGCAACAGGCTGATGTAATTAAAAGGTCTTTCAGGGGTATCCCCAAGGATAACAGTGTGCTCTTGGCTGAGTGCCAACCCTAATAACCTTTGCTCTACGGTCCTTGTCTCCCATTGTCCTTTATTAAACTTTTTGCATTTTCAGGGGAGAGTGAATGTGTTTTTCACAACGTGATGTTCCTGAGATGCACATCCCAAAATCAGAATGTGGGGAGCGTGCAGGGGTGTGGATCTGGCTGCCCACCAGTCCTGCCAGGGAGCAGGGAATGCAGCCTGAAATCTCCTCCCAGCCCTCTCCCATCCCCATTAGCACCAATTTCCTTTTCCAGGGGTGCAACAGTGGCAGGCAGAGAAGGGGGGTTCACTTCTCAGTCTGACAGGAATTACAGAAGAGTTGGAGTTGCAGGGTGAGGAGGGAAAAATGCTGCTTAAAATGTTCCTTAATATTTTGTTGTTGCAGTAAGGCAGAAAAAATATAAGAAAAAGGCCTGATGAAATCAGACCTGCTCTGTTATTTCAGTGGCTGGCCCTGTCAGCCCTTTGCAAGTTCCCATGTGAAAGCAATCCTGGTGGGAGCAGTTTGTTAACATAACAATCTATTCCTGGGTAAAAAAACCAGACACCAGCACCTGTATAAACTGTTTTTACACCATTAGATAGAAAAATGAAAACTATCTCTCACAAACAACTTTTCCTGCACGTACATTCCAGGGTTTGAGTGACCAGTCAACAGAGGGTAACAACTTGTTACTGACCATTAAAGTGATTGGCAAGAAAGCTCCTGACCAACTGGAGTCCCACACGAGGTCCGTAAAGCTGTATAAAAACAAGTTATATTAATAAAGAAGGGGTGATTTTTTCCACCATGAAGAAAATGGAGTCCATGTGATTTATTCTGATATTTGATGGCCCACGGAATGAGGGGCCCACAGTGCTCCAAACCTCCCTGGGAAGAGGCAGGAGGTAAAACATTTATTACCTGAGCCTTTAAACCTTAAAACCTTTGGATCAGCTGCTTTTCATGTTTTAAGGAAGGCTTTTCCCCACCCCACAAGTTTGTGTAGGAAATTATGGAAAGTAATCCACTGCCCCATTTCTCTATGATTTTGCTGTTGAACTGTGCTGGGACACATCCAGCCAAAAATGCTGCTCGTGTTCCTTGAGGGGACCCAGCCACGCCCTGGAGCCAGAACTCCTCCTGCTCCCATCCTGGGCAAGAGGGATGAAGTTTTCCTGGAATCACAGAATATCCTGGAAGGGACTCCCAGGGATCATCAGTGCAGTTCTGGTCCTGCATCCCAGCAATCCCAGCCTGGGCATCCCTGGAGCTCCTGGAGCTCTGGCAGCCTCGGGGCCGTGCCCATTCCCTGGGGAGCCTGGGCAGTGCCCAGCACCCTCTGGGGGAAGAACCTTTCCCTGGGCAGCCTTCCTTGGAGAAGTGGGATCAGTTAACCTGTGTAACTGCATCCCAGAATGTCTCACCCAACACCTGGACCCGTGTGAGACTCTGAGCAGCACAGGAAAGATGTGATTGTTTTCCAGAGGGTTTTATTTTCCTGGCTGTGATGTGCTGGGAGCACCCGTGGTTCTGTTGGGTTTGCTTTAATTATTGTTATTTGTGTGTAAACACACCAAGAGCTTGTTGAAACCACTGGGCTGGAAAACTGCCTGGGAGGCTCCTGCTCCTCTCGGCAGAGTTTAAAATGGTTGGTGACTGTTATTTCCCAGCTTCCCTGCCTGTCTCAGCTCTGGGTGTTTGTCAGGACAGACCCTGCTTTCCCCGGGCCAGGTGGGGGTTCCTTGGCTGGGAGGGATGGAGCTACAGCGCCTGAGGGGAGGGAAGTGGGCTGGGAAGGTGGGAATGCTCCTGGAGCAGGGCAAAGCTGGTCCTGCCCCAAAGAGATGCCTGTGAGCAATGTGCTCACCTCACTTCCCACCCTGGAGCCTCTGGAGAGCCAGGGAGGAGGTGGGTGCTTTATTCCTTGCTGGATTTGAGGTTTTCCCCTTGCCCTTGAGCCACAGGGATCACAAAATACCTGCTGTGCTTCATATTCCCACTCCAGCCCTCACCTCTGCCAAACTCTCACCTGGGAGATGCCACAGGGCTCTACTGTCACCACAAAGCCACTCCCTGTCCCCTCTGCAGGAGGCTCCTGAGTGTCCCCGTCCCTGCCCATGGTCCTGCGTGCCCCAGGGCTGTTCCCCCTCCCAGGCAGCCCCGGGCAGCTGCTGGTGCCCCTTGGCCAGGGATCCTGGTGCCAGCCAAGGGGGGGCTTTCCCCCGTGTGCCAGGACAGTGCTCAGAGCACTCCCACCACTGCTAGAGGAAACACTGAAGCGCTGGCAGGTACAAAATAAATCAGTTTAAAACAATAAAACCTCCCCTAAACCAGTCAGAAACCCCAAGAGCAGGAGTGGCCTGGAAGAGGATGGGTGACCTTGCTGGGGACATCACCAGGGCAGAGGAAGCAGGAGGGCAGGGGAGTCACACAAGGTGGGGGTGCCTCATGGTGGGGGGTGCCCCATGCCCAGTACCCTGGGACAGGTCAGGAGAGCAGGGAAATTGGGAAAGGTGTGAGTGTGGTGGGCTTGGTGCCCAAGGTGGCACTGGCAGTGATGTGTCTGGTGCCCAGGGTGGCACTGGCAGTGATGGGTTTGGTGCCCAGGGTGGCACTGGCAGGACATGTCTGGTTGGAGCCACATCCCTGTCTGTGGGGTGATCCTTCCAGAGCAGGGGCTGAACCCCACGGGCCTCACAGGCGTGGGATTTCCTGCACAGAGGGTGAACCTGTGGGATTTGGGGTTTAAGGATGGGGGACAGCAGGGGCCTGCCTGGGGTGGGCTGTGTTGGCCAGGGATGAGGCACAAGAGGAAAGGGAAAGGGAAAGGGAAAGGGAAAGGGAAAGGGAAAGGGAAAGGGAAAGGGAAAGGGAAAGGGAAAGGAAAGCTGCTCCCCCACTGCCACCTTGTGCCTGAAAACCAAACAGGCTGGCAGGTCTGCAGGGCTGTCACAGGGGATGGCCAAGTCCAGGACATCCCTGTGGGGCTGGCAATTCCCAAACGGGGCCAGAAATTACTTTTGGATGAGGCTCCCCCCAGAGCAGCCCCGGCTGAGAGCGTGGCTTTAGGTGAAGCTTTACCCACACAGGCTGAGCTCAGCCTTCCCTAAAGGTTTAAAAATGCTTTATGTTCACCCCAGCTGGAGGGGGCACAGAGCTGGAGGCTGTGCCCAGGCACCCTCAGGGTGCAGTTCCTGCAGCCTGTGCCAGGGCCTTCCTTCCCTGCTTCACGGGGAACAATTCCTTCCCAATATCTAATTTAAATCTCTCATTCTTTAGTTTAAATTTGTTCCCCTCTGTCCTGTCAGTATCTGACCATGTCAAAAGTCCCTTTTCCTCTTTTTTATGAATGCCCTTTAGGCCCTGGAAGGGGCTCTGAGATCTCTCCGGAGCCTTCCCCTCTCCAGGTGAGCACCCCCAGCTCTGCCAGCCTGGCTCCAGAGCAGACTTGGAGCATCCTCATGGCTTCCTCAGGATTCCAGCAGCTCTATGTCCTGTCTGTCAAAATCTCCAATAACAGGGAAGGAGGAAAGCCTGGCCTCTGAGAGCTCAGTGGTGGGACACGAGGGAGGGTTGGAAGTGTCTGGGGAAAACAGGAATCTGGGACAGCCAGAGGTGACCCAGTGCTGTGCAAGCTGCAAAAGCATCAGCACTAGGAATTCCTGGGTCTTGAGAGCCTTGGACTTTTCCAGCACGGAATTCCTGTGAACTTCCAGAATTCCGCCTGAACTACTTGGCAACTCTTTATTAGAGATATTTCTGCACACCACAAGTGACAGGGAGGGCTTCAAAAAGGGGGGAAAGGAACCCAGAAGGAGGAAGAAGAAGAAGAAGAGGAATTATAAATCTGCCCTTTGGAAAGAGCACCGGGGGCAAAAAGGCCTGGAATTCCCAAAGCAGACACCCTTGGAGCACCCAGAGGGATGATCCTGTCCTATGGCTCAGGGGCAAACGCCAGGAAAATCTGGATTTCCTCTGCAGCTTGTGGCAGATCCCTGCTCAGGGGGGACAGGATGAAGGATGGGATCTCCTGGGCTGGGCTCTGCTTCCCACAAGGAAAGCCCAGATTCCTGGAGCAGGGTGGTCCCAAAGTCTCTGGGAGAGGCACTGCAGGCAATCCAGGGTGTGTTAATTATCCAGCCCTTGGGAATGAGAGAGGGGGAGATGGGAGTGGGGCTGGGCTGGGGTTGGAGCTCCACTCTGAAAGCTTGGAATGGCAGGGAGTGTCTTGGAGCTTGCAGGGATGCTGCAGAGGGGCTTTGCCTTCAGCAGCACCTCCCAGTGCTGGGACCCCCTGGGGCCAGGGTGGGCAACTCCAGGGGCACAGGAATGGGAATCCCCAACCTGAGCTGTCCTGGAGGTGCTGAGTGGAGCATCCACTGGGGAAAACACCCTTTAAATCACTTTAGAACTTTTTCATAGTAAGAAAGTCCTTGTAGATCACAGAATCAGGGAATATCCTGAGTTGGGTGGGACCCCCAGGAACCATCCAGTGCAGCCCCTGGCCTCAGGACACCCCAACAATCCCAGCCTGGCCATCCCTGGAGCTCCTGGAGCTCTGGCAGCCTCTGGGCCGTGCCCATTCCCTGGGGAGCCTGGGCAGTGCCCAGCACCCTCTGGGGGAAGAGCCTTTCCCTGGGCAGCCCCTTCCAGGCCCTGACCACCCTTTCCAGGAAGAAATTCCTCCTGATGCCCAGCCTGGCCTCCTGGTGCCTGTGGGGAGCACCTGCCTGATCTGAGGTCTGAGGCTTGGCCTCACCCACAACACTGCAGGCTCAGGAGCTGGGAGCTGCAGGAGGAGGGGTGGAACAGCCCCTACTCACTGACAGCTCAGGTCAAAAAATAAAAAATAAAAGTAACTGAAGTGTTAAAAATAACATTTTATAACAAAAATAAAGTAACTAAAAAGTGTTTTAAAGGCTTTTATTCTATTTTTAGTCTCATATAAAAAGTGAAATAATGCCAATGTTGTCATTTACACTATCACAATCATAAACTATTTCTTGATTATAATACATTATAAGTGTTTTAGCCTATCAACTTTTGTAACACTATGTTGTAAATACTTTAAAAGTATTTATGTAAAATTACTCTTTATGTCTTACAACAATACATCTTTTATAGTTCTATTTCTCTAAAAAACTAGTTTTATTTATCAAACTGTCTTTTAATACTTATTTGTGATTCCATTTCTCTCTCAACAATATCTGTCCTATTTTATAATATTTCTAATACTTCCACATTTCTTATCTCAAAATTTACATACAAACACACACTATGTGAACCTTCTATCAAACTTAAAAAATTCCCTACAAATCCATTTCCCACAAGGTCTTCCTCACTAGAACTTTTCCCTGCTGAAAAAAGCCTCAAACATCCAGCAAAGGCAGCTTTATGGGACTGGAGGGCTGAAACACCAACAAGCAGCACAAAGAATTCCAGCTGTGCTCAACCACAGGCTCTGCTCCTCCAGGGAGGCTCCTGCAAGAAAACACTACCAGAATCCAGTTCCCAGGGGGTTCATGGTGACTCCCAAGGATGGCACAGCTGGCCTGGCACCCCTGCAGCTCCAGGGTTGTGTATTTGTGCTGTAAAACCAGGAGTTATCCCCTGGAATCTGCAGGGACTTCACCTGGCACAGGTGGGTGTTTGCGGCTTTCCGAGGGCAGGGGCAGCTGCTGCTCTCTGGGGATATCTTATCTCCTGGCTTCTGATCCCAAAGTTTCTTTAGAGGAGCCGTTCGTCCAGCCGGGACTTCTCCTGCCCTTCCCAAAGAAACGTGGTTTTACTTCCCACCACGAGAGGTCTCCAGGAACCGAAGGAAAAAAATCCAGTTGGAAAAAGCATCCAGGAGCAAGGCTGGAAGCCACCGACGCCGGAGCTGGGGAGGAAAGGTCTCATCCTCTCACAGGTGAGACTTCCAACACATCCCTGGCTGCTGGGGTTTGGGTCCTTGGAGTGGGATCCCCAAATTTCCCAGCAGCTGTGGGAAACTGAGGTGCTTTGGGAACTCTTCAAGGGAAGAGCCAAACCAGGGGAAAACCAAATTTACAGGAACAGGATGCACCAGCACAGCTGTGGTGAGGTTGTTCCTCCTCAGTGGTCAGGGGGTCTCCAGTGACTGGTATCAAATGTCCAATTTTGAACTTTTTTCCCTTTCTCAGCCAAGAGGGGCTCGTTTTGTGCCCACAACCCCCTTAGGAGGATAAACACATTCCTAATAACACATTCCTGTTAACACAGGGTCCTGGGATGCTTTGGGCTGGAGGGACCTTAAAGCCCATCCACTGTCCCAGGCTGCTCCAAGTCCCAGTATCCAACCTGGCCTTGGGCACTGCCAGGGATCCAGGGGCAGCCACAGCTGCTCTGGGCACCCTGTGCCAGGGCCTGCCCGCCCTGCCAGGGAACAGTTCCTTCCCAATATCTCACTTAACCCACACTCTGTAAATGTGAAGCCATTCCCTGTGTCCTGTCCCTCCATCCCTTGTCCCCAGCCCCTCTCCAGCTCTCCTGGAGCCCCTTTAGGCCCTGGAAGGGGCTCTGAGGTCTCTCCAAAACCTTTTCAGCTCTACCCTGAAGAGCCCCATCTCTCCCAGCCTGCCTCCAGAGGGGCTCCAGCTCCTGGAGTATCTCTGTGGCCTCCTCTGGA
The DNA here is from genome assembly GCF_017590055.1 of Onychostruthus taczanowskii. Classification (NCBI taxonomy): domain Eukaryota; kingdom Metazoa; phylum Chordata; class Aves; order Passeriformes; family Passeridae; genus Onychostruthus; species Onychostruthus taczanowskii. The sequence goes on along the minus strand of NW_024506552.1, from coordinate 1,011,523 downwards.
TTCATTCCACCACAATTCATTCCATGTCTTTCTTGTGCTGGGGGCAGTTGTTGCTTTCTTTCCTCTAGAAATTGAAGACCACTGAAGAAATTTTTCCTCACATCCAGCCCCAACCTGCCCTGGTGTAAATGGCATTTGAGAAAGTGCCTCTGTGCCAAGGGCTGTCACAGGGATGGGTCACCTTGTGCTTCCCCTGGCATCTCACATTCTCCTGGCTCCCAAAGTTATTGGCTTGTGAGTCTAAGGCAGAAACTCAGGATTTGTGCTGATCTTTGAGTTTGGAACACTTTAGAGAGGGTTTGTAGCAGTGGAAGTCATTTCAGACCTTTCTAATCAATACTTCAGCAGTTGAAAGAAGTGCTTTAAAAGGCCTCGAGGGACAGAGCTCAGTCCATGTAAACACTGCTATTGTCTTACCCTGATCCTCATTAATCCACTTGGACACCTCTGATGGCTCAGCCTGGACCTTCCCAGAGAGAGGTCCTACAAGAGAACACTTTCTAGGGGTCTCAGGCAGTCCTCCAGTAACCTCAGCAAGGGGCAGACAGCTCACCTCTGAGCAGCGATTTCAGCTCTCAGTGATTTCAGCTCTGCCTTGCGAGGTGTACCCTGGCCAGCACAGGGACAAAGAGACAGGAGCGCTGTGTCGTTATTCCACAGAGTCCCTTTATTCCAGCACCCTGCAAAGGAGGCCAGGGACAACACCTTCCCCCTGAACAGGGCAGAAGCAGGGGTTTTTATGGGGAAAAGTGGGGGTGGTACAAAGGGGAAAAACCAATCGGTCCCAACAAATCTACATGGGGTTCCAAAGCATGCTGGGAACTCACCATGACCACGGAGGATTTCTCAGTCCAGGAGGGTTTGAGAAGATCTTATCACAGCCCATGCAAGGGACATCTCTCCAAGGAGAGGTTTGGCATGCACAAACCACCTCCACAACTCCTCCTCCTGTATTTAGTAAAAAGGCATCCCCATCTTTTAAAGCACCATAAAAGGCATGAGAACATAAGACAATAAGAATCACAATAAAAAGCTATAAAGTACCTTTAACTAAAGATGAAACCCCTCCAGTTAATGCCCATTGTCTGAGAAGTTCATTGACCCAGTGTGCTGCAGTGGTTTGTGCTGAGGGCTCGGGCAGCAGTGGCATTTGAACCTCCCCATGGCGTTGTGAGGTGGCCAGGAGTGCACTGCATCATTTCCCTCCCCCTTTTCATTCCCTCTTCCCTTCTCTGGGCTTTTCCTTGGCTTCATGGCCCAGGGTATGGGAATCATCTCTCCTATTGTCACAGCAATAGCAGACTGGGCTGGGTGGGCGTTGTGAGGTGGCCAGGAGTGCACTGCATCATTTCCCTCCCCCTTTTCATTCCCTCTTCCCTTCTCTGGGCTTTTCCTTGGCTTCATGGCCCAGGGTATGGGAATCATCTCTCCTCTACTCTCTCAGTGTCTGTCACAGCAAGAGCAGACTGGGCTGGGTGCTCCAGATGGGAATTCAGCCCAGGTCTCCAGGGCTGGAGAAGGTGCTGGCACTCCTCGCACGATGACTCCACTGACATGGATGCCATCATCAGCAGGAAAACCTAGCCCTCAGCTCCTGAGGCCCTTTGAGTGAGGGGTTTTCACTTTCAGAGCCCACAGATCTCTGCCAATCCCTGCTGGACCCTGGGGTCCGAGCAGAGCTGTGGGAAGCAGCACTCAGGCCCAAAAGGTGCAGGGTGCAGGGAAGGGTGACAGGCTGAGGACAGGGAGGGGACAGAGAGATAGCTGGATTTAGGTGGTGGTTGTTGAAGAAGAGCCCAGATCTGAACTGGATTCCTGAAGGAAAACACCCACTGTCCCCAGGGAGACCTTCCAGTGCTGAAAGGGGCTCCAGGAGAGCTGGAGAGGGGCTGGGGACAAGGGATGGAGGGACAGGACACAGGGAATGGCTTCCACTGCCAGAAGGCAGGGATGGATGGGATATTGGGAATTAGGAATTGTTCCCTGGGAGGGTGGGCAGGCCCTGGCACAGGGTGCCCAGAGCAGCTGTGGCTGCCCCTGGATCCCTGGCAGTGCCCAAGGCCAGGCTGGACATTGGGGCTGGGAGCAGCCTGGGACAGTGGAAGGGGTCCCTGCCATGGCATGGGTGGGATGGGATCATCCTTATTGTCTCTTCCAGCCCAAACCTTTCCTCAGCCCCTTCTGAGGGGATCTGGCAGGGGATGAGGCCCTGCTAGGGCAGAGCCTTTTCCTATGGACAAAGTCTGTCCAGCTCCACAGGATTTCTTCCAGCCCCGGGCTCCTGCAGGGCTGAGGGAACTCTTCCATGGAGGGCAGCACTAATAACTGAGCTTATCCTGCATCCTGCATTGACAGCTGTTATGGTCACAGGGCCCACAAGGAATGGCAGGAATTGGCTCTTTGGAGGACAAGGTGGGAATGAAGAGAACAGAAGGAATGTTTTTGCCCAAAGGTGCCATCTCTCTGTGCTGCAATCAGAGAAGTGCACAGCTACAGCAGGAATTGTGTGCTCTAGGACATCCCAGAGCCTATATGGGGGTGTCTCCATGCTTTTTTCAACGACCCTGCTCACTTCAGACATCCTGGGGCTCTTTTCTTACTGAGCCTTGGCCATTTTCCAAAGCAGCAAAGGGTGCAGGCAGTGATCATTTCTGAGAGAGCAGCTCCAAGGGCTGTGATAAAAGCTGGGAGCTCTGTGCTGTTGTTGGTGTGATATCAGCCCACACAAAGGGCTGTTCTCCGTGCCCAGCCTGCAATTGGAATCACTCAGCCATTGCATGTAAAGCCCTGCCTTTGACAGAGCTGCCCAGAAAGGCTCACACTTTGCACACAGATTATTGTCAGGAGTGCAGTGGGAGTGCAATGAACCTGCTCTGGAATCAGCCCTGACTGGCACAGCCAGAGCTCCACGCAGGGGGGCATCTCCTCTTTCCACTAGATGTCATAAACTGGGTTTTTTCCACATTTTCAGAACCTGCTTCCCGTGCTTTCAGCTGCTCCACCACTTGATGAAGGCAGTCACGTTGATAATCCCTGAATAAACTCCTCTTTTTTGGATTTTGGGCATTTTTTCCCCTCTAAGTCATGCTTAGCTTCACGCTTTTTTCCCCACCTCACACACACGTGCCAGCACATTCTTGCTGCCATGCTGCAAATGCCACACTGTGGCACGTCTGCTGCAAGCTCAGAGCTCTTTTGGGCTTTGATTTGCATTTTTAACTTTCAGCTGCTCCAGCATCTTTCCTGAGAGTGTTGATGACATTCCTGTTCTGTTGCTGAGCAGAAAAAATGGTGAGGTTTAGCTTTTCTCAGTTAAGTCCAGCTCAGAGCTCATTGTATGCCCACTCTGTGCTGAGCCTGGGAAGGTAAAACTCAGCCCAGCCTTCCCAGAGGAGGCTGCATTTTGTCCAGAGGCGATGACTCCTGGCAGGGGCACTGGGAGTGGCCCAACAAACCCCTCTGCTCTGGAGCCAGGCTGGCAGAGCTGGGGGTGCTCACCTGGAGTGGAGAAGGCTCCAGGGAGACCTCAGAGCCCCTTGCAGGGCCTGAAGGGGCTCCAGAAGAGCTGGAGAGGGACTGGGGACAAGGCATGGAGGGACAGGACACAGGGAATGGCTCCCACTGCCAGAGGGCAGGGATGGATGGGATATTGGGAATTAGGAATTGTTCCCTGGCAGGGTGGGCAGGCCCTGGCACAGGGTGCCCAGAGCAGCTGTGGCTGCCCCTGGATCCCTGGCAGTGCCCAAGGCCAGGCTGGACATTGGGGCTTGGAGCAGCCTGGGACAGTGGAAGGTGTCTCTGCCATGGCAGGGGGGGCACTGGATGGGCTCCAAGGTCCCTGCAACCCAAAGCATTCCATGATTCTCTAAGTGTCCCAACTTTTTCAGAGCGGGAGGAGCCGTGCTGACCAAGTAGGACAAACCATCAATTCTCACACTTCACCCTGGTTTAATCTGAGGACAGGCACTGTAAAACCCCTGCTCTGAGCTGCCCTAGCAGATAGCCAAGACTCCACCTGAGTTGTCTCCGGGAGATCTCCAGATCCCCGATGGAAAAGCACATATTTGTATGTGAGGTGAGCTTTGCTTTGGGAGGTGTTGGCCCTGCACACCTGGGAGAGATCAAACATTCCTGAAGGCCCAATTACAGATCCAAGACAAATGCTGAGCTAAAAAAATAAGGGCTAGAAAACCTCCTCCTGCTCTTTCAACTGTGATGCTTCCTCAGAACTGTTCTATTTCCCTAAGGAAAAAGAACTGGGGAATATAACAGGAGGAAAAGGCAAATGAAGTCATGCTGCTTCTTCAGAGCAAACAGGCTGCAAGGATCTGAAATGCAACCTTTGTTCTTCCAGAATATCCACCTTGCAGCCCAGAGCACTGGGAAGCTTTAGGAATATCTGACAGCCTGAACAGGTTTCTCTTTACCCCACACAGTTTCAGGAAGAGTCTAGGGATGTGGCCTCTCCAGGCTTTCTGGTGTTCCCAGACACTGCTTCAGGTGGGGAGAGCACAGGAAGTGCTGGATCACAGCGACATTGCCTCACAAAATCATGGAAATCAGTAAGGCTGGAAAAGCCCTCAGACTTCCTCAAGTCCAGCTGTGAACCCAGCACTGCCAAAGCCACCTCTAATCCATGTCCCCAACATGTCCCTGGCCTCAGTGTGGCAGAGAACAGATGGAACCAGCTGTGGCCTGAGGGAATCTGCATCCTGCAGCAGCTCCAGGGGCTGGAATATCCCTGCACTCTCCCCATTCCAGCTCCAGGGGCTGGGCTGGCCCTGCACTTTCCCCATTCCTGGAGCTTGTTTGAGGCAGGGCTCTGGGACAGCCCAGCCCCACGTGTGGGATTTTAGTTTTGGAGTAGTAATGAAGAAGGAAATGTCATTTTAGGGAGTCAGTTCTGAAATGGGTGGAGATGAATTAATTGAGGAGCTGAAGGTTGCTCTGGATGTTGCTCCAATGTTTCTGTGGGTGGATGTGGAAAGGAGGGGAGGAAATGTCTCCACTAAACCCCAGGGAGACTTTCAGGGGATGTGGAGCAGGGCTGTTGGTTTGACCTGGCTGCCAAGTCCATTGTGGGAGCCAGCTGAAGGAGGCAGGACTGGTTCTCATGGATAGGATGGATTTACTGGAGTTAATTTCCAAAGATAAACACAATAATCTGAACTGTTCATTACCCATGAATTATCTCCATGGAGTGTGGTTCCCCAGGATGGAAGATCTGCTCTGTCAGAAGTTTCAGAAATATCAAAATAAACCAAACAAGCCCACAAACTCAGAACAACAAGGGAAGCAAACCTGCCATAATTAGGTCCCAAGGGATGCTTATTCCCAGCTCGATGGAGAAATTAAGTCAATACAATGGAATGGTTAAATATTGACTGAGCTGTAATATTTAATCAAGAAAGATTCATACTGCTCCTCTTTCAAAAGAGCTTGAGCTGCTTGTTTTATTGGCTTTTTAATCAATGTTTTAATTATATCAGTGCTCTAATTTCATAATAAGCTTACATTAATTAAGACAACTCTTCTATATGCAGAGAGTGATAGGAAAACCAAACCAAATAAGAGGAATGTGATGTTCTCCTGCTCCAGAAGAGATTGAGACTGTGCTGTTTACACTCATTTACTCTTGCAAGGGAAATGATACCAGGAATTTGTGGGACTCAGAGTGACCACAAATTCTTTATTTATATTTAGGGCAGCTCTGCCTCTGATTCAGTGAAAAATTAGTGGTAATAAGAACTTGGCTAAGCACATACCCAAGGTTGTGCCAGATGGGTACCAAGTTGTGCATCAGATTTCTGGAGAAAAAAAGTATTTGGGTATAATGGAAGATAAATGGGGATACCCCCCCAAAATGGGCCTTGGAATCTTCTGGTGGATATCAGCTCTGCCAGAGGGATGAGGGTGAGTGGAGAGGACTGCACTGTTTGTTAAACAGAGACATTTCTCCTGGTGCTTGGGACACTCACAGGTTCACACAGGCTGGGAAGAATCATTGTTTTCCCAGCATTTTTTCCTTCAGATGGGGAGGAGTGGACGGGTTATCCTGGATCAGCAAAGTGTAGAGCACTGCCTGGACCAACAACTCATTAAACTGCTGATTAACACTGCTGATTAGCACTGCCCCTCATTAAACTGCTGATTAGCACCGCTGATTAGCACTGCCCTGTCTCACTTCCACTGTCAAAAACCAGTGACTGCTCCAGGGTAACCACAGTTAGGATAAAACCTCCTTTCCTGGAGGAAAGATGTTTAGTGCTGTGGTTGGAATAAATCAGGGACTGTCTCACTTCTTTGCCCTCCCCCCTCGGTGGCACTGGGGACACCTCAGGGCCTGTGGTGGCCTGTGAGGTGATCGTGGCTGGACTCCTGCAGCCTAATTCCTGATGCAAATGCCAATGGAAAAGCAATTCCTCATCTGTTTTCCAGAGGCAGAAGGCAGGCAGATTCCTCCTGCTGAGCAGTGGCTCGGGAAGGCAGCAGAGTGCTCCTGGTTTGGATCAGGACAGAGTGGAAGCAGCCAGCCCTGCTCCTGAGCCTACCTCAGCATGCCAGGGAAGGAGCGATTCCCTGGGACACAGAGAGCAGCACTGTCTCACCCAGAGGCACTAAAACCTTGTGGTGAGATCATGTCTTGGAGCAGGCCGTGTTTGGAATGCCAGGAGGATGCTGTTATCCCAGGATTTCTTTGCCATGCAACCAGACCTTTGCAAAGCTGGAGCCTTCGGATACAAAGGATTTTCATTAATGAGGTCACCGTGGCTGGAAGGGCTCCTGTGTCCCTGGGGTCACAGTGACTTTAATAATGCATTATTTCCCACTTAGACGTGATACAGACAGAAGAGGATTTGTGTAGCCAGTGAGATAAGGTGTCCCAAAAGCATTTAAAAATGTCTGTGACTGTATAAATAAGTTAGTGGGAACTGGAAGGGGATGTGTTGAACTGGCAGCTTTTTGGAGCTGCCCTCAACTGATGTTGCCACATCTGGTGATTGTCATCTTCTATCAGCGTGAGGAGGCTGTGAGCTGTAAAGGGAAACTGTTTGCCTTGTGAGGATGCTTCATTGATTTTTATTAACACTGGGGTTTAGCTCTACCTGCTGCTGGAAACTCAGCTCAGGCAGGGGCGTTCTCCAGCAATTCCATCACAAATCCTCATGGTCAAACCCAGTGAAAGGGGTAAGAGTATAAACAGCACTGAGCTCCCTCTGCCAGGGTGTGAAGGATGTCTCTTTCAGTTACTCAGAGAGCATCGGGATGTTAGTGTCTCCAAAGCTAAGATTAAAAAGAATTAAATGTTAATGCTCCTTTGGCAGGGTGGCTGTGGTGGAACTGCAGCAATGACAAACAGAGTGAAGGGATTTCTGCCACCCCCTGGTGTGGGGTTCCTGCCCAGCACTCAGCACTGCCACGGGCTGCAGGCACCTGCTGGGGCCTTGGGAGCTGCCCCTGCTGGGACACGTCCCCAGGATGGCACCGGGCCAGAGCACAGCCAGCTGCACCGGGCAGAAGCCATCGTCCCCACCCTTCAGCCTGGACAGGGCCCTCAGGGGCTCCCTTGAACCCTGCTCAGAAGTGAACTGAGCAGCAGGAGCCACTGACGCTGAGCTCGTGGAGATCCCCTCCTGTGAGGCTGCCTTCAGAAAGCAGATCTCTGTCCTCCTGGGGATCTCCTGCACCTCCCTCCTCCTCCTGCTCTCAGCACTCCCTGCTGCAGCGCCATTGGAGCTCTCCATGACAGCAGAGCCCGAGGAGCAGGACGGGCCTGAGGAAGGGCCCAGCCCCGCCAGAGCTGGGACAAGAATTCTTCCCACTGCTGCATCCGCTCTCGGCTGCCTCAGGCGGCCCTCCCCGGCCGGCTGCGGGTGCTGGAGGAGGCTCGCACACACCGCAAGAGAGCGTGTGAGCATGGCCTGAGGGGTGAGCACAGGGGCTGCTGGGGCTGGCATGAGGGACCGACGCCGAGGGATCAGGGACAGGCGCTGCAGGGATGTGGGACAGCAGTCGAAGGGCCCAGGGGAGAGGGCCTGTCCCACTGCCCCAGCAGCAGCCACGGACCCTGGCCCAGGTGTCCCATCAGGGGCTGGGCCTGGGAGCAGGGGAGCACCCGGTGTGCGCTCACTGCTTGCCCAGGCTGCACAGGGACAGCGGCACCTGCTGGGGCCCTGTGGAGCAGCCCCCATCCCGACACGTCCCCAGGGTGGCACAGTGGCCAGGGCACATCACATGTACTGTGTGAGAGGACCTTGACTCCAAAGAGCCATTTCCCAGGTGATGGGCCGGTGGGGGTGGTTGTTTCCCAGTGGTCAACTCCCAGTGACAGCAGGTCAGTGTCCCCTGAGTGCCCAGCATGTCCCGGTGTGCAGCACCAAACTCCCAGTGACAGCAGAGCAGTGTCCCCTGTGCCCAGCATGTCCAGGTGTGCAGCACCAAACTCCCAGTGACACCACAGCAATGTCCCCTGTGCCCAGCAGGTCTGATCATGTGTGTGGTATCAAACTCCCAGTGACAGCAGAGCAATGTCCCCTGAGTGCCCAGCAGGTTCAGGTGTGCAGTGCCAAGGCCCTGGGCAGAGGCTGGAATGAGCACAATCATCATTGATTCCCTGGGGAACACTCAGAGTCTCCTGTGTGGACACGTGGGCACATACCTCAGGTGCCTCTTGCTTGGTCCTGCTCAGCCAGAGCTCCCACAGCCCCTCTGGAATGCCTGGCATGGTCTGGGAACGCAGAGGGAAGCAGAGGAAAATAATCTCTGCAGCCATCATGGTGTCCAGCAGCTGCTGTGCCACGGGGCCACTGAGAAGGGGCCCTGGAGCTCTGGTCAGAGGCTGCTGGGCAGGGATTTCCCTGTCCCTCCTGAGTCCCACACACGCCCTGGTTGTGCCCGTAGTATGAGATCAGGTAGATGCCATCAACTCCCACCAGATCCAGCTGCTCCAGGGTAGATCCTCAGATCCCAAACCTTCAGCACCACCTGCACAGCCAGCCATTCACCTGCTGAGTTCCCCTGCCCTTCCCATCCCTGACTCCTTTGTCTGGGAGGTCACAGGAGAACAGGACGTGCTCCTGGGCCTTTCAGCACCTTTGGATGCTCAGAGGTGCCCTGTCACAGCACCAGCAGCCCCCGTGTCACACAGTGGAAGTGGACAACGACATCTGGGGCCCAGCAAGCTTCACATCCTCCCAGTGCCATCCCACATGTGAGCTCCTGCTGGGCACCAGATTCTCTGGAGAAATCATCTGGATGACAAGTTCTTAGGAGAGAATTCCCAAGTGCTGATCCCTGAGGGGCGTTTTTGGGGCCCTGGTTCTGACAGGGGGAGGTGCCTCAGCTTTGCCTTTTGCCTTTGCTGCTGCTCTTCTCAGGGTGCTGGAGTACAGCAAGGCTGTTAAAGGAGATGATGTTTAACTGCAGGTTCTTTCCCATTCCTTGATCACCTGAAATGGTTTTGTCTTCTCCAGCTCCTCTATAAAGGAGTCTTTATTCATGGATGCTGACTCTGAGTTTTTTGAAAATGCTGCAATAATTGCAATTATGAACTGAACTCCAGCTTCATGCCTGACATATCCTGAATGGTTTAAGCAGTTCATCATGGCAGCACTGAAACTGCTTTCCCAAGAAATGCCAATATTTTGGAGCAGCCCTGATGTATTACATCTTTCTCTGAGCCTGTTACTGAGACCAGCAGAAGCAAATCCATGTCCTCAAAGTTTTTTCAGTTTTATCCCAGTCTTGTCCCGCTCATTTCTTCCCTTCTGCCCTCTGAACTGATGCTTGATTTTCCTCCTTATAGGGGGCAATAATTTTAAAATACTTGCAAGGTTAATTTCTCCAAGAGGGAGTGAATGCTGTGATCATTCTCCACGTGAATAGGACAGGAGTTAATTGATTTTAAATATCCTCTCTGAAATGGAGTATAAGAAATAATAAGTATTCCAAGCAGAATGTTGTAGATCTTCAGGATTAAAGTACGGGTTATGCACTTTCAAATAAATTTAATTTTGGCAGGTCTACTTTGACAGGTCCTAAGCTGGAGCCTGTTCCTGGTACTTGGAGATTGCTCTCACCATAAGAAGCAATCCCCATTTTCAGTATTTTTCAGGCTTTTAGGTTCTCTCCAGTTCAAAGTGAGAGAAGACACTAAAATTGGCACCAGCACAGTGGGAGCTCACACAATGTGGTAGGAAACAGCATCCCCTCTCCCTCAGATCCCAGGGCTTTGGTCACTGGGTTCTTCACGCATCTTCCTGGATCCGTCTGTTCACAGCCCTTCCAGGCTTCTGCTTGTGCTCAAAAAGGCTCCCTGAGAAATGGTGAGAAAAAATGCTCTATCCTGGGGTCTGGGAGAATGCTGTATCCTGGCATCCTGATAATGAACTACCTTGAGGGGGGTGATTGCCATTCCTGACCACTGAATTCAGGAAACCAGTTGTCCCTCCCCAAGCAAGGCTTGGTTTCAGCCCAAGGTCACCAGACCCATCCTGAGCGAGGCAGGAGAAGCCCACAGGTGTTCCAGACACCTCCCACGTGCAGGATGCTCCAAGCTGCTCCCATCCCTCCTGCACCAGGGAGGTCCCTGCTGCTCCCCAGGCACCGACGGTGGCAGGAACATGGTGCCAGCCCAGGGGGCTCTGGATGATAATTCAGATTTAGAAATGAGGCTCTGTCCCCTCGTACAGGGGGGAAGAATATGAATAAATCTCTTCTTAATGAGAGCCAGGGTGCTTGGAGAATTCACCACTGTGGTCTCTCTGATAACTTCATGGCAAGGGCTTGTGGAGGCCTCAGGGCATTGCCAGGAACCTGAGGAAGCATTTCTGTACCAAAAGGGTGGTCAGACACTGGGACAGGCTGATCACCTCATCCTCTCAGAGACATGGTCAATGCCCCAAGTTGGTCAATGTTTAGGAAAACATTGCTCAAAACCTGCTTTAACTTTTGGTCAGCCCTGAAGTGGTCAGAGCTGGACTGATCATAATCACTGCAGGTCATTTCAGCTGAAATAAACAGACCTGGTCTGGTCTCTTCCATCCCAAGCTGGAGAAGTGCTTGGGGAAGCTGAGTGCAGTGAAGATGAGCAGCCGGAACTGGAATGTGGCAAACAGGGAACTGTGTCCTCCCCACAAGCAACCCGAGGCTGATGACTTCCTTGTTCATTCTCTATCTGAAACCACCTCTCTGGAAGTTTAATTTCAACAATCTGCAGGTGTAAAAGCTGCTGGTGCAGGCCTGGAATCTCCACAGCTCCATATATGAACATGCCAGGCCAGAGATGAGCTCCCCAAAGGCCAGTGGGAAGGATGCTCTTGCTATTCCGTTCGCATTTCTCACTGAACATGCAGATGAGTTTAATTTCTATTTAATCAGCCTCTGCAAACAGTAATCACTTGAGAGTTTTCCTGCTTCACATGCAGTGATTACTCTTCTTCCCCCAGCACTGCTCGTACCAGGCTGGGGGCTCTCAGCCCCGCCAGGTGACATCTTTCACTTCAAGGAGGTTCTGGTGCTTTGCTGTGAAACACTCTGTGAGCTGGAACTTGCTGCATCCGGAGGTGGCTCGGTGGCATCGTGTTCTCCTTGGGGCTGAGGTGCCTCTGACATCTCTGCTCTGCCCCTGGAGCAGTGCCAGGAGCGGAGACGTCAGTGGAGCCTTGTCCTCACTACAGGGGGTGACCCCAACTGCAGAGGGAGCCCAGTGCTGGGTGTTTGCAGCACCCCCAGTGCTGTATTTGCAGCGTTTGTGCTCTTGCTCTGCAATATGTGTGTGTGAAATTCAGCACTGCAGAGATCAGGGACAGCTGCTGCTGTCCCAGCTGTAATGGCAGACACAGGGAATGACTTCCCACTGCCAGAGGGGAGGAATGGATGGGATATTGGGAAGGAATTGTTCCCTGGGAGGGTGGGCAGGCCCTGGCACAGGGTGCCCAGAGCAGCTGTGGCTGCCCCTGGATCCCTGGCAGTGCCCAAGGCCAGGCTGGACACTGGGGCTTGGAGCAGCCTGGGACAGTGGAAGGTGTCCCTGCTCTGCAGGGGTGGCACTGGATGGGCTTTGAGGTCCTTTCCAATGCAGACCACTCTGGGATTCTACAATCTTTGCTGTCTCAAACCTGAACATGTGGGTCCCATTCCTGCACCTGCTGGGGATGTGCCCGAAGTCTGCAGTGCAGAGAGACCTCCCTGGCAGGTCCAGCTCCATGAGTTCAGCACAACAGAGGCTGAGAACTGATGGGCTGGAGGCAGACACCTGAATTTTTTGTGAAACTTTATAGAGAAAGAGCTGGAGCTTTTGCACAACTTTAGCTCCCAGAATTTTGTCCCTTTGTGTTTATAATTTTAGCTCAGACCTAGAGGCATTTTTCCTCCAATAAAGGAATGATATTTTTCTTGCCCTATGGGTGGAGGACATTGCTCCTTTAATTAAAAACTGCTACTTCTGTGTCCCTGAGCAGTCTGAGGATGCTGAAATTGGCTTTCCTAGACCACCAGCATCCTGCTACAGGTTGTGGGCCATGTGCTGACACTTGCATTTAATGTCTTCAGTGACACCCCTGTGATCATCTCAGCTGTCTGTCATTGCGTGGGCAGTTATTTCTGACAGCTTATTCCAAAGCAGGTCAGTATGGGCACGGGGAAATTTAGGCAGTAATTAGGGTTTAAAGAGATTTATTGCAGTGTGCCAGGCGTGGCACTTGACATCCTCAGCCTGATAATGCCACTTCCAGTGGATTTATCATCTTCCCTTTTTGGGAGGGGACGGTGGAGCAGGGCCTTTCTGCCCAGGAATGGTATTAAAGTAAAATAAAACATCTGTCAGCCATCCCTTACTGTTCTGTGCCCAAATCCCTGTATCCCTGGCAGTTCCTTAATTCTGTCTCCTCTTTTCTTCCCCCTTCTCTCCTCCAAATTTCCGTGAGCCTTAGCAGCTGGCTGAAAGTGGAATGAAATCATCCCAGCTCCTACACAGACAGCCTCGTTTCTGAGGGAGGACCAAGGATGGAAATTTCTGCTTCACAAAGCTGCAAAAAAGTAGAAGTCAGGGGACTGATGTGCAGCATTCAGCAAGCCTGGTGCTGCAGCAGAGATCAACATCTGCTGTAATTACTTTCTTTAGAACTTCACAATTGTCCTGATAATTTTGGTAGGAAGAAGAACAAATGGGAAAAGATCTGGAAGATACTCTTGGTGAATTTTTTAATTAAAATGTTTTTGATTTGTTGAGGAACACTGAAAGAAGCAATTAAAGCAAGATGATATTGGTCTATACTTACAAGGGAGAGCCTTGCCAGGATTAACTGGCTTGGCCCAAATAAATTACTGCCTCTGGATTTGCATTAGCAAATACTTCCTAGAGATGTTAATGAGGAAAGAGCGAAAATGGAGTGGGTGAGATCATAACAACAAAGGCAGCCTGCAGGGCCACAGAGTCCCAGAAGGGTCTGGGGTGGAAGGGACCTTAAAGCTCATCCCATCCCATCCCTGCATGAGCAGGGACACCTTCCACTGTCCCAGGCTGCTCCAAGCCCCATCCAGCCTGGCCTTGAGCACTGCCAGGGATCCAGGGGCAGCCCCAGCTGCTCTGGGCACCCTGTGCCAGGGCCTGTCCACCCTCCCAGGGAAGAGTTCCTTCCCAATATCCAACCTAAACCCATACTCTGTCATTTTGATCCCATTCCCCCTTGTCCTGTCCCTCCATCCCCTTGTCCAAAGTCTCTCTCCATGTTTCCTGCAGACTCCCTTCAGGCCCTGCAAGGTCACAATTCAGTCGCCCCAAAGCTTCTTCTCTCCAGGTGAACATTCCCAGCTGTCCCAGCCTTTCTTCCCAGCAGAGCTGCTCCATCCCTTTGCTCATCCTGGAGCCTCCTCTGGGCTCCTCCAGCAGCTCCAGCTCCTGCCTGTGCTGGCCCACGGCTGGGGCAGCTCTGCAGGTGGGGTCTCACCTGAGCACAGGGGCAGAATCCCAATCCCTGCCCTGCTGCCCACACTGGGATCAGCCCAGGGCTGGGGGAGGGGCTCTGGGTCAGCCTGGACCTGCCTGGGGAAAGTGTGGGGTCAAACCAAGACACTGCTGCAGGTTTCAGCTTGGGGAGTCCAGCCATGGCCAGAGGGGCTGTGCCTGAATTTCACTCAGGGTAAAGAAAGGTTTATTTATTTTCTTCAGGCTTCGTGTTTCAGTAATTCAATTCCAGACCTTGGCCAGGCTCCATTTAAACAAAGCAAGGATCCAGGGTGTGAAGTGCTGTGCTGTGTGATGACCTAATCCAAATCCCACAAAGTCTGGGAATGTTTCCACTGCCTCCCTGGGAGCTGGATTAGACCTGCACTATCGCTCCTGCCCAGTGCCAGTGCTGGTTCCACAGCAGCAGCAGTCCCTAAAAACCCTGATGGGGCACGGCTGAAGGATGGGGCTTTTGGGTGGTGTTTTCACCTTCATTTCTCCATTAATGGAGAGAATTAAATTAGCCATTCAAATCTCCGTTAATGGAGAGTATTAAAATGACAAGGGAGATAAACAGGTTTTGGTGGAGCTGGGCCAATGGTTGTGCTCGTGGGATGGTTCTGGAGAGATAAAGCTGTTTGCTCTCAGGCCAATTGTGGGGTGTTTTTTCCCTTTCAAAGCAGCTTTTCTCCTGCAGTCAGGGGTGATTTCCTGGTGGTGTCACACTGAGCTGTGCTCACCTCTCCAAGGGCTGATGGGCAGAGGAGCAGCAAGTGCCAATGTGTGGACAGCTCTGGTGGCTGAAACCCAAGGCACAAGCCTGGCTTTTACTGAGGGCACTGAACACACTGACCTGCAGGAGAACAGCTCTCAGTGTGGGGTGCAGGTTCCTCCTTCCAGCTGGGAATTCCTCCAATTGCTCATTCTTCCTATGGTGAATATACAGGAATTCCTGCAGTACATTTGATTAATTCCTGTAATAAATCCAGGCCCATTGCTGAGCTGTTCATTGGAACACTCTCCACTGACATGAGAGGTCAGTGAGAGTGTGCAGTGCCTTTTTTGTACTTTGAATTTGGTAAACATGGATTTCCTGCACCGCTGTCCAGTGGCAATCCCTGCCTGGATTGCAAGGATTGCATGGAATTGCTCAGACCCCACTGTCACAGGATCCCAGAATGGTTTGGGCTGGACAGGACCTTAAAGTCCATCTCATTCCCTGGGCAGGGACACTTTCTCCCAGCCCAACCTTGTCCTGCCACTGTGGCTTGGCCCCACCTGGGAGAAGCTGATTTGCCAACATCAACCATTCCTTTTTCAACCTGAATTCAGGCACCAGTGCCAGGAATTGTGGTGACAGTCATTAACCTCACTGTCACCTCCTGCAGCAGGACAGGCTGGGCTGGCTCCTGTGCAGGCAGGGCTCCAGGGAAATAAAGAGCTCTTTAAGGATTTTTTAAGGGACAAAGGGCTCTCCAGGACACTGAGTGCAGTTAATCCTCACAGAGGAGCTCTCTGGCCTTGGCAGTAACAGAGTCATGATTAAAGCTGTGCTCAACATCCTCCTCCCAGCAGTACCAGGACCCCAAGCCCACCCAAGCTCAGGGATCAGCCTCTGGCTGTCTGGGAGGGATAAAAATGGGCTTTTTAAGCAAGTGCTGACCTTTCTCCTTGAGATCTGACCAGTTGTGGCTTTGCCTTCCAGAGGAGAAGTTCAGTCCCTCCCTTTGGCCTCCTGTGCATCTGGAATTGCTGATCCCATTTCTCCAGGCAGGAGCTCCGTCTGTAGTAACAGGCTTTTAAATATGTAAATCTATTTTCAAAGCAAAATAACATCCCCAAATGTTCATGTATCTCTCAGAAGGAATAAAGGGTCTCTGTCCTAATATTTTATGCAAATCTTGCTTTTGCACTTGTACTTGAGCATGAATAAATATCAGTGCTTCAAAAGAGGGGAAAAAAGCTTCATCAAAAGAAAAAAACCTTTATTTCTATTGCATAAATAATGGTAAAATTAAAATATTTTTGTACAGATTATATATTTACAGTAGAGTTTGGTTAGAGGGAACAGCTGATACATATGGCATTCAGTTTTCCTTTATACACTCCTTTATACACTCAGATAACTTGTAATAACATAGGATTTATTTCAGTTGCATGCCCAGTTAATTTATATTAATATTTACAGTATTTTGTACAAAGGTTTTCTGTTAGGTTTTTTGTTTTTTGTTTTTTTTTTTTACTATTATGCTGCTGACTTTATGAAGTTTTTTCTTTAATTAAAAAGCCATGTCTTTCGTTAACAAGCCAAAAAACCCCGGTGAGTTTACAAATGAACAGTAAATGGCTGGAAAACATGAGCTGGTGACAAAAGGGAGGCACAGGGATTAGTGGAGGCCTTCCTAGAGACAAATCAGGAGGCATTGATTCCTCAGATCCTGCTATGGATTAAATGGCAACAGCCTGGGTCCTGGGCTTATTCCAATGAACTCGAATGAGTTATTTCTGACTGACCCTGGGGCCCATGGGTAACCTGCTCTCCCTTCCTTGCCCAGCCCAGATAAATCTGAGGAACAACAGCTGGAAGGGCTTTGGCTGCTCTGGAAGGGATGCTCAGGAACGTGAGCCCACCCTCGGGCTGCTGCAGTGGGAACCGAGGCAGGAATTTGGGGAGTGATGTCAACAACATCACCTGCAGCCTTTGGAATGGCCCCAGGAGGGACAGAACGTGCCCAAGTGCTGGTGGCACCAGAGCCACCTCAGAGCTTCCCAAGGTCTCCTGGTTGGCTGATGGAGACACAGGACCAGCTGGAAAAGGAAAGCTGGAACATTGATCTCACCTAAAGTGGGGGAAATCCAGCTGCTGGTTTGGGATGCTGGCAAAGACAGGCCAGCAGAAGACAGAACAGCTGGGGAAATAATTGGGTGGAAAATGGCAATTTCATCTAGCAATGGTTTTCAAGGCTACAAAGTATGTTGGTCAGTCTTGACAGAAAATTAAAAAAAACCCTGTGTGGTACTTTCATCATCAAATTGTCAAGTAATGAGCTCTAGATCCAGAGGATTTCTTTTTTCTCATTTCTCCCTCTTCTGGGGCTGCAATTATTTCATAGTCAAGATGCCAAATTACACCAGTTTTCCAGGCTTTTGCCATTGGAAAGGTGCAAGTGGATCACACTTCCAATTAAAAGGGTCTTAGATTTTCTGCCCACCTTGCTCTTGGTGAAGCTTCGTCACTTCCTAGAGCTGCCTAAAATGTCCTTCTTGAACTGGAGAAATACAGACCCCATCCTGATAACAGGCAACTACATAAATATATGGAAATGTGGTGAAACTTTTCTTTTTCTGCATTAAATTCCTGGGAAAGGAATAGGTTTTAAGTGATGCCAGGGAAATGTAATTGCACTGTCAGAGCACAGGAGGGTAAAATAATAGATTGAAACCCAGCAAGTTCTGTACATCTTCATCAGTGGAATGGAAGCGTGATTCAGAGCCAAGAAAAAAAGACACTTCATCAGATTCTCATTTTAGAAGAGTTGGTTTTTCTTCTTTCAAACGCTCATCCATAAAGCAGGAACTAAATCATGGATTACAGGGGTGGGTAAAATAAGGGACTTCATTCTTAGAGATTTTAATGTCATTCCTCCCACTGCTTCTCCCCTCGCTGCTCCAGGGCTGACGGGGGCTGTGCTTCTGTCACCTCGGGGTGGTGACAGCCCTGGCAGCTCCCAGCACGTGCAGGGGCAGAGTTTTCCATGGGAAAAGCTGAGTCCCTTGTCCTGGGGCCCTCGTTGAGAATGGAGCCCCTCCCAGTCACCTGGAGCACCTTCCAGTGCCAGGGGTGGCCCAGGAGATGTTTGGCTCTTCTGCAACAGGCAGGAGGATGCAGAGTCAGTTTTTGGGACAAAATATTCCTAAGCTTCAATGGAAGAAAGGACCAGTGGATGCTTGGCTTATCCAAACAGATTTCAGCCATCCAGAGTGGCAGCCTTGGGAATGTTTTCTAGCTTGGCTTGCTTTGCTTGCTTTCTACCCTAGTTCTGGATTTTAAACCTCTCTTTACTTGGCCCAGCTTATAAAGAGGCGTATCCAAGCTGCTGGAATTAAAGCAACCAACATCCAGCCCTGCCAGTGCACCAACCAGTTTCCAACAGGTGAAACCTCTGGATAACCGGGATGGAATCTCTCAAATGAACTGGATTACACCCAGAAATTCAGCTTGGCTCACCGGGGAGCAGGGACAGGAGCTGGGGGTGCTCCTCTCTCCCACTCTCCTGCTCACCCTGGACCTGGGATCTGTGATCACTCTCCCAGGTGCTGACAGTGGCTGGGGGATATGGGAGTGCCCATCAAGTGGGAAGAAGAATTATTTTGTGAAATCTCTCTAATTCCCTATCACCTCCCACAGCATGAGGACCACAGTCCTAACAAAGCCAAGCCTTCCTAATTTAAATCTTTTAATTATGTTGACATTGCTTCTGATCAGAAATTCCTCCTCGTAGTGCACTCATGAAGGGGCCAGGCTCCCATGGGTGGCACTGGAGGTGACACCTCCCAGGTGTCACTGGTGAGCAGGATCTGGCTCTCCAGGGCCAACAGCACCACCATCATGGAATATCCTGAGTTGGAAGGGACCCACAAGGACCTCAAGTCCAGCTCCTGGCGCTGCACAGGACAAAGCCACTGCACCTGTCCTGCCTGGAACTCCCCAGCTGTGGTTTCCTCATGTCTGCCCTGAAGGAATGGCTTTGCCTCTGACAGGTGAGCAGTGTTCCTTCAGCAGCATTGGCTGGAATTCACTTCCCTACAGCCTCCAAATTATTTCAGCATTGGTGAGGCTGCTGTTCCTTCTGCTGGCTTTTCCAGGAGCACGGGATCAGGGTCACTGCTAAAGCCAGTGGCTGAAGCCAAGGTCAGTGGTGATCAGGGTTGGAGGAGCAGGAACCCAAATCCTTCCCACCAGAGCTTGATCCCCACATGAAGAACCTTCCCAGAGAGTCCTCAGCAAGCCCAGGACAAGCAGTGCTCAGGCTGAGTGGATTTCACTTCCTTCTGAATTAAACCAAAGCCTCTCTCGGGCTGAAATCACCACGTCCCTCTTGAAGCCTTCCCTGCACGTCAATCCCCTTAATTGCACACAGTTCTTTGTGGCCAAGCCAACAGAGTTGCTCATGAATTCCTAATAATTTCCTAATCCATGAAAAGCCCCTGTCCCACTGCTGGGAGCTGTTTGCCCATCGCTGGAAGTCTGGGATCATGTGTGCTCTGCCACGGTGGCACCCATGTCACGAACAGCCAGGGTTGCCATGGCAATCTCCTGTTCCTCCAGAACTGCAGGGCTGAAAAGACACTTCAATCCTCCTGGAACTGGCAAGAGCAGAAGTTTAGAGCTTTTTCTGACAGCTCTGCTGCAGTCTGAGTATTTTTTAAAGTATGTTAATTAGCACTTAAATAAGGTTTTTTTTCCTTAAAGTATGGGATGTGGGGTTTTTATTTTTATGTCTTTGATTCTTCTGCTTTCTCCCCCTTCAGCTTTTGCCATCAGGTTCCAATCAGAATTTTACTGCTCTATTTTTACCTCCTGTCTGTAAAAGCAGCAAAAAGCCCTATTTTTCCCCTCTTGTGTAGAAGGAAAAAAAAAAAAAAGAAAAAAAAAAAAAAGGAAAAAAAAAAAAGAGAGATAAATGGATGTTACATAAATGGAGCCAGGGAGGGAGGTAGGAGACATTCAGTGCTGCTGGACGGGAAGGCTGTGGGGAATGGAATAGCTTGGCCTGATCCATCCTGCATTGCCAGGAGCCACTGATTAAAAAAGGGATCTCTTCTCAATGCCTGGGGATGGAGGAAGGCAGCTCTAGGAAGGGCAAGGAGATCTCTGGCAAGACATGACCCTGATTCATAATGGAAAAGTGAGGTTCCCTACAGAAAAAATCACACCCCAAAGCCCCAAAAATCCTGTACCCAGTAAAATCAGTGGGGAGTTGTGCAATGAACTCTACTGACACCAGGCTATGGCTTTTACCAATATATTCATTATAGGTTTGGCTTTACAAATGGAACTGCGAGGGGAAGGGTTGGGCTGGAGAATGGCTGTATTTACAAGGGTTTATGGGGCATGCAGGAGGCAATTCTGTAGCCTTCCAGAAAGCTTCAAGGAATGCAGACAACCATTGTCCATGAGGTGCTGCTGGGCCTGGAGTCTGCTGGGGGTTTGTGGCACATGGGTGAGGAAATGCGGGGAAATGCCTGGTTTGGGGTTGTGGGTTTGGGCTCAGTGGAGGCACTGCTCTGCCCCGTGCTCCCCCATCCCTCCCCTCCACCTCCATTTGCCCATGCTCACTCCAGCACAATCCCAGGGAGAAAATGAGTATTCCTCGGTGGCAAGGAACATTTAGACTTTTTTTCCCAGAGCTGCCACCTTTCCACAGACCCCTGAGACCTAAAAGTGGGGATGAGTTTTCTCAAAATGATCTCCAAGCTCATTATCTACAATGCCCAGCACAGGAAATGTGTCTGGGCTCCCCAGTTCTGAGAATCCCACACCAGAATATCCCACAGATATTCTGCTGCTGCCCTGTACAAATGGAAATTTCTCCATCTTCTGGGAGACAAAATTGGTTTTTTTTTTTTATGGAATATTCTGCAGTTCACCTCTATTGGTTACAGCAGAACAGAAAAGCAGTAGTTATGTGTTTAGGAAAGGCAGAAAAAACCAACTCAGGTGCTGTGGAAAAGGTGTTGTCTTTGGGATGGAGGGGACACCAGGAAAATGGCAGCAAAAGGTGGAGGTGGGAGACTGAGACACCTAAAAGTGACTTGAGTTCAAAGGGGTGGTGGGAGACAGGACAACGAGCAGCAGATTTTTTAATTAGGCTGCTAAAATACAGATAAATGTCACTCAGACTGGTAGAAAATAAAGAGCTGGAATGAGTGTTGGGGATGGATCCAGTGTAAGTCAGTGGCTGCAGGGTGGGATGAGGGAGGCTGGGCTGTGCAACCCCTGGGGGAGCCGTCCTGCCCCTCCTGTGGCACAGGGAACAGTCACCTCCGCTTCCAGGAGCAACATCTCAGGGTTCCTGGGTGTGCTTGGAGCTCTCCCAGCACAGCCACCCCACTCCAGCACCAGAGTGCCTCCATGGAACTCCCTTGGAGCACTCTATGATCACCAGCTGGGATCTGCCAGGAGGGCAGGAGATCACCTCTGTCCTGGTGTGACACCCAGGGGCACAGTTCATCCAAAGGGAAATGCACACATTTGTGTCAAGTTTCAAAGGAAAAACACCTTCCCAAGCCATCCTGGCTCCTTGTACTTCGCGTGTGGTGTCCCTGCTCTGGACCATTCCATCTTCTCCTTGCTGCTCCCTAAAATGTATTCCAGGAAAACCACCCAAGGCTGCCCAGATCTGGAAGTCTGACACACTCCAAACACACCGGGGTGGGCTCAGGTTGGGTTCCTTCTTCTCCTGCTGAGCTCAGCTTTTCCAATGGCCCCTGCTGGAGCCTGCCATGGGATGGGGGTGGTGGGATGGATCCTGGGAGGGAATGGAGAAGTTGGCTGGTCAATCAACACTTTACCATGTGGGTGAAAATAAAACCTCCCCCACAGGATGATGTCTGCCATGGAGGTTTCACTGCAGATCATAACCGGGCCACATGAAATGGAATAAATCAAAATTGTGCAGGCAAGGAGAGGGGAGGAAAGCTCGGGAAGAGCTTCCCTCAGGATTTTTACCTGGGAAAAAATTCTTGGAGGCCAATAAAGAAGAAGGGTAAAACTGCTGGAGAGGAAATGTTGAATATGCAGAGAGGCCCAAGGAGAGGGAGGTTTAGCTGGCGCTGGTGGTGGCAGAGTCCCTTGGAAGACTTTGCACAAGTTCAGCAATGCCCAGGTGGGAAAACAAGGGTGCTCCTCAAGCCCTGATTCACAGTCGGAAAAAAATGGTCAACAGACTCCTGCTACCCCACAGTCTCTTGTCAAAGGTGGAGCTGATGAAGCAAAAAATAGACATTTTGTATGGTGCTGGCAAATTCTCCCCTTTTTTCCTCAGAAAATACTGTACAAGGATGCTCTAGCTCCCCTCTAATGCCGTAAACTCCATGGCATGGTCATAAGGGAAAAGGAAAGTGAAGCTGGAACATGTGGAACAAAAGGAACAGGACTTGCTTGTGGCAATGCTACGATCAACTTCCTGGGAATGCGGGCCCGGCGGGAGCTCCGTGGGATAGTCACTGGGCCCTGGGGTAAGGACAAGTCACGAGGCTGGGCCTCCTCCAGACCGCAGAGCGCCGGATCCAAGTGTCCTCCGCGTTGCCATTGCTGTTTCGAAGCAATAATTCGGGACTCCTGGATGTGGGATTATTGCATTAGGAAACAAAACCTTTAAAGCATTAGAACAGCCCTTTGATGTCCCTGCCAAAAGGATGTGGTTGGTTCACAGGACACGCTGCTGGCTCCGGCTCCTGCTGCAGGCGCCGGCTGTGCCCGTGTGTCGGTGCCGTGGGATCGGGGCGGGAGCTCTCCCGGGGTGCGCATGCATGGCCGCCATCCCGTGCCAGGACCACTCCGAGCCGTGCCAGCCCTACTCCATGCCGCTGCGCAGGATCTGGTTGGCCGCGATCAGCATCACGCTGATGATGAAGGCCATGGCGAAGGCGCAGATGAGGCTCTTGCGCACGCACGTCTGGCGGTTCTGCTTCTGGGCGTGCACTGCGGAGACAAGAGGGGCGTCACACAGGGCAGGGGTTCTGTTCCCTCCTGGAGCAGCTCAGGAACCCTCCTGTTCTCACTGTCCCTCTCCCTGCTGGGACATCCCCAAACAACCCACCCAACCCTCCAGGACTTCCAAACCAGCCCATCCCAGGACTTCCAAACCAGCCCATCCCAGTCCTTCCAAACCCTTCAGGAACTCCTTTCCCTCATCATGGCTTTTAATCCCTTTAAGTGCTCACAGGGATGTTTGGGGTTATCTGTGTATTTCTTTTAAGCTCTTTGTGAAGTTGGAATCACAGGATGGGTTGGGTTGGGTTGGGTTGGGTTGGGTTGGGTTGGGTTGGAAGTGACCTCAAAGCCCATCCTTGTCCCATGGGCAGGGACACCTTCCACTGTCCCAGGTTGCTCCAAGACCCATCCAGCCTGGCCTTGGACACTTTCAGGGATCCAGGAACAGTCACAGCTGCTCTGGGCACCCTGTGCCAGGGCACCCTCCTTCCCACTCTCTGACCTAAGCTTCCTCTCTTTCAGTTTGAACTAAGTTGTTTCTAAAGTTCTTTAATAGCAACTATCAACCTTGTGTGAATCCCTCCAAGTCATCCAGGTCAACTGGGAATGAGTGGAAAATCAAGAATCGCTCCCTGATGACACTCAGGCCCCCACTGTGACAATTCCCAGGAGCATCCATGGCACATGAGTCACTTTTCCAAACTTTTTAGGTTTTAGGTTTTCTGTGCAGAAACCAAATCAGATTTATTAAGAACCTTTCCAAGTGAATGCTTACAGAATAATTGTCAAAAGAGATGAGAGCAGCAATTAAAAAGCAGACAGAGTTGGGATTTTTAGCACTCATTTTATTTAATTTTACCTTTTGCCAAGGTTGTCAGTGAGAATTCGTGCTGTGATTTAATTAAGCCAGTTCATGACCCTGTCTTGGCCTCCCCACATCTGAATGTCAGAGCCACGTGTGGTGTTGGGCACTGTGGAGATTTGTTTGCAAAGGCCTTGAAGGTTCCCCCAGGCAATCCCAGGGTGGTGATGGCTGGAACAGCCCAATTATCACCCCAGCAGCACCACCATGGTCACCACTAAACCATCTCCTAAGTGCCACATCCACACTTCTTGGACACTTCCAGGGATGGGGATTCCACCGCTGCTGGACAACCCTTGCAGTGAAGAAATGTTTCCTTTTTTCTCATCTAACCCTCCCCGGGCCCAGCCTGAGGCCGTTCCCTCTCCTCCTGTCCCTGTTCCCTGGGAGCACAGCCCGACCCCCCGGCTGTCCCCTCCTGTCAGGAGTTGTGCAGAGCCACAAGGGCCCCCCTGAGCCTCCTTTTCTCCAGGCTCAGCCCCTTCCCAGCTCCCTCAGCTGCTCCTGGGGCTCCAGACCCTTCCCAGCTCCGTTCCCTTCCCTGGACACGCTCCAGCCCTCAGGGTCTGCATTGTCCTGAGGGGCCAAGGACTGACCCCAGGGTTTGAGGTGTGACCTCAGCAGTGCCAGCAGAGGGGACAAGCCCTGCTCTGGTCCTGTTGCAGCCCAGGTGCCACTGGCCTTTTTGGCCATCTGGGCACACCTGGGCTCATGTCCAGCCAGTGGCACCAGCACCCCCAGGGCCTTTTCCAGCTGCCAGCTCCTCTGTCCCAGCCTGGATTGTTCCATGGGACATTCTGTTCCTGTTGTGCCCCATGGGACAAGTGCAGGACCTGGCATTTGGCCTGTCCAGGTCAGTCAGGGACAGCCAGGAAATCATCCCACACACGATGGACAGCTCTGCCTGCCTGCTCTGGGCCTTGCTTTGCTCTTGGTGCTTGGTTTGCCCTGGGAAGGGATGTCCCTGTCACCTTCTCCTCATGGATGGTCTTGTGATGACAGGAAACTTTCAGATGGTTGACAACAACCCCAAAACAAACCTAAAATGCAGCCAAGGACAGGCTCCAGGTGCCCACGTTTAGAAAGCTGGAAAGGAGAATATTTTTAGAATATATAGAAAAACTCCTTGCTCTGATCCAGCCTTGAACCTTATGGCACAGAGAGACCTGGATGCTGGGTTTTGAATGCCAGTTTTCTCCCCCATCACCTCCTCTGGCAGGTGTTCAGCAGTGCCTGTGCCCTAATCCCAGCTCCCAGTGGTCCCAGCTCAGTGCCAGGGGCACAGAGCCCTCCTTAGGGAGGTTTGGAGCCATCCTGCCCCGGGCAGGGAATGTGAGTGAGGCCTTGCTGTGTTCTGGGCAGGGAATGAAATCCCCCCTGCCAGCAGTTCTCCCAAATTCCTCACTCTCTGCTTGCACTGCTCTGCTCCAGGATTTCTTCCCTGGCTTTTATAAACCACACAGGACCAGTGCTGTGGCTCCCTGGCTTTGTGCACGGTGCCCTAGTGCTTTGAAAAGCTCACCTTGCCCAGCTGTAATTATTTTTTAATGTATTTTTCTATTATTTCTGTACTCTGAAAGCACTCCCAGGAAGCAGAGAAATCACTGACACCACCAGCATTACTGTCAGGGTGGGGCTGCTGATGGTAACAGCAACCCAAGGCTGGCCAAGGGTTTACTGGGATAACCAACTCACCTCTTCAGATGAAAAGAGTAAAACATGCTTGGTGTTTTTGCAGAAATGTTCCTGAATTGAACAACTTCTTCAGGGTTCTGTTATACAGTAGTGCCTGAAGGCAGCAGGATGCAGGGAAGTCCCATTTACTGATCTTTACCCACTAAAGGGACACCAAACATCCAAATTACCTACAAATAACTCCGGGTGAAAGGGGAATGTCTGCCCAGCCAGACCCTTTTGCTGTTGGTTGGGAATGGCTCCAGGAAGGAGGTGGGTATCAGCATTGCTCTGCTCGCTTAAAATCCACAGTGAGACAGAAGAGGTGGAACTCCTGATGTCCTGATTCCTGGAATTCTTCCCTACAACAAGAAGTTCCATTTAACCAGCCCTGATAACTGAGGAGGGCATGCCCTCAGTTCTCTCCTTTCTCTAAATCCATCGTCTCTGAGGACAGAATCTGCTTTTCCTGCTGGTTCCCACAGCTGGCATAGTTCCTGGGCTGGATGCCAACATTTGGGTGCCTCTGGGACCCAAAGATGGGACCCAGAGCTTTTGCCACCCACAGGACATGCCAGGGGTTGGATGTGGTTCATTGGACACGGGCAGAGCCTGAGGCTCCTCTGGAGAAATCCTGAACCTTTTTAGGGGGAAGAGCAACCCAGAGGTTTCCAACATCCATCAGAACTCATGAGGCAAAGGCAAATCAAAGCTGGGTCATTCTTCATCTTCTCAACAGTCCCAGGACAGGCTGCAGAGGAGAACTCCCTCGCTGGCACACACCACTGCCCCCAGGACTCCTCAGGAACTGGGGCTAATGGGGCCAGGCTGTCACAATGACCACGGTGGGTTTGGGATGTGCTCCCAGCACTGGGAGCCTTCTCCCCAGCAGGAGAACCGTTCCTCACAAGGACAGCAGCAGAGTATTTATAGAGCCCTGTCCCAGCCCTGCCACAGGTGAGTGATGGTGGCTTGCTCTGGCTGCCTGGAGTTATTTTTGATTTAACAGGGCAGTTTGTCATCCCCAAACTGAGCTGAGCAGGACGGGGGGCAGGGAGGAGCTGCTGGCTGCATCCCATGGATGTGAGGGTCATGGCTGAGGGTGGGACCCCCCTGCCAGTCCTGTAGCCACTGACACTGCTGTGCCACCAGCTCTGTGTCCTGAGTGTTGGATCAAAGGAACTGCCAGGAAAAGGCTGCTGGGCTGTAAATCTTTGGGAGCTGCAAATTGTCCTTTCCCTGTGTCCCAGGAAATCACACAGCCTTCACTGTCCTGCCCTGAGTGCTGATAAAAACAGAGATAAAGGTGAGGACAGAACACTGCTTCTGCCCTGGGCCTGTCCTTCCCCTAGATGTGACATCCTGCAAAGGACTTCAGTGTTCAGAAGGAGCTGAGGAAATCCTGGACTTGGCCCTGACTGTAATACAAATATTGTATTTGGGGTAAACTCTGGTGAGAGGTGCAAGGTCTGCCATCCACATTGATACTGAAGATTTCATGGTCATAAAGACCTTATTATCACATTATTTCCATAATTTTTATGACAGAAATGTCATGGCTTTGTACTGATGGTGATATTATCTGTACAACACTCTTCAGCACCTGAGCCAGCTCACCCAGGTGTGGAGAAGGGGGATGTCCAGGTGTGGAAAATGGGGATGTCCAGGTGTGGAGAAGGAGAATGTCTCTGCCCACAGGAGGAGAAGGGTTTGGAGCTGGTCTGGGATCCAAGAGGTGACACTGAGTGGAGATCCCCCTTTCACCAAGGTGCTCCTGGAAGTCTCTGCTGTGTCTGCTCCCTTAGGAGATCCCCAAATCTCAGAGGGAACAACTGGGGCTCATCTTGGCTTCATTCCTCCCCGAATTAAAGGCCCTTCAATGGGGTGGATGGTACCTTAAATATAGATGGGAGTTGAAAGAAATATTTGAATTGCTATTTGAGGAGTTGAACGAAGAAAGGGAGTTGTTTTAGGGTGTAATTCATCTCATCCCAAGGCAGCACCTAAATTAAACTCAAGGAACTCTACCCAAAAAGCATCTCCTTCAGTGCAGTAATTAGAAGTGAGTGACCCCAGGAACATGCCCCTGAACAGCTGAAAGCTGTCCCTTAGTGCCACAATCCATGACATGTAATTCCTGCTATTGAGCCCTGTAGGGATCCTGGTGTTTGAGAGCTGGGAGCTCTGAGGGTCATTCCTGGCCAGCCTGGAGAGCTCCAGGGACACAACCTGTCCTTTCCTGGCAGAAATGCTCCTGTCAGAGTTGTCACACCAGAACTGTCCCCTTCCACTGGGACCTGGAGCAAAACTTTGCCCCTCTGTTGATAGTTCAGCTGATCTTTATTCTCTTCTGGATTTGTGTGTGTTCCCAACATCTAAAAAAAGGGTCTGTTTTGCTTCTAGGTTCTGCCTGGCACCAGCAATGCCAAAACATCCCACGAGAAAAGCTGTTCCTGCTGCACTTTTGGAAACTGGAGCTTCCAAAATGAGATGCTGAGCATTTGGGACCCAGGTTTTTTCTGGGATGGTTCAGCCAAGCTCCCAGAACTCTGCAGCAGTGACAGCTGGCTCCTGTCCCCAGGGATCAGCAGGTCAGTGGGCACCAACAGCTCCAGGCAAGGAAGAAACATCTCTTCCTCTGCGCTCTTCTCCAGGAGGAACACAAAAATTGTTGCTTGGCCTAATTCAGAGAGTGCTGCTGCTGCCTCCCTCCTGCAGGGTTTTTGTCATTCAGCTGTGCTCCTCCAGCTTCTCTGCCCTGTTTAGCACATGTGAGGGTGAGAATGGAGCTGCTGCATCCCATTCATTAGCCAGGCCAAGGACTGGGCTATATTTTCATCCTCTGCTCTTTGTCTCTGCCTGGTGCCCTTTCAGAGCTGTTTGACCCCACAGAATGTCACAGTTCCTCCCAAAATGGTCTAAAGTGGGATTGCTGGGTGGGACACACAGTGGCTCCAGCAGGGCACAAACTCTGAGCTTCTCTGTTGCATTCTCCTGGGCTCTTCTGCACTTGAGATGATTTCATGGAATCACAGAACAGGCTGGGCTGGAAGGGAACTTAAAAACCATCTAATTCCATGGGCAGGGACACCTTCCACTGTCCCAGGCTGCTCCAAGCCCCAATGTCCTGGCCTTGGGCACTGCCAGGGATCCAGGGGCAGCCACAGGCTGAACAACCAGGATCTGTTTGGTTGCTCTAAGCAGCAACACTTCAGAGCAGTGTGAGTTCCTCTGGCCAAGGAAACAAAAATGCTTCTTCTGAGGTGGCTTAAAATGGGGAATTTCCTTGCCAGTGTCAGCTGTGTTCAAGTTCAAAATTTATTGTAGATACCAGTTCCGATCCCAATTCTTGATCCCCTGTGGCTCTGCTGAAGGAAGAAAATGTTTCCCTTTCTCTGGGTGCCTTCAAGCACTGCTCAGCCCTTGGCTTTGCAGAGCTCCTCCCGTGTTCAGAGGAGCTGTCCTGGCTGAGGCAGGTCCTGGCAGCTCAGAGCAAAAGGTGCCAGGGCAGCAGGGCATGGACCTCTGCTCACTGCTGGTGTTACAGTGCAGGAGAGGACTCATCCCAGCTGCTCCCTGGAAGCATTTTTGGGATCTCAACAGAAAACTGGAGAAGCCCAACACAGCTTGGTAAGGCCTACCAGTCCCAAGAAAGTCTTTCCATGGTGGGATGAGGGAAATCAAGGTGTTTCTGTAGGGAAATTCAGCCTGGCTTAGACACTGACCTCAGCACATCCCTCTGCCTGCATCCCACCAGAGAGGGGGGAAACCCCCAGTGCTCCATCCCTGAGCCTGGAAAAGGACCAGCTTTGCTAAGGGATAGAAGTCTGAGGGCAGCTCAGTTGAGCCCTCTGGGTGTCCTTGCTCCTCACTCCAAAACAACTCCCTGCCAACCCCAGGCACCCCTGTCCTGGATCAGAGCGAGTTTGACAGACACAGGATGACAGAACAGGAACCCAGGGACTGACTCTCTCACCTTCAAACTCTGTTTGGCAGTTGCCAGAGTTCTCGTTCAAGCTCTCCTCCTCGTTGATGATGATGTTCTCGATGTCCTTCATGGTGAGGTGGTCGCGGAAGGCGTGGTACAGGATGTGCTTCAGCTCCTCCAACGTTATCCTCTGCATGTCAAACTGTGGGAGACAGCCCAGTTACACCCAGGGATGGGGCTCCCACGGAAGCAGCTCTGGGGGCAAGGCCACAATCCCCAGCTCGTGTTTTATCAGCCTCAGTTCAACAGCTCGGTGGGGGTCTGAGCTCTCTGGGGCTGCTTTCACTCTAACAGTCCATGCTGTAAATGGGTGTTGCCCCTGCCAGCTCCCTTGGCACTGCTGGAGCAGCAGAGAAACCCAGCCCTGTGCCAGGGATGGCCTTCCAGGCTGGAGAGGCAGCAATCCAGTCCATCCCAACAAAGAGAAGCCCTCAGGGGTTCCCCTGGTAGCTCTCACACCTCCCATGAGCCACAACCCTGTTTGTGCTCCCTTTTTTACATTTGCAACCCCCCAGTTGTGCCTGGGGGGAGGAACAAGCAGAGGACACTTCCCTCAGAGCTGACTTCTGTTGTGGCTCTAGTAGGAAGTGCTGCTCTTATACCAACCAAGTTAAATCCATAATTCCTGCTGAATGTGAACATTTTGCCCCAGAATGATGTTGGACATGTGCAGTTTGTGTTATTAATGAATCCCTACTAATGGTGCAGCAGAGAGGAGACACAGCCTGGCTGCTGTGCAGTGCCAGGGGAGCAGAGGAGTCTCTCTGGGTATAGGAAAGAAGGATGGGAATGTTCCAAGCCATGATGAGTTTTCCTGAATGCTGCAGAAGCTCCTCGAAGTGAGGCCTTGCAGCCCCAGCAGGGTTCGTGCACAGCAACCAGGCCCCCCCAGGGCTCCTCCACCCCATCTGAGCCATCCTCGGGACACCCAAAAAGGCCAAACCCCTCTGACTCAATACCCCAGTGGAAGGAGGGCAATGCCAACTCCCAGCTACCTCTGCCCTGGGAGAGTGGGGATGCAGCAGGAAATTCCCATTCCTTCTCCAGCTTGGGGAGAACAGGACAGACCAGGCAGGACATGACACAGGGAATGGCTTCCCTACTGCCAGAGGTTTCGGGATATTGGGAAGGAATTGTTCCCTGGCAGGGTGGGCAGGCCCTGGCACAGGGTGCCCAGAGCAGCTGTGGCTGCCCCTGGATCCCTGGCAGTGCCCAAGGCCAGGCTGGATGGGGCTTGGAGCAGCCTGGGACAGTGGAAGGTGTCCCTGCCATGGCAGGGGTGGCACTGGATGGGCTTTGGGGTCCCTCCCAAGCCAAGCCTTTCTGTGATCCTGATTCCCAGAAGGCAGAAAAGCCAAACCCACAAACTACAGCAAAGTCCAGATTTGTATTGGCCTCAAGAATTGTCCCTGAGGCAGGAACTGGAGGAGAATTCCAGCAGAGGTTGAGCATCAGCCCTGATGAGGTGGAATGGGGTCACCACAGGCTGAGGGGCTGCTGCTGCAGGCAGGAAGTGACAATGGGCATGGAATTATGGGGTTGCCATTGCTGGGGCTCAGTTTCATGTTGGAGTTTCCCAGGATGAAGACCCCAAAGGAATGCAGGATGGGTGTTGGGTGAGAAATCCTTGGATTCACCCCCATGCAATCAGGACTGCAGTAATCCACCCAGGAGGGCTGGGAACCCTGGACAGCTTCATTGCAAGCCTCCAGCAATACCCCCAGCACTGCTGCAAGGCAACCAGAGGAATTATCCCAAATTTCCACACCTTCAGTTGCCAGGAGAAACGCTTTTTGTCATGGAACAGGATGTGAAGAGCACAGCTGCTCCCTTTTCAACATTAAAGACAGCAGAGCAGGGCTGGTGAGATTTGTTCATACACAACAAAGCAGGATGGAAATTGGTGATTAAATCCCAGGGGGATTTGCAGCCCAGCTTTGAACTGGGCACCAAGGAGCCACTGGTGACAATGGGGTGCTCACTATTTTTAGCTGAATCCCTGAGGAACAAGACAGCAGAAAAACCAAACCCATCAGCCCTACTGCTCACAGAAATGCTTTTCATCTGGACAGAGCCAGAACTCTGTCTCTGGTCCCTGCTGTCCACTCCCCTGCACATTTCCTGCAGCAGGGTTAGGATGGTGCAGGAAATGAGTGAAGGGAATTGGATAAATTGGTGTTTCTGTGGGTGCTGGATAAAACCAGAGGGATGTGTGCAAATCTGCCTGCACACACAGGGATAGATGGGAATATTGCAGGGCCCAGATTAAGCAAAGTGCACTCCTTCATTAACCCCTTGGAGGATGAATGATTTTGCACCTGTGCAATGAGCAGGGGTCAGGGAAGAAAACCTCAGGCTGAGCAGCTCAGGAGTGATGAGAATCCCAGGATGGGTGGGGTTGGAAGGACCTCAAAGCCCATCCAATGCCATGGGCAGGGACACCTTCCACTGTCCCAGGCTGCTCCCAGCCCCAATGTCCAACCTGGTCTTGGGCACTGCCAGGGATCCAGGGGCAGCCACAGCTGCTCTGGGCACCCTGTGCCAGGGCCTCACCACCCTCCCAGGGAACAATTCCTTCCCAATAGCCCATCCAGCCCTGCCCTCTGGCAGTGGGAGCCATTCCCTGTGTCCCCTCCAGACCCTGGGAGGTGCTGGGAGGTCTCCAACCACCTCGTGTTCCCCAGGCTGCACAGCCCCAGCTCCCTCAGCCTCTGCTGCTCTCCCTCTCTGCCAGCATTGCCACTGAAAACCTCTGCAGAGTTTTCTGTCCTCCTGCCTCTGCTCCAGGCTGGAGCACAAACACAACTGTGGGGATCAGCTCATCCTCAAATTGTGCCAGCAGTAATGACTTGAGGGGTTTGGGGTCTTCCTGTTCCAGATAAAATCTGTCTGGAGGGAAGGAATTGTTCTCTTGACAAATGCTCAGCTGCTGCTGCATCACAAATGTTATGCTAATAGAGAGAGAAATTATCTTTTTAACTTGTTTTGTTGTCATTTGTATTCTTTAGGAGGTGGAACAACCTCAGATGGGATTCAAAATCACCCTTGTTGGCTCACAGGAGTTGGACTCGATCTTTAGGGGTCCCTTCCAACTCAGAACTCTCTGTCAATCTCTGAATTTATGCAGTGATTTTTGGTCTCTTCTTTGCTCCTTGCGGGACAGCTACCCTCCCTGAGCTCTGTGTCACCCTGGCAGAGTGTCCAGGGTGGCTCCAGCTCGGGGCAGGCAGGGACAAGCTCTGCTTGGGCTCCCAAGTAATTCCAATTATCCCTGCTCTCCAACCCAGCAATTTCCCTGATTCACTTTTCAATTACTCTGGGTTTTATTGTGGTAATGACAGGAACCAGGGAGCAACTCTTAACTTTTATTGACTCCATGGGGAGGAAAATGGGGACTGTGGCAAGCTGGAAACTTTCTATAGGATTTATAATTAGGAGAAATCAATGGAGCTGCTTGTGAGGATCAGAATAATTTGCTGTGAGCAGTAAAACAAACTGAGCTGAGGCCCAAACTCCAGGTGCTGCTGTGAGTGGGAGCTGTGGAGAGCACCAGGAACTGGGCACTCAGCTCCTGAGGGACCCCTGAGGCTGGAGGATGCTGTCCCATGAGATATCTGGAAGGGAAAGTGGACTTGGTCCAATCCAGCCTATAGCTTCCTTCTTGACTTAAAATTCCTGCAGGAGATGAACCCCTACCTCAGTTCCTTGAGCCTCGCCAGCTGAAATTTCCCAAATGTGTGTCTGCCTTGCCTGCAGAGCCCCATTCCCAGGGAGTTCTGTGTCTGCCTGGCCCGGACTTCTCTGTGTGGTGCAGGAATGGCCCAAGGGGAAGGGCTTGTTCTTGAAGGGCTTCAGTGCTGGAATAGCACTCCTGATCATTTCATATCAGCTCAGCCTTAAAACAAAACAGTGGGAGGCTCCTCTCTGGAGCTCCAGGGTGGCCTTGCTGTCCTGCAGGTGGGTGAGGCCGGGGGGACCCTGCAGTGACAGGAGCAGGGCCACTCTGGGGACCTGCAGGGTCTTTTAAAGCCACTTTGCTCGACAAGAGGTGGGACTGGCTGCTCTGGCAGGGAGGTTTAGCTGGGAGAGCACTTAGACCCATGTGGTTTATGGTTTCCCACATAAACCACCTGGAAGGGTCAGCTGGGGCTGGTGAGGGCTCCAGGTGGAGCAGGATTTTGCCTCATGTTCTGAAAATTAATTCTGCAACCCCAAAAGCTTCAAAAAATCAGAGAATCATTTAGGCTGGATGTTGGATTAAGCTTTTTTCCGACCCAGAGATGGGGCAACTGAGAGGTGTTTTAAAAACTTTTATTCTATTTTTAGTCTCATGAGAAGGATGGGACAATACAGATGTTATAATCATGTCATGACAATCAGAAGCCAACTATTTCCTAATTACAATACAGTGTAAGTGTTTCTTGGCCTATCAGCTTTAGCCACACCATGCTGTAAATGCCTTAAAGCCAATAACCTAAAATTACCTCTTGTGAGTCCCACTACAATCATCTTTCATAGTTCTATTTCTCCAAAGTATCCAGTCTTATTTACAAAACCATCCTTTGAAACTTGTTTCTAGTTCCATTTCTCTCTCAGCAATGTCTGTCCTATTCCATGGCATTTCTAAATCAGCATTTCTTATCTCAAAGTTTACATAAAAATGCACACTGTGTGAACCTTCTATCAAGCTTTAAAAATTTTCTACAAATCCATTTCCCACAGCTGGAAAATATCCTTGAGTCCAGCCATGGGCCTGACCCCAATTCCAGCACTAAACCAGGCTCAAAGCACCACATCTGCAGTGACCCCTGCATGGCCCAAAGCCCCTGTCCGTGTTCCACTGATCTCTCATTTGGGGCAGCCCTGGACAATCTCTGAGTGACAAACAAGAGATTGTTTTGCCCTCAGACCTTCTGCATGGCTTGAATAATCCCAGGGAAGCTGCAGAGGGGCTCTGCCCACACTGCCACAATGGGGATGGGACCAAAAAACACCTGAAGTCTGCAGAGCAGCTTTGGGCTTTTTGCACATGTACAAATATATTTGTATGGAGAAATGCATTGTCTTATTATATATTATTTTTGTTGTTGTCATTGTTATCACTACTATTATGGTTACTGTTGTTATTACACAAACACAGTATTACTATTATTATTATTATCATCATCATCCTTATCCTTATTATTGTCATTATTACTTAGAGGGATGAAGCAGCTCTCCTGTGAGGAAAGGCTGGGAGAGTTGGGATTGTTCAGCCTGGAGAGGAGAATGTTTGGGACGACCTCACTGTGGCCTTCCAGGACCTGAAGAAGCCAACAAGGAAGATGGAGAGAGACTTTGGACAAGGGATGGAGGACACAGGGAATGGCTTCTCAGTGCCAGAGGGCAAGGATGGATGGGATACTGGGATGGAATTGGGGTGGTCCTGGCACAGGGTGCTCAGAGCAGCTGTGGCTGCCCCTGGATCAGTGTCCAAGGCTGGGCTGGATGGGGCTTGGAACACTCTGGGATAGTGGAAGATGTCACTGCCCATGGCAAGTGTTTAAAACTTTATGGTCTTAAGGTTTCTTCTAACCCAAACCACTCTGGGATATGATGACAATAAACATTAAAGTATAAAATGTGTATGTACACACAACACAAATGCATATATATGTATATACATAAATGGGAACATATGAAATATTTCCCAAATGTCCAGGCACACCCCTCTCCAAGCCCCTCCCAGCCTGGGATCCACCCATAATGGATATCCCCTCCTGCCAGGAGATGATGTGGGCAGGACATGGTCCCATCCTGCCTGGGGCTGGATCCCAGCACTGAGAGCCCTGCCCTCCCTGCATGGAGGGCATCCCATCCCATCCCACTATCCCATCCCACTCCATTATCCCACCCCACTATCCCGTTATCCCATCCCTCCCAGGGAGCACGAGGCTGTGCTCGCTCCCATGGGGACACGCTCACCGCCAGTGCCTGGGGCACCGGGAGCCCTGCAGGAACCATTCCCTGGAATGAACCTGGAATGCTCACCCTGCGGTGGGCAGGGCTGGTGACACCCCCGCGAGCAGCGGGACATGCCAGCACAGCCGGGTGGCAGTGCCAGCTTCCCCCGGGGCTGGCGGAGCTGCCATCCCGGCAGGAACATCCCACATTCCCGACGCTGCCGGGAGCGGGGAGGGCACCGGGACATTTCCAGAGTGAAATTCACTCGTCCCCTGTCGCGACAGGCTCCGCCCCTCCCGGCAACTGCCCAGCGGCGTTCAGGGCACGCCCGAGACTTTCCATCGGGTTTGAGTGCACAGCGCCCCGGCCCCAAACACCCAGGCCGGGCTTGCTCTGTGAAATGAGGAGGAATTCCAGCCTCAGCTGGCCCTGGGTCCCTCCCGTGTGTCCCTGCACACCCCCCACAGCCCACATGGGATCCTCAGGGATCATCCCTGGCATTCCCCAGGATCTCTGGTGTCTGGGGTCACAACCTGCTCCGGGCCGGGCTCCAAACACCCCCCTTTGCTGCTAGGGATGGGGGTTTGTGGCTGTCCTGTGCAGGGCCAGGAGCTGCACTCGATGGTCCTTGGGGGTCCCTTCCCTTGGGATATTCCACAATGCCCAGTGTGGATTTGGAGCATCCCTTAAAGCTGCTGGCTCCGTGGCTCCTGGGACAGGAGCTGGTGTGGCCCCACGTCCGCCAGGAGCCCCTGGGGACACATTTGGCTCTGGAGATGGGAAATTCTGCTGCGGCTGGGCAGGAAACACTTTTCCATCCAAAAACAAAACCGGAGTTGTAATTCCCTCTGCTGAGGCTGGCTCCAGCCTTTCCTAGGCCCAGACTAATTTTGGGGCAATGATTTAAGTGGGGAGTGGGTCTTTGGCTGTGCCTCCACTTCCCAGCTGGGATTTAATGGCTCTTAAACTGGGCTGAGAGGAATAGTCCCCCTGACAGGCACCACCCCCCCGCACACACAGCAGGAATATTAATGCTGGCCACATTCAATTAACTTGAAATAGTTTAGTAAACCACAGAGAAGTGGTGGTTTGGTGGTTTTTTAATTAGAGAATGCTCTGAGGCTGCAGCACAAATTAACAGGCCCCAACAATTTCTGTGGTGTGGATTTAGGGCTGCCAGGCCTTCCCCCAGGTTGATCCTAATCAAAGGGAATCCCTAACGAGGGCTGCATCTTCCTGACCTTCCACACCAGGCCTGGGGGAGCCTCTGGGGCAGCAAACTCCTGACAGCTAATGAGGGCTAAAGCTGGGAATTCCCATCTGACCATCTTCTGCCTGTCCCCCAGATCTGCAGTTCTCATGGAGTCCTGTCCTGGGATAAATCCAGCAGTGGGCTGAGGTAAAACTGCCCTGATGGTGCTGCCTGTTCTGACATGGAAATGGCAGCTGGCAGCCTCAAAATGAACAAAATAATTCACACACACACAAAAAAAAAAAAAAAAAAAAAGTCAGGATTTCTCAGTGTAGGACATAACAGTTGCTAAATATTTACACAAAAATTCACAGAATTCAGAGAATCACTGGGTTGGAAGAGACCTCAAAGATTGAGTCCAACCCAGCCCCAACACCTCAACTCAACCCTGGCCCCCAGTGCCACATCCAGGCTTTGTTAAACACACCCAGGGATGGTGACTGCACCACCTCCCCGGGCAGCCATTCCAGAACTTTATCACACTTTCTGTGAAAAACTTTTTCCTGATATCCAACCTGTATTTCCCTTGGTGCAGCTGGAGGCTGTGTGCTCTGGTTCTGTCAGTGCTGCCTGGAGAAAGAGCCCAGCCCCAGCTGAGCACAGCCACCTTTCAGGAGCTGTGGAGAGTGTAAGGTCACCCCTGAGTCTCCTTTTCTCCAGGTGAGCACCCCCAGCTCCCTCAGTGGTTCCTCTCAGGGTTTGTGTTCCCAGCCCCTCTCCAGCCTTGTCGCTCTTCTCTGGACGCGCTCGAGCATCTCAACGTCCTTCCTGGTAATATCCCATGATATCCCATAATATAAAATCCCCTGTCCCTCTGCAGGAACAGGATTCCACCCTGAACTGTTTCCCCCTGGCTCAGTCAGTGTGAGCACAACAAGGGGGTTCGGGGCAGATCACTCTGAGGCTGTGCCAAAACTCCAAATATTCCAAGGAGGGAAAAGTCCTTCTGTCTTTGCACCACAAAACTCTCCTCCATCAGGGGAGAGCAGGGGCTCTGCACCCCAGGGGGACCCTCAGGAGCAGTGGCTGCTGTGTCTGGGAATGCTGGAATTCCTGATCCAGGCAGCAGCAGGATGCGAGGGCACCTCTCTGTGTGCCAGCTGAGGCTGGTGCCACACCAGGTGCCTGGCATAGCAGTGACACAGACACTGCCCGTGACAGCAGTGACACAGACACTGCCTGTGACAGCAGTGACACACCCGACAGCACAGGGGGACTGGAAGGCGAGGCCCTGCAGAAATAACCTCCCCTGGCAGTTTCACTGAGCAGTGAGCCCGACCCTTGGGCCTTCTCCCCATCTCTCACAGGCTGCTGCAGATCCCTGCCTGCAGAGAGGATCTTTGATCTGCTCCTGAGCGGGATGAGGCAGCAGAAACCCCAGCCAGGGGAATTTTTGGGCCCTGCTGCTGCTGCTGCTGCTGCTGTCTCCTGGAAGCCCTCAGCCAAAGGAAACCAAATTTTTACTTAACAGCAACAAATGTTCTGAGAACGCTGGGAGAAGTGGATTAGAAGGTGAGACCTCTTCCTGGACTGCACAAAGGACACAATCATTAATAAAGGCTTTACAAGTCTGACCCAGAGCTGCTGTGGGAAGCTTCAAGCATCCTTGGCACTGCTGATGGTGGTTAATGAAAAATAATAACAATGAGGCAGCAAAGAGAGCCTCTAATCCTGCTGTGCAGCACCAGCCAGAGCCAAGACAGAATCCAGAATGGCTTGGGCTGGGAGGGACCCCAAAGTTCATCCCTGCCATGGGACACCTTCCACTGTCCCAGGCTGCTCCAAGCCCCAGTATCCAGCCTGGCCTTGGGCATTGCCAGGGATCCAGGGGCAGCCACAGCTGCTCTGGGCACCCTGTGCCAGGGCCTGCCCACCCTCTAAAGCAAAGGGGAAAAGAGAAACAATCCCAAAGTTTTTATTCTCTATTTCCATCAGCAGGTGATGTTCAGCCACTTCCCAGGAAGGACTCCAGCCTCTGGAGTTTCCCCAAAGGCAAACATGGTAAATAACAAACTCCCCCCTTCCTCCTACTTTTCTTAGCTTTTATATCTGAGCTGACATGGTCTGGAATATCCCAGGACCTCAGGACTGGCACCTTCTCATTTGCAAGACATGAAATATTGAAAAGACAATTTTTTTTCACAGTGAGAAATTCACCTAAATCAGGAGAAATTCATCTGTGCTGGGAAAAGTCGTGATTTGTCAAACTGGCACTTTGTAAGGAGAAGGAAGAAATAACAAATTTGAAATACCAGCCATTCCTGACATTGCTAATGGGGCCCAGGAGCTGCCAGAGAGGAGATGGAAGTGCCACCAGCAGCGTGTCCCAGTGGGGGCTGCCCAGTGCCCAGCCCCAGCAGCTGCACAGCCAAGGCACACAAAGACCACTTTTGGGGCTGTTTTCCATCTTCCCCCCAAGCTGTAGGATCCAGGGTGTCTCTAAACCCATCCCATCAGCCCCAAAGCCCACAGTCCCACATCTGCTGAGAGGAGGGAGTGCAGCTCCGCTGGTGCCTGGCGTGGATCTCCTGACAAGTCAAGAGCTCTGAGGAAACTCAGTGAATCTCAAATTCAGCTGGAGACAGAAACACAGTGCAAAACCCTCCCCTGCTGCAGCTCAGTTCAGCAATTCCAGAGCACAGGATGTGAGAAATTGGTGCTGGTGCACCAAGGCTCAGAGGATGGGAAGGAAGGACAGAAATGATGTGAATATTTTTAAATTGTTTCTCTCTGTCACCTTGTGCTGGGACGTGGATTTCTCTTTCCTTATATTTGCATGTTGTAATTATTTTTATGCCACCTTTTGCTCTGCACATAGCAACCATTGTTTGAAACCAAGATTAATTCAGCTGAAAACCATGACATCAAAACTAAAGCCTGGAGCATCTGCTCAGTTACTCCAGTGCAGGGAGTCCATGATTTTTTTCTTTGCCATGCTACAAACAAGGTGATCACTTCTGAAGTCCCCTCCAGCAATTCACTTGGCATTTGTGAGCTCCTGGCAGTGACCAATAACAGAGAGAGTGCAGAAAATACAGAGCAGCTGTCAGTGCTGAAAAATAAACTTCAGCAAAGTGATTTTAATGCCTGACTCAGTCTGTGCCAAGGAGGGAGCCCTGGCACCTCCACCCTGGGATAAATGAGCAGCTTTTCCTGCAGGAGGGGCCCAGGGAAAGCAGGGGAAGAGCTGGGCCCTCAGCACAGGTGACGCCACAGCAGAGTGCAGGTGAAATGTGGGAAGAGCTCACCTGGGGACAGCAGGGACAGTGCAGATTGGGAACACATTGAGGAGCTCCACGTGCTTGTTTGGAGCCCACTGGGAATACAGTGGGACCCTCCCAGCAGCAGCTCTCCATCCCATCATCTACACCAGGAACATGGGACAGGTGAACTCAAGGGGTGTCTCAGAACAGAGGACACAGCAGATGGAGCAGGTGCAGTGAATTTTCCTTCCCTGCCTTGTCTGAACTGCCCCATCATCAGATTTTGCTGGGCTGTATCACAATAAATAAATGCCTTTGGATTATCTTTTATCTTGGGGTATCCTTTGTGGCAGATCTGACCATGAGTCTCTGGGGAGCTGAATGTAGAATCACAGAATATCCTGACTGGAAGGGGCCCCCAGGGATCATCCAGCTCCTGACACCCCAACAATCCCAGCCTGGGCATCCCTGGAGCTCCTGGAGCTCTGGCAGCCTCGGAGCCGTGCCCATTCTCTGGGCAGCCTGGGCAGTGCCCAGCACCCTCTGGGGGAAGAGCCTTTCCTGAAATCCAACCTAAACCTGCCCTGGCCCAGCTGGGGACTGTCCCTAAGGCAGGAGAGCCCTGCTCCATCCCAGCCCTGAGCTCCCACCTTGGAGCAGCCCCACCATGGCAGAGAGCTGTGACCCAGGCCTGTGACATCAGGCTGCTAATTGCACTTCAGTTCTGCATGAATTAGAGAAATATTTAGCTCAGTGACACTTAAGGGCTCTTGTCCCACTAAAATAAACTGAGTAAATTGTCACATGGCAGCTCAGCTCCCCCACCTGTGCCTTGCTGAAGGGGGCTTGGAGAGCCCAGGGACAGCATCTGGGGCCAAATCAATGCTGGGGATCCAAAGAGAGCCCAGCACTGGGGATGAGCAGCTCTGCTGGGGGAGAGGCTGAAGAGATGGCAATGTTCACCTGGAGAGGAGAAGCTCCAGGGTGACCTCACTGTCACCTTGCAGGGCCTGAAGGGGGTGACAGGAAAGATGGGGAGAGACTTTAGACAAGGGATAGAGAGACAGGACACAGGGAATGGCTCCCACTGCCAGAGGGATGGATGGGATAGTGGGAATTAGGAATTGTTCCCTGGGAGGGTGGGCAGGCCCTGGCACAGGGTGCCCAGAGCAGCTGGGGCTGCCCCTGGATCCCTGGCAGTGCCCAAGGCCAGGCTGGACATTGGGGTTTGGAGCAGCCTGGGACAGTGGGAGGTGTCCCTGCCATGGCAGGGGGGGCATTGGATGGGCTTTGAGTTGCCTCCAACCCAAACCATGAGTTCAGAAGTCACCAGACCAAGCTTTACACCCCAAATCCTGGCAGCTGGCCCTGAGGGGCTGCTCTGCCCACATCTCCAGCACAGAGGACCAGGCTCTCCAGCACCACAGCCAAGCTTTAATCCATCTGCACAGCCAGGAATGGAGTGGGGGCAGCCCTGCCACCTGTGTGGGGACAAAGCAGGTCCCCTCACTGTGGTGACAGCTCTGGCTCTGCCATGCTCTGCTAAACCTCCTTGTCCTCCCTGCCCTGACCCAAGGCTCTCCCCTCTGTGCTCCCTCTCCCCCAAAGCCACAACACAAAGCTGAATTTATCAGTGCTGGGAAAGGCTCAGCAATCCAAAAGAGCTGCTGACCCTGCTGATCCTGCTGATCCCAGTGATACAGCCCAAGGAAACACAATCCTGCCCCACCCTGCTGGCAGCTCCACAGAAATGTTGGGGTCGTTTGTTTGGGTTCAAAGCTATCTCTGACAGGATGAGGGGATTCACTAAAATGGGATGTTTCCCACCTAGCAAAGGTGACATCTCCTTTTATTTGGAATGCCATAAACAATCTAAAATGTAGCAATCCATAAAAACGGGGGAAAACAGCTGCAGAAGCAGCAGTAATCCTGTGCTCACAGTGAAGGGATGTCCTGCCCCAGGACACTTTTTGTAAGGACAACACTTCTCACCCCTGAACTGAACATCCGTACACTGCAAGACACTTCACCCTTGTGAAAATCACTGTGAACAAACCACAGGACAATTCCTGCAACTCCCTGAAAACAGGCTGGAGCCTGGTGGGACGGTGTGTTCTCACAGGTGACAAGAGACAGAACAAGAGGAAATGGCCTCAAGTTGTGCCAGAGGAGGTTCAGGTTGGATATTTGGGAGTATTTCTTCATGGAAAGGGTGGTCAGTCCCTGGCACAGCTGCACAGGAGCGGCCATCCCTGGAGGGGTTAAAGAAATGGATGTGGTACTTGGCAACACGGGGCAGTGGTGGCCTTGGCAGTGCTGGGGGAGAGCTGGAGAGGGACTGGGGACAAGGGATGGAGGGACAGGACACAGGGAATGGCTTCCATTGCGAGAGGGCAGGGCTGGATGGGGTACTGATGAGGAATTGTTCCCTGGCAGGGTGGGCAGGCCCTGGCACAGGGTGCCCAGAGCAGCTGGGGCTGCCCCTGGATCCCTGGCAGTGCCCAAGGCCAGGCTGGACACTGGGGCTTGGAGCAGCCTGGGACAGTGGGAGGTGTCCCTGCCATGGCAGGGGGGGCACTGGATGGGCTTTAAGCTGACTCCCACCCAAACCATCCTGGCACTCTGTGATGTTGGATATGGAAAACAAGCTTTATGCCACACTGAAATCTCCCTCCCCCACTGATTCCTCCAACACCAGACCATTCCCCTGGCAATAATTCCCTATTTCTCTTTATCCCACTGGTCCAAGACCTCATCTGGAGCCTTGCTGAAGCATCCTCTGCTCTGCAGGTACCAATCTAATTTTCTCACCGAATTATGAAATGTGTTAATAAAATCCAGCTAATTCCAATCCTGGAGTCCTGAGCTTCTGCCTCAGCCCTGGCGAAGGACATGAACCTTCCACAGATTGAGCAGGGATATTTCTCTAATAGGAAATGTCACTGATCCATGAAAACTCTGAGCCCTGAGTTCATTAAAACCTCATTAATTGGAGGCCTAACGGCGAGAGGGAAGGACCTGGCAGCCTGACCTGAGCTGACTGCAGACACTCACCCTGGCAGGGACCAGGAGAAATGGCATTTAGTGATGTGACCAATTCCATCCCTGGAAGAAGAACCTGTTGTGAGGGACACCAGCACCAGATTTAGGGTGGCCTTTTGTCTGGAAAGGATCTCAGTTTCATCAGTCCTTCAGTCCAGTTTTGATTTCATCAGTCTCTGGGTGCAGTTCCTTTGCAAATGTTACTTAATGTTTGTTATTTGCCCAAGAGCCTTGGCTCAATGGCAGCATTTTCATCCTGTTCCATCTGCTGGAAAAATTCCTTCTTGTGCAAAATAAAAATTCACAGATTTTGCAGAAGAAAAAGCTGAGGACAGAGGCTGAACCAACCCTGTGACAGTCAGTGGAAGAAGGACCAGGCTGCAGAGCCAGGCTGTGCTTTGCCTCCCCTTCAGCCCTGACCCAGGAACATCTCCAGAGCTCCATTTGCAGAGGACAGTGTCTGCTCAAGTCCAGATGGGCTTGTGATCCCTGGGAATTCGGGATCTTAACACATCCATCCTGCTGAGTGAGGGGAGGCTTGAGCTTGCCAAGGATTTATCATGAACTTTGCTCCTTTGTCTGAACAAACACAAACCTTGCTGCATTCCTGCCCTGCACAGTGCCCCTGTGGGTGTGGGGTCAGCCTTGTGGATCCCCCCAGCTCTCAGGGGTGACACACCCTCAGTGCCTGCCTGCACAAGAGCCCTTTGGAAAGGTCCTGCTCCTTTCCTTGCCTGGGCTCAGGCTCCACCACCACCAGCTCCAGAAAGTCCTTTTCCCTTTTCCTTGGTGACACATGTCAAGTTTTCTGTTTTCCCCACTCACAACAAGCTGCCTTTCCCTGCAGGAAATCTGTGCTCCCTGCCCAGCTGTTCCAGCTCATCAGCTCCTGTCATCTCTGACACTTTTCCTGGCATCCTTCATCCCTGTTTGAAATCCCTCAGGAGACAGAGATCCACATCTGGTGGGGGTTTGAGTGGCTCCTTTTCTGCCCCTTTTCTGCCCCGTTTGGCACAGCCACACTGAGGGAAACTTGTGCTTTGCTGTCCTCGGAGTGTCCCCCCCACCTGCTTTGTCATTTCTTGGGCTCCCCCAGTCTTTGCTGCTCTAAGAATCATTTCACAACAGCTGATTTCACCAAGGAGTGGGTGAAGGAAAGCAAAAAGAAAAGAACAATCTAAAATGCAGCAAGAGCTGCTGGTTTTTGGTAGCTCAGAATCGCTGAATCCCAGAATAGTTTGGGTTGGAAGGGGCTTCAAAATCATCTCCTGCCCTGGGCAGGGACACCTTCAACAGACCAGGCTGCTCCAAGCCGGCTGCTTCATCACCTCTGTGGTCCTTCTGTGACCTGCCCATTTACTGTGCAGTAATTTTGCTGTCAGTGCTGGAGCCAGGCTGAAATATCTGCTCTCTACCTGAGTGTGTCAAGTGCACCTGGATTTTATCAGAGAGATAAGGTGAGCAGACTCTGTCATATCTGCCTG
Organism: Onychostruthus taczanowskii; assembly: GCF_017590055.1. NCBI lineage: Eukaryota > Metazoa > Chordata > Aves > Passeriformes > Passeridae > Onychostruthus > Onychostruthus taczanowskii. The sequence continues at coordinate 967,408 of NW_024506552.1, read as the reverse complement.
GAGCTAAGCCATCAAAACAGGTCCAATTTTCACTGATTTTGTTTTTTCCCCAGTAAAGGGAAATGTGGGTTCTTCAGGATTTTGGGTTTTGGGGTTTTTTTCCTTTTTTTTTGTTTTTTGTTTTGGTTTTTTTTTTTGTTTTGTTGTTTTTTTTTTTTGTTGTTTGTTTGTTTTTTTGGGGGGTTTTTGGTTTTTGGGGTTTTTTTCCTTTTTTTTTGTTTTTTGTTTTGGTTTTTTTTTTTGTTTTGTTGTTTTTTTTTTTTGTTGGTTTGTTTGGGGATTTTTTGGGGTGGGTTTGTTTTTTTTTTAATTATGGATGTTTGTGGTTTTTCTCTTTTGGCATCCTGGTCGATTGAATAAAATTGACATTTAGGCAACAAAAGTTCACAACACATTCTGCCACTTTCTGTATTAAAGCCTTTCTTTCCCTCGGCACACTCTGGTTGGAGAAGTTTGATGTTGTTGATTCTCCAAGGGAAAAGCTGGGAAGAGCTGCAAGGAAAGGAGTCCCTGAGCCCCCAGAACTGCTCTGGGTGTGTGTTGCACATCCACATCCATCAGAACTGATGTAATCAAAAGGAAGGCATTGCAAAATATAATTTGAAGCGGTTTGTAGCATTCATGTATAATTTTCAAATTTAGAAGTTATCAGAGTTGACAAGGCAATGTTATATGCAGTGAGAAGGGATGAAACTTAGTCTTCAATTTATATATTCTGCCAATTAATAAAGAAATGGATATAAATGAGGTGCTCAGGAGCTGGGAGAACAAAGGGGAATCTGCTTCTCTCAGAGTTTAAAGAGCCAAAGCAACACATGCTGGAGGAGAAGGGAAAAGACACCCTGGGAACAGGTGCTAGTGTTAGCTGCTCTTTAGAGGTGCTAATGAAAACTCCCTAAAAGAACTGGGATCACAGGGAATCCTGAGGATTCGATAAATTTCCGGGATGTGGCTGTGTAAATTTGACATGCCTCCATCAAGGAGATGTTATCACTCCTTGAGTCAGCCCTGCAAACAGCTCCGCTAAATTTCCCTGAGCTAATTGCTCTTTAATAGTTTGTTGTGTGAGCACTCGCTAATTACAAGTCAGGCAGCTTTGTGAAAACACATCTGAAATATTCCTACAGGTGAGTAATGGGTTTGGGGAAGAAAGGGATTTTTGACAGAGAGTGGTTTGTGAGTCTCGGGTGATCTGAAGTCCTGCTTCAAACACCAGCACTGAGGCAGAGCATTGTTGTCATCGGATATAAATAATTCATCAGGTGAGGAGATCCAGGTAGCTCTGGCCTTTCTCTGGGTGCTGCATTTTAAATTAAAAGTAACCCAACTCTTTCTGCTGTTGTTTGTTTCTCAATTCTTGCAGGTTTCCCTCGGACTGTGCCGTTTGGGCCCAGTACAGGGCACAGAGGCTGATCCCAGACTGGAGCGTTCCCACAGAGATGGGGAACAAGAGGAGCTGCAGAACGGGCTGGGGGGGCCCAGGGATGTGTGACACTGCTGAGACCCTCAGACCCTGGCGACAGCCCCGGGCCCCTCAGGACAATGCAGACCCTGAGGGCTGGAGCGTGTCCAGGGAAGGGAACGGAGCTGGGAAGGGTCTGGAGCCCCAGGAGCAGCTGAGGGAGCTGGGAAGGGGCTGAGCCTGGAGAAAAGGAGGCTCAGGGGGCCCTTGTGGCTCTGCACAACTCCTGACAGGAGGGGACAGCCGGGGGGTCGGGCTGTGCTCCCAGGGAACAGGGACAGGAGGAGAGGGAACGGCCTCAGGCTGGGCCAGGGGAGGTTTAGATGAGAAAATAGGAAACATTTCTTCACTGAAAGGGTTGTCCAGCAGCGGTGGAATCCCCATCCCTGGAAGTGTCCAAGAAGTGTGGATGTGGCACTTAGGAGATGGTTTAGTGGTGACCATGGTGGTGCTGCTGGGGTGATAATTGGGCTGTTCCAGCCATCACCACCCTGGGATTGCCTGGGGGAACCTTCAAGGCCTTTGCAAACAAATCTCCACAGTGCCCAACACCACACGTGGCTCTGACATTCAGATGTGGGGAGGCCAAGACAGGGTCATGAACTGGCTTAATTAATCTCACTGACAACCTTGGCAAAAGGTAAAATTAAATGAGTGCTAAAAATCCCAACTCTATCTGCTTTTCTTCTGGAACTGCCTCAGACTGGCCCAGGGGAGGCTCAGGGTGGACATCATGAGGAATTTCCCCATGGGAAGCATTGTCAAGGATTGGGAGGGGCTGCCCAGGGGCGTTTGGAGTGCCCGTCCCTGGAGGTGCCCAGGGAAGGGCTGGAGGTGGCACTCAGAGCTCTGGGCTGAAGACAAGGTGGGGATGGGGCACAAGGTGGGTTCAGTGATCTTGGAGGGATTTTCCAGCTCCAATGATCCTGGGATTCTGTGTGGTCCATGTGCAGCAGCCCCAGGGCTGGTGCTGAGGTTCCTTAGGAGACACAACAGCAACCCCAGCAAACCCAAAGGGCAGCAAGTCCCTCCCACCCTTATATTGCATTTCTCCATCTAACTTCAGCCTTGACTGAGACTTCAGATCAGCAGAATGGGATAAATTCCCAGGAAGATACAGACTTTGCTAACTACAGAACCAAAGGAAAGGCAGAAGGAATGCCCATACATCATTAGTCCTGATTGTAATTTATGCAATAAAAATAAAAAGTGATGGCTTAAATTGGAATTTTCTGTTGCCTCTGGGAGGATCAATTGGAGTTTTTATCCCACATTTAAATGCTAATGGTGCAATCCATCACTCCAGGGCCATTCTGGGGCAATGGTAGTGTTTGGAGGTTGATGAGAAGCAAATTCCTGATGAAGTACTGAAAGCTGGAAGAGGAAACACTGAATATCAGAAGAGGAAATATTGAATGCCAGAAGAAGAAATATTGAATGCTGGAAGAGGAAACATTGACTATTGGAAGAGGAAATATTGAATGCCAGAAGAAGAAATATTGAATCCTGGAAGAGGAAACATTGAATATTGGAAGAGGAAATATTTATTGAATGCTGGAAGATGAAGGAGATACAGTGCTGGCTTTCAGAGAACATCAGAGCTCATTTTCTCCACTGGTGGTGGTGCAACTGTGGGGTCTGGACTGCTGAGGTTCAAGATCAGGGTCTGTCACAGCTGCTATTTGTTTATCTCATGGAAAGGAAAAAGAGCATAATGTTCACTTTTGGTATTCCCTAAACTCCATCTCTTTCTTTGGGAAGAAGTTTTCCTCCTGGTGGATGTAATAACCCATGGATGGACACGTGCATGGGCAGGTTCAGAGCAGATGTCAGGGGGAGAATCCCACCTTCACTGCAGAAGGGAAGAAGAGAGACCTCGAGTGAATAATGTGCCAAGTTATTTTGTGAAGTTCTGTGAACTTCCAGCACATCCAACTTGTGCTGTCAGGAAATTTCACACCTTGCAGGAGAAATCCTCTCCTTGGGCTTGCTCTGAAACTGTCTCCTGTTTCACTTGTACCCTCCCCAGCTCCAGTCACCACCTTCCCAAATTCTGACAGAGAAAAGATAACCCAGTTATCTTTTTCTCCACCTAAGTTTCTTCTTTTTACCCACTTAAGTTTCTTCTTTTTAGCCACCAAAGTTTCCTCTTGAGGAAGCACCTCCTGGAACTGATGAAGGTTTCCTCCTCATTAACTTCTCCCATCCCACCATCTCCCTTCCATGACACCGTGGAGCAGATCCCAATGACATCCAAGAACTGAACACACAACATGAGCTGGTTTTTCCCTATTCCTTTCTCAACCTTCCCCAATTTTCCACTTCCTGAGGGCTGAGCTGACATGCCCATGGATCTGCTGAAAAGAACTTCAGGGTCTCATTCCCGAGTGGTGCCAGCCCTCTCTGAGCTCAGGGATGCACAGTATGGAAAAGGTTTGGTGTCACTCTGTGCTTATTTTGCCACAGAAGGAGGGCACCAGGGATGAGCATCAAGAACAGCGTCTTTCTTCTACAGAGCATCCCAGGTGTTTTCCACATCCTTCTGCCTGTCTTCCAAAAGTGAGTGGAACACAGACACTGGCCACCATCCAGATGGAGAAATCAGCCATGTTCACCCTGGAGACAGCTGTCCACTGGCTCACAGCTGCCACAGGAGAGCAAACCTACAGGAGAAGCCCCTGGGATGGCAGGAGAAGGATAACAAGTCCCCATTCTGGTGCAGCTGTCCAGCAGCTGGGTGCAACTGGAGCCCCACTGGAAATGGCCCTGCTGGTGTCCTGCTCCCTTTCTCAATGCAGTGGTTCCCTTCCCTCAGTGCTCACTCCCACAGCTGGAATTTTAATACTCCAGGGTTTTAAGCTAGAAAAGCATCAGTATCCTCCATCCTCTCCTGTCTAACCCAGGTAGGTGTTTGTTAATACTCCACACAGGGATTCACCTCTTCAGAAAAAGCTGCTGTACCAGTGGATCCAAGGGATCTGTCCACAGCCAGATGGGAACAGCTGCAGCACAAGGAACTGTGACCCAGGAGTCAGGATTCCCACCGTCTCCATGCACCAGTGCCTAGGGATGTGTCCATAAAATCCCATTGTGAAGAGAAAGCTCTGCCCCAGGATTGCCTCTGGCTTTGGGAGGAGCTGGGATGGCTCCAGCCTCAGTTCCTTACCAGACTGACTGAACCCTGCTGCTCCTGGGGTGCCAAATCTGCTTTTGGGTCTCAACCTGCCTGCTGGGATATTGAGGAGAAATTCCAGAAACTCCATGCTGGCCCTGGAGAAGGAAAGGCTCCTTCTCAAGGAGCCCTTCTCAGTTTGAAGCTGTTTCACACTGTGGGGCACAGGCTGGAACAAGGGGAGTTTTAAGGTCCCTGCCTGCCCAAATTATTCAAGGATTCCATGATTTCATGGTTCTGGGATTCCATGATTCCACGATTTCATGATACTGTGATTCCACAATTCCATTATTTTGTGATGTATTGATTCCATTATTCTATGATTTGCTGATTCTGTGATTTCATGATTCCATAATTCTATCACTCCATTATCCCATGATTCTGTGGTTCCATGGTTCCATGACTACATGATTTCATGAGTCTGTGACTCCAATGTTCTGTGATTCTATGATTCCATGACTCTGTGATTTCATGATTCCATGAATTCATGATTCCATGATTTAGTGAGCTGCATTCTACATTTGTTTGGCCCAGTGGGTTTTTACATTTTGGAGAATGGTGCCATTTTCCTGCATTTTAAGGGCTGATGGGAATTACAGTGGCAACAATGAGAAAAACCTGACACCATTTGAGTTTTTTGTCTCCACCTGAGTTTTTTTGTCTCCTTCCTCATGAAAATGGGGATTTGAAATTTTGAAAATTTGGCTCATTTGAATGGATAATACAGCTCATTGATGTGAACTCATCCCCTTGTCACATTGTGTTATTTTATACCAACCCCTGAACCACCCCTTTGGTCCCAAAGCCTCAAAGTTCACCAGCTTCCAGGACAATCCGACTTCCCAAATGTGCAGCTTAATACTTTGGACTGCACATCCAATTTCCCACTGGAAATAAAAGGGAAAACCAACTTGTTTATCAAAGTTTCATTTTGGCAGAGCATTATCTTCGACTGCTCCACACAAGCTCCAGTTTCTGCCTCAAATTCAGCGTGGGAGGGCTGAGACTCCCCAAAATCCCACAGCAGGCTGGGAGCACAGCTGCAGCTGAGCTCCAGATGTGCTCCTGCTAAGTCAGACTGGCTGCAAGCAGAGGAGAACAAAGAGGGCGGGATTGGGAGGGGATTTTTTTGTTGGGTGTTAAGAAAGTGGAAAATGGATATTATGGATATAAAAGGCAAACATAAAATCATGGAATCAGGAGTGAATGGTGAGTTAATAAGTTGAGTTTGCATTTTCGGTGTGTGAGCAAGGAAATAATGGATTGGGTTTAGGAGGGGGGCTGTTTTTATGCCTTTTATTACTGAGGCTGCTTCCCTGCCTGGCAATCCTTCTGAGAACTCCTGACTTCATCCCCAGCTCCACAGGCACACAAAAACAAAGGAAAGATGGAGGAAATGTCAGCCAAGCAGTAGGAAAAAGCACCCAAATAAAAACAAAGCAGCTGAGTGCTTTCCAGGGAGAACGGAGCAGGTCTTCCCATGTGGGAGCCCATGGCCAAGGCTCAGGTAGGAATTAAACACAAATCCAGGTGTCTGCATTGTCTGGGTTATCTGCAGTTGTTGAACACACATCTCAGCAATGCATTGGACTCCGAAGCCTGGCTCTAAGCAGAATCAAAGGCACAATGGTCACCCCCAAGGGCAAAAGGAGAGGGGCACAAAATCAAATCTGAAAACACAAAACATTTCCTTTCCCCCTAGCAACCAACGTTTCATGGTAAAATGGCAGACTGGCAAAAGGAATAAAAAACTGGGAAAAGGAGCTCCCTGGGTGCTCCATGGGGAGCAAGGCAAGGTGGCAAATCCATGCTCTGGCTTCTTAGGGTGGATCTCAGGGAAAGGTTCCTCCCCCAGAGGGTGCTGGGCACTGCCCAGGCTCCCAGGGAATGGGCACAGCCCCGAGGCTGCCAGAGCTCCAGGGATGCCAAGGGAGGGATTGTTGGGGCGTCTGTTGGTGCAGGGCCAGGAGTTGGATTGATGATCCCTGTGGTCTGTTCCAGCTCAGGATATTCCATGACTCTCCTGGGAGATGGAGAGTGCTGGTTTTGTGCCTCTGGTCAGGCAGAGCTTGGCCCAGAACACCAGAGCGGGGAAGCAGCAGAAGCTCCTGGGTTTGGAGTGTGCAAAGTCAGCACGGCCCAGCAGCTGCTCCTTTGTTACTCCTCCTGATGGCTTCCAAACCAGGGCTTTCAGCATCCCCTGCTGCTCCCAGCCCTGCTGGAGTGCACAGCCAGAAGGTTTTTAGACAAACTCACTTTTCAACAAGGTCCAACCTCTATTCCCAGTGTAAGGAAGCTCTGAAGCTCTGCTGGATGGAGTTATTTATAAAAGAAATGTAAACACACACAGTATTTACAATAATCTTCCATTACCCACTCCACAGGCAGCTTGGAACAATGCACGTGGAGCAGGTGCCCCATTGCTCTCTGTGCCTATCAGGGCTGATTTTATGAGGATGAGATTTTGCTCTCAAATGTTTCAGAAGCAACTGAGGAACAGATGGGGAAGGAAGCTGCACATGGGAGCCTTAAATCCACCCTGTCTGTGCTAAAAGCTCTCGGTGCAAGGAAGAGCGATAAGCACAGGGACATTTTTGGGCAGCAGCAGCTCAAAGGAAGGAATGCAGCAGGCTGGCAAATCAGGCAGGGCTGAGGAGCTGGGAAAAAAAACCCCACATTTTCCTGGGATTGAGTAAACCCAGAGGTCCAGAACTTTGGGAAATGTCTTTCTGTGCAGGAAGAAGTTAGCTTGTGATGCTGCCACATGGGGACAATGGGGGTTCTGTGCCAGAGAATTCCAGCTCCATGGCTGGGATCTCTGGGATTAAACCTGCCTGACCTTCCCATGTGGGAGGTGAGGAACTGGGGTAGAAAAAGGGAATCTTCCCTCTGGCACATCCCACTGGCTTAGCTGTTCCTGAGGGTGACAAGCAGAGGCCTTTTGAGTCATTGGCAGGTGGCACTTCAGGCAGGCTGGGACAGGAGGTTCTGAGCCAGGATGGCTCTGTGGTTCTGATGGTTCTGTGACAGGAGGTTCTGAACCATCCCAGAGCAGGTGACCTCACTCCTAAGCCATCTCCATCCCAAAGCCATCCCTTCCCTTCCATGCCCTGCCATCCTTCCTGCCCCAGGGGGTGGCAGCAATAACCCCACATCCCTCAGCATCACAAAGCTCAGCTCCTGTGGGGTTTGTTTCCAAGGAACGCTGAAAACCAGAACATCCATTAAACCTGGGAATCATTGTAATTTAATTAAAATTTTATCTTGCTGATCCAATCATATCCTAAAAGCAGCCACAAGCTCTGCCTGTGTGATCAGATCAGTTCCTGGGATTTCAGGAGTCCTGCTCCCCTGGCAGCTCATCACACCCTGAGACTGAGGGGATGTGAGATTCCTGCTTCCTGCAGAAAGATGGGATGTGCAGCACTTGGATTGATTCCCTAAGGAGCCAGAGGAGAAGGGGAATGAGGAAAACAGGGAAAGCAGAGCAATGGCAGTGGATGTGCTCAGGTACAGGCTCTGCCACAGACAGGAGAGGCTGGTTCAAATGGAGCCCCAAGTCTGTTCTGCTTGGAAAAAAGGGGGATCTCCATTCATTGTGTGGCACATCCAAGGGAGAGTTTGAATCACAGGGGCTGCAAACCCCAGTGTGGGCAAACCTGTGCCTGTGCTGAGGGGAAGACATGAAAAGATTGCTAATTAGAGCCATTAACTGATTGACTTCTCCCCTGAGATGAGTGGAAATAACTTCCCAAAGCCCAGGCTCCTGCTCCCGCCGTGCTGAGGCTCAGCAATTCCAGCAGGGAAGGAAGTGATCAGCAGATCCCTCTCCTGACAGCTGAGTGCATTCCTCAGGTAGAGCTGCCCCTGGGATTCTGCTCCGTGCTGGGTGTCTGGCAGGGAATGCTGGTGAAAGGATTCACTCCCTGATCCAGCCTTTTGTCGCCTTCCAGGTGCCCCTGGGGTGCTGTCCCTGCACAACTGTGGCCCTGTCACCTCTTCAGGTGGGACCTGCCCTCATGCAGGGGTTGATCTCCATCCCCACAGACTGAAAATCTGATTTTCTGGGAAATATTTCCATCTTAGGTACCTTCCCCTGCTCTAAAGAGAACAGAGACTTATGAATCACTGGGTTCATCACGTTGAAAGAATGTGACTTTTTATTGTCAGTGATATTTGAAGTATTTAAAGTTTGAACATGTCTTGTTCATGCTAAAAGGGAATGGGGCTTCATCATCCCCCACCCACGGTGACCTGCACACTGAGAGGGAATATTGCTGCCTCCTCAAAGTCACTGCAATTGTCATTGCCCAAAAGATTCTCCAGTTTGGCAAAACTGGCTAAAAACAATTGGCTGAGAGCACCCTGACACTGCCCCCCTCGTACTGACTGGGGGGGTGTTTTCAATCAATGCTAAATCAAGGTGTCATTTATTGCTATGATCCAGCAGCCCCTGAAATCCCATTCCACATCTCCAATATCCAGGCTCTCCTCCTCAGATTCCCATTCCAGTGATAGGTTCAGATGGATGGATCTATTTGTGTTTGATGTTCTCCCCTATTTCCTGTATCTCCTTCCTGCCCTTTCCTTTGCCTTTAGGTTGGACTTGATGATCTCAAAGCTTTTTTCCAACCCTAATGATTCTCTAATTATGAAGAAGAAATGTTTCCATCTCTGCAGTGAACTGAAGCTTTGACCTCTGCAGCTTTTCAGATGCAACACCAGTGATCCAAGCCCTCATAATCAGGGATTTTATTTATTCCCAGCTACAGAAAAGCCTTCTCAATGGAATTCCAGATCTCATTTTCTGTGCAATTAATTAGTTAGAATTTGGTGGCTGCATCTGCTTGGGGTTTGTGCTAAAAGAGAGGGGCAGGTTGTTTGAAATGAGCTCTTTGCACATCCAGTGTGAGCACAGCAGGAGCTGCTGATTCTCCAGAGCTGTGGCCTGATTCCCAGAGTCAGGGAATCGTGGAATCACAGAATCATGGAATTTGTACATCTCAGTGAAGCTTCACGGTGAAGCTCAGTGAAGGGGCTGCCCCTGGATTCCTGGCAGTGTCCAAGGCCAGGCTGGACGAGGCTGGGAGCATGCCAGGATAGAGGAAGAGGCTGGAACAAGGTGGGCTTTAAGATCCCTTCCACCCCAAACCATTCCATGATTCCTGGGGTCTCCTCCTGCCCCCTTTTTAGTGAAGGAATTAAGATAAGGAAGCTGTAAGACCTGACCTGATGAAGCTGCAGCAGTGTCTGGTCCAGAGCCATCATCAGCACCACTGTGTCACTAGCAGTGACAACCACCAGGAGTTCCTGGGGTGAAGAGCCATGGTGGGGACAGGTGACAGCCAGGACAGGCGTGTCCCCACCCCCTGCGTGACCAGAGGAGCCCTGGCTGTGGCAGAGAGAGCACAGAGGGTGAGGGGACACAGAGGGTGAGGGGACACTGCAGTCCCCAAAGCGCTGCCACCCCCCAAACAATGACCCGGGAGTGACAAAAAGCCACTTAAAGGCTTAGCGGGGACTTCACTCAGCCTCCCCCAGCCCCTCGGGGGCTCTGCCAGCAGCTGAGAGCCGAGCAGCTCCTGCCTGACCCACCAGGAGTGACCCGAGCCAGGAACGGCTCCAAGGCCGGGGTTCCATTGAGCAGGTGCTGAGTGAGCTGACTTTCATTGCAGGAGCAATTTCCATGTCTGTCAAATGGCAGAGGCGGGAGGCTCTGAAAGCAGCCAGAGGCCAGAGAGATAATGTAAATTATCCTGGGCAGGTTTAAGGTCTCTTAACAAGGTCTGTGATGGCCTTGGTGAGTAAGGACTGGGATGTTTCTGATGTTGTGGAAAAGACACTTCCAGGGAAGGGAAGTTCAGAGCTCTTCCAGTTTCACATCCAGAAAACAAGAATAAAGAGGATAAAGTTATCATAATAAATATAATAAAGTTACCACATTCCCCACAAATTTCTGAGATGCAACAAATTTCCCAACACAGAAGTTGTCAACTCTTGTTGCAATTCAATTTTTAATATCATCCACATGTTGCCCGTGTCCCTAGAGGACAGAACACTTCCAGGGTGTTTCCTCCTGCAGGTTCCAGGCCTTGTTTTCTGTAAATCCAATTATTCTTGCCTTGTTTTCCGTGTGCTGTGAGATGGGGCAGCAGCGCAGGGGCACTGTGTCAGGGCTGATAGCTAAAGTCAGCACTGATTATCCAACACCCGGAAAAGAGCTGGGCTGGAAGTGGAGAGAGGATTAGAATCATTCCTGGTGCATTTTAATGGCCTTTAATCAGCCACTCCACGCTGATTACCAAACGTTTCCTCCGAGTATGCCTGGCTGGGGTGGATTGGGGTTTAACTGCCCTAATTTAATTCCTGCTCAGCAATCAGCGCTCAGCTGGCTCCAGAGCCATGCAGGTGGGGGAAGGAGAGGATTCCTCAGGGTTGGGGGCTCTCCCAGCCCTCTGTCTGCTTCTTCTCCCATTGCTCTTTCCCTCCCCCTGCCCTGGCAGAACCCTGCTGGCCCCTGGCTGTGGGAAAGGAACAAAATTCCTCCCTGGCAGGGTGGGCAGGCCCTGGCACAGGGTGCCCAGAGCAGCTGTGACTGCCCCTGGATCCCTGGCAGTGCCCAAGGCCAGGCTGGACATTAGGGCTTGGAGCAGCCTGGGACAGTGGGAGGTGTCCCTGCCCATGGCAGGGGTGGAACAGGGTGGGCTCCAAGGTGCCTCCAACCCAACCATTTCTGGGGTTCTGTGAATAATGGGCACTCTCGGAAAGGGAGGGGTGATGGGCAAAGCAGACCAGGCTGCCAGAGGAGTGACCATCCTTCAGGACATGGATCAGGATCATCTGTAACCCAGGGAGATATGGGGGAAATTTGGAGAGAGAATAAGTCACCACTGCCAGAGAAGAAATGCACTCAGAAAGTTCTGAGTGAGCCCCAGGATCATGGATGGGTTGGGTGGGAAGGACCTCAAAGCCCATCCAGTGCCACCCCTGCCATGGGTGCCTTCCGTCCCAGGTGCTCCCAGCCCCAGTGTCCAACCTGGCCTTGGGCACTGCCAGGGATCCAGGGGCAGCCACAGCTGCTCTGGGCACCCTGTGCCAGGGCCTGCCCACCCTCCCAGGGAACAATTCCTAATTCCCAATATCCCATCCAGCCCTGCCCTCTGGCAGTGGGAAGCCAGAGTAGTGGGCTACTGCTGTGGAAGTACCTTTACAACCCAGGTTTGCAGGTCCCTGTCACCAGCGTTGGGGACACCTGCCCCAGCTCAGTGCATTTCAGTGCCAGTCTGGCCACGTGTGACAACCCCATAGTCACTCAGGACAAACTGCTCTGAGCTACAGAAATGCAAAACCCCACATCAAACACCTCAAAGTCATTTTCCTTTGGTCCAGTGCTCCATTTTCTGTTCCAAATGATACAAGAGAAACCCTATTTGATTTGTTTGCTGAGAAACAGGCCCCAGATAAATGAGGGTGTTGTGTCACTGCTGAGTGAAACACATTTGAAAACACGTTGATGAAAACCAGGCACATATTCAGGAAAAACAGGGCAGGAATTCTGGGTCTAACAGCAATTTCCAAGCCTTTGATCATAGTCCCACTTGGGTAAAAACAGGGGGCAATTTGGAGGGAATTGGATTCACAAAAATGTGTTGGTTATTCCCAATCATCAGTGTAAATATTCTCTGAGGTATCACACACCTACCCGAAATGAAAACCCCAATTCAGCACAGGAGGAAGGAGCAGAGCACACACAGAGCAGGCTCAGCTCATCCCTTCATTCCCAAGATCCTCATCTTGGAAGATTTATGCCAGCATTTCCCTGCCTATGCCAGGCCCAGCATGAATCAAGATGTGAACCAAACCACAAACCCAAAATCTAAATCTTAGTCTTCCCAACAAGCTGAGGTCACACCTAAAGGTTTGGCTCAGGGTACCAGGACACCTCCCTTGCCAGGCCCAAAGTGGGTTTGGAGCAGTTTAGGAGCTGCTCTGGGCCAGTTCAGCCCTGTCCCACAGCAGTTTGCCTGTTCCCTACCCAGCTCTGCTCTGAGCCATGTCCAGCACTGATCTGCTGGGGTTTTTCCCCAGATCAAGTTTAAACACAGATCAAGATTAAACCGAGCCCCCGTGTTCCACAGGAAGTCGAGGAAAGCTCAGAAGGGGCTGAAGGTGACAAAGGCTCAGCTGGCTCAAGGAGAGCAGGACAGAGGGGAGGCTTCACTCCACTCCCTCCATTATCACAGGGCTTTGTTCTCCTTCTCTGAAAGTGCACAAAACAACAATCCTGGGCAAGAGGGGCTATTTCCCACGCCTATCCTGAGCTGAACCAGCAGTTCCTGGGAGGTTACATCCTCACTGGATCCTGTGATTATAATAAATTCCACTTCTACCCTGAAAATGCCCTTGAAACAGAGAACTTTTGAATGGCAATAGGAAAAAGAGGTGCAGGAACATCCACACAGGGGGTTTTGAGCATGAGTTCAGCAGAGCTTTCCTACCTGTATGTGTTAAAAATGTGGCATTGGAAAATGCCAGGACAGGGCTGACATAGCGAAAGGAAGCCAACATCAGGGAATAGATAAATTTAACCTAAATCTGGATTCCCAGCGGGGTTTGGATGGGAGGGACCTCAAAACCCATCCCATTCCATCCCCTGCCATGGCAGGGACACCTCCCACTGTCCCAGGCTGCTCCAAGCCCCATCCAGCCTGGCCTTGGGCACTGCCAGGGATCCAGGGGCAGCCACAGCTGCTCTGGGCACCCTGTGCCAGGGCCTGCCCACCCTCCCAGGGAACAATTCCTGCCCAATATTCCACCTAACCCTGCCCTCTGGCACTTTAATCCTGGATAATGTTGTGAAAGCACGCACCCACACACCAGCTGGCCATAAAATAAATATTTATATTGCTTCAATTGTCTCGTACAGAAAGGACACAAGTGCTGGAAGCTGAGGTTCAGGGATTTATCCCCATACGGGATCAGAGTCCCTGAAATCCCTGGAAGGTGGCACCTGCACCCAGCCTGGCTCCCTCCCTGACAGCTCTGCTCCAGCTCTGCTCCTTTCAGATGCCTCCGTTTGTTAATATTTTCTCTATTCAGTCTTCTGTTGTGTTTTTGATACAGTTTAATAAACCTTTTAAATTTTTAGGACTGAGCATATTTTCTCACTTTCATTTGTCTCTTTATTGCTCTGTCACTCCCCGAGCTTGAGGCCACTGGAGCTGCAGGGGCACAGGGGAGCAGTTGGAGTGACAGGGACTGTTTGATAATGATCCCCTGGGCAGGGGACCCCCGGGGAAACATCAGAACCAACCCCCAGCAGGAGCAGGAGATGAAAAACATGCAGCTCGCTGTCAGGGGATGATTCCCCCTTCCCTTCCCCAGGGAAGGCAGCAACTCCCACTCCCTGCTCCAAACCCTTCCATAAGCTCCTCCTTGCTGGGTGATCCCGAGGGTTGGCTCTGCTCAGAATAGGAAATTTGGACACTAAAATCCATCTCTGGAGGGAACTGCAGTTTTATTGTGGCTCACTGTAAGCAGAGATCTTCCCCTTAGGTGCCAGATCTGCTTATTCGCTCTCCAAAATGATGAAAATCAGTTTTGAACACTTCCCACCGAGCTCACACAAATATTGGATCCTTGCACAGCTCCCTCAGGCTGCTCTGGGCCCCTGCTGTGGCTACATTCTTTTAACTGAGTAAATGTATTGGATCACAGAATCATTTATTCTAATGACCACTTGATAGAGTTGTGTACTCAACAGCAAAAATAACAAAACAAATATCTGTACACCACATCAGCACTGCCAGCTCTGGAGGCTGCAGCCACCTCAGAGTGCAGATTTCTGTCTTTGTCAGCACAAAAATAACCCCAGACCTCCTCAGACACAGAAATGATGGTGCAGAAAACACCCAGACAAAGGAATGGGCTCTGAGTGAAGTGGTAAATTTGTTTAAAGATAAATCCTCGAGGAATTTCTCTTGAAGATCCGCATTGTTCCATTCACTTGGTAAAACTGCATTAGGGATCTGCTGGGAATTTTACTGATAAATTCAGAGCCTGGGAAGGATCTGCCTGGCACTGGTGCAGTAATGTGAGATGGTCACAGCGCCACAAACACCCTCAGTCCCTGCACATCACCCAAGAGCCCAGAAATTACTGACAGAAAAGCCCAAACTGAAGGGGAAAAAACAAACAAACAAACAAACAAACAACAAAAAAAAACCAACTGAAATAAAACCCTGCAAACTGAAGCACAACCCCATTGGCAGCACTGGTGGCACAAGTGCCTGGAGGAATCAGGGCAAGGTCCCAAAGGAAGGGGAGGGAGGGAGCCCTGCCCCTGTCCCACCTCCTGCCAGCAGCAGAGGGGCCCAGAGGACAGGACAGGGTGGAGCTGAGCCTGCAGGACACCCAAGCCATCTCCACCTCCTCAGCTGGGATGGCCAGGGCACATCTCCACCCTGGTGGCCATAGCAATGTCCCCATCCTGGCAGTAGCTCAGGACAGCTGGGCCTGGGTGACTCTGTGAGGGCCACCAGTGGTGAGACAGCTGTCCCACACAGGCAGAGGGGACACCTCTCTTCTCCACTGGCACTTCCAAACGGCTCCTGGTGCCTCTGCAGGGGCAGAAGCCCAGCCCCAGGTGGTCCAGGCAGGAGCTGTGCTCAGGAGACACCTGGAGAGCATCACAAACACCCAGGGGTCACCCAGGGGTCACTCAGGGCCTGGAACCTCCAGAGGTTTCTTTCACAATCCCAGAAGGGTTTGGGTTGGAAGGGACCTTCAAAGCCATCCCATTCCAACCCCAACACCTTCCACCATCCCAGGCTGCTCCAAGCCCCAGTGCCCAGCCTGGCCTCGGGCACTGCCAGGGATCGAGGGGCAGCCACAGCTGCTCTGGGCACCCTGTGCCAGCGATTTGGTGCCAGTTTCCAGGTTTCAGGTGCACCTGAAATCTCGATGTGCACTGGGAAAATGCAAATTACCCACTGGGCTGCAGGGATTCCCTGGCAGTCAGGGCCTGCAGGCCTTTCCTCCCCTCACCCTAAGGAACTCCAGCACTCCCCACCCCCAGCACTGGGATCTTCTTAATTTACATTTTTCCAAGGGTCTTTTTTTCTTTTTTTTTTACCAAGCAGGTAATTTATTTTTTTAGATTTTCTTTCACAGAAAAGGTCATTTTCTTTCTTAACACATTTCTTTGTTGCAAACAGTTGCCAACGCCTCGAGGTTTCTGCTTGTTTATGAGCAATGGAGTGTCTACTTTCCTGGTTTTCCTTCTTTTTCAAGTCTTAGTTCAGTTTCCCTGATATTTTTACTCCACTGAATGCTAGAGCTTGGAGGCAGGGCAATGTGTAGATTTTTATCTTACAGTGGGGATTCTTTAGAAAAAAAGAAGAAATAAACAGGCCAAGTCTGTTTTGAATTCCCAATCTCAGATCTCCATGAAAATCAGACTTTCCTTTGAGTCAATTAAGGTTTCCCTCAACAAAATTCCTGCAGTGCAGTGAGAGGTGATTTTGTTACAGGAATGGGAAGAATCCAGGGAAGGCAAACGCAGAGTCCAGCAGGACTGGAGCTCCTCCCGTGTAATTTCCTCTGTGCAGAGAGGAGGGATGGATGGATGGATGGATGGATGGATGGATGGATGGATGGATGGATGATCCTGAGATCTGGATAGGGATTTAAGGTGAGGTGTATCCTCCTATTTGGCAGAAACTCCTTTCTGACACTGGGAATGAGGGAATTTGGGATTTGCCCCAAAAGTCCCCTGCCTGAAACTTGTCACCTCTGCTCCATCACCCAAAGAGGCTTTTCCAAAGGAAAAATTATCCCAATTCCAAGAAAACCAGCGCTGACTGGAGGTGGATCCTGGTCCTCAGGGGTGCTGGGGATTCTGATCCCCTCAGAAAAAAAGCTGGGAAGCCTCTCCCAGCCCCATGATGCTGGGAGATCAGGTAATGCTCCCATGCATTCACCCTTCCTGCAGGCGGCTCCTGACACTTCCACACAAATCCCTGAGAAATCCACAGCACAATTCCTATTTCACACACCAGGCAAGAGAAAAAAATCTCTCCAAAAAAGCCCTGGAGCTGCAGACTGAGTTTATTTATAAACTGGCACAGAAAGAAGAACTTCTGGACCATGAGAGCTGCTGGAAGAAATGTCCCTGAGTGCTGCAGAGGGTGCACAGAGCCCAGTCACACCTTCTAGGGCAGCCAGATCCTGAACCCAGCAGGCAGGAACCCTTTGGATATCAACTGCCTGCTTTAAACAGGCTCTGAACCAAAGCTGCAGAGCGTTCCTGAGGCCTAGATGTGCTGCATGAAGCTCAAAACCACAGCCAGGCAAGGAAATCCTGCATTTTTCCTGCTTTGCTGCTTCCAAAACTTTGCCATCTCCAGTGTCTCCAGTGCTGAGCTGTAAACTCTGCCCTGGACGTTTGGGAGGGTGGATTTTGTTGCAGGGAAGATGTGGGGGAGGAAAGGAGGTCCCTTCACAGGCAGGTGAACGTGAGGCCTGCCAGAATTGCTGTGGTGGATTCATCCAGGGCTCCAGGGGCATGACAGGGACACTGTGCCACCACGGGCCAGGGCATGAAGCCCTGCAGTGCTCACATCTGCTCCAGCTGTGCCAGCACATCTGCACACAGACCTTGGGACAGAGAGCAGTGTCTGGAGATGGATTCTCCCTGCACGGGCTCAGCTCTCCCTCTGCTGCCACAAATCCACGGAGAGCAACAGGCAATAATGTCCTGGCAGCCAAGGGAGGTTCAGTGAGGCAGCAGAACTGTTCTCCTTCCACTGGTAACAGCACCACAGGGCTGGTACTTACCAGAAAGGCCTTGAAAGCTTTGCTGGGACCCAGGAGGTGACATTTAGCTGTCCTCAGGGCACACAGCTCCACCTGAGCTCCACTTCCCTCCACATTTTTTGTACCAAATGCAGTAAAAATGGCACTTGCGAAGCACAATTTATCACTTCCTGAGGCTGATGCCCAAAGCAGATCCCTTGAATTGTACCCTGGAAGTGGCTGTTTTCCTCTGATAGCTCTAGGACACTCTGGAACACTCTCTGAGTGTCCCAGGTTATCTGGGATGAGCTAAAGGACACTCTGGGAGAGTCCCAGGATATTTGGGATGAGCTAAAGGACACTGAGCAGCGTCCAAGGTTTTTTGGGATAAACTTCACGCCAGCTACCTGCAACCTCCTATGGAAAATCTCACCTTTTAAATATGGATGTGAGGAAACCATGACCTAAACTGCAGGAGCAGCTGTGGCAGGAGATTTAATTCCTGAAATTAGGATATGATCAGAATGCTTGAGTTCAGGGGCACTGGTGAAAACAATGACTACAGTCCCAGGAAAGGTCTCTGCCTTGGCTCCCAGCTCACATTGCAGTGGTTTTGCAGGATAATCAATGCCAAGGTTTCCAAACTCTCCTTTACTTCTCCAGCTGGGAAAACCCAAGAAATGGTGGATATTTTAAATGTACGGATTTTTTTTCTGTGGAAATCACTTGAAGATACCTCAGGATCAACAATCAAAAAGTGCTGCCCAGAATGAGGTGGTGCTGTGGGATGATTTGTTTGGTGGAAGAGGATTTGGGGAGGTGTTCCTGGTGCAATGGTCCAGACCCAATTCTCCATCTTTGGCCCCATCCATCAAATTTCCACCCAAACTTTCAGCTGCATTTCCTGATTTAAACCCCAGAGCAGCCACCCAGAGGGAGGGCACAGGATCTGTGAATCACAGAGATGTGGAATGGCTTGGAAGCACCTTAAAGCCCATCCAGTGCCACCCCTGCCATGGCAGGGACACCTCCCACTGTCCCAGGCTGCTCCCAGCCCCAGTGTCCACCCTGGCCTTGGGCACTGCCAGGGATCCAGGGGCAGCCCCAGCTGCTCTGGGCACCCTGTGCCAGGGCCTGCCCAGCCTCTGAGTAAAGAATTCTTTCCCAATCTCTCAGTTCTCTTCCTCCCCGGCAGTCGATTTGAGAAGGTTCTTTTAAAAGCTGACACAGCAGCTCCTGAAATCCAGCAATCGAGATTTTTGCAGCAGAGCAGCTCAGCACCAGCAAAAAATTCTGCTGCAAGATGTAAAATGTCCCATCCTGTGGTTTTACAACATCCTGCACCTGCCCAGAGGGGCTGCACTGCCACAGGAGGAGGAGAGGGAGGAAGGGCTGACCCCAGAGGGGTACCTGGAGCTGTTCTCACATCAAATTGGACACAGGCACAAACAATTCCTCTGCAGCAAGGCTCATTTGCCATAATCAGATTAACTCCTCTGCAGGGACAGCAGGAGAAACTCACACACGAGAAGGAACTGCAGCAGGTTTATCTCTGAACTCCATAAAGAAAAATCCCTCTCCAGGCAAAACTGTCTTTGGAGAGAGCCCCAACACAGCCCCTCACGCCCTACTCCCTCACTCCCTCTCCCTCACTCCCTCTCCCTCACTCCCTCTCCCGCCCTGCCCTGTGCCACGGCCATTCCCTCACATTTTCCCCTTCATTTCACTTTATTAAGGCACTAATTGATTGACCAGATCAGGAGAGCCCAGATCTGTCCCCAGGGACTCCTAAGCATTCCCAGCTCTACGGGCAGAGCAGGAAACCTCGGTGCTGGGATGGGAGCCTCCATCTCACACACCAGCTGTGTCCCACCCCAGCAGGGTCCCCCTGCTGTCCTGTGTCCCCAGCCAGCGCTGATGCCCCTCCTCTCGCTGAATTCCCTCCCCAGCCAGCCCCAAATGCATCCCACGGCTGGATGTGGGCCCTGCCCCGTTTTCCAGGGAACAGAGTGTCCTTGGGGCCTGTGCTGGGGGTGCAGCTCAGAGCTCGGGGGTCCCTGCCTCTCCCTGGCCTGTCCCTGCCTGTCCCTGAGGTCCCTGGCCTGTCCCTTCTCTCCCTGCCTGTCCCTGAGGTCCCTGGCCTGTCCCTTCTCTCCCTGCCTGTCCCTGCTGTCCCGCCTGTCCCTACTGTCCCTGCCTGTCCCTGGCCTGTCCCTGCACATCCCTCCCTGCTTGCACAGGGGTACTGTTGGATTTTTGGCCATTCCTACTCACCCATCAAGGATCATAAACCCCAGGATATCCCTCCCCCTAGCAGAAGTCTGTGAGAGGCTGGAGAAAGAAAAAGGTTCCCCCAAACCCAGAGAACACAAACAGCTGCTGAGCTGTTCCTTGTGCAGGACTGGTGGAATCTGAAATGCAGGGAACTCTCAGAACTTTGGGCCTGTAGTCCAAAGCTTAGAACTGAACTCAGGATTTGATCTGAGACCTTGGAAAAGTCTTCCAAACTGAGGTGCCAGAAGTGAGAATGTGGATTTAGAGTTTAAAGCAGAGACACGTTAAGCTAAGGAACATTTAGAGTTTTAGTTATAGAAAAAAATAAAAGTAGTTACAGAGGTAAACAAGAAGTATAAAATGCAGTACTTTAGGCTTGTGTGTCATAACATGATGGCTAAGAAAACTTACACTGTAGCATGGGTCCATAAGACAGAATATTTAAGGATTGGGTCAAAAACATAAATATCCTCATAGGCAATATTTTACTGGTCAATAATGCCTCAAAAAGTCTTGGAACTAAGGGTCTTGTGACCTTGTGAACCATGCAGTGAAGATGTGAGCTGAGCTCACCCTTCCTGCCTGTGTAGGAGATAAGAAAATAAACTGCATCATCAAAACCAGCTCAGAGATCGTGTCGCAATTCCCTTCCAAAATTGCCCACAAGTAAATTATCACACAGGACCTGCCTCCCCAAACCTGCAGGGACATCCCAGCAGTGAGAAAGGAGAGCTCTGGGCAGAGTCTCCCCATTTGAATTCTGCTGCTCCTGCTCCCGCAAAGCAGCTTTGTTTATCCCAAATGCCCAGGCTGCTCCTGATGGCATGCACAGGCACCTGGCTGAGGGGATGATCCAGCCCTGTCCCCTCATGCCAGACAAAGCCCCAGATGTCCTGCCTGAAATTCCCTGCAGCCTCTGTGTGTACACAGCAAAGGGAAAGGGGGGGAAATCAACCAGGCAGCGCTGTGGCTCTCAGCTGGTCAGGTACAAAGTGTTGGCTTTTCCAAATCACCTCATCAGTGCTGTGGGCACAGAATTTCCCCTGCACCCAATGCAGATGCAGCCCTGTTGTTTAACAATGCCACTTGCCCTGACTTCCCAAGGCATTTCAGCCACCCCAGAGAGGTTCATTCCATTAAAAACCTCATCCAGGGCTGTTATTCCCTCTGGGCCCCGGGACCTGGAGCTCCTCCACATTCCATCCCAAAGGAAGTGTTTAACCCTGGAGCCTGGAGGTCTTTGCCCTTAGAAATGAGCTTGGCAAAGACATCCCAGCATGGGGAGGGCTGGAGGGCAGCTGCTGCTTGGATGGGGAGGGGAAGGCACTTTCTGGATGCCCATATGGTTCCTCTCTTCCATGAGACTGATTGAAGAAGCTTTGGGTTGAGGTTTCATGGTGGCATTGCCCAGCCAGGTGTCCCTTTTGTCCCATCCTTGCCCCCCGGCCCTGGGCCCAGCCACAGCCTTGTGGGCACCATTCCCTCCTTAAAATCCTTCTTTGGGAATGGCTGCAGGGTTGAAAGGCTCTGTCAGCAACCTGGGCTCAGCCCCCACCACTCGCTCCAGAAAATGTAGAAATTGCACATCAGGGGAGGCCAAGCTCTGATCCCACAAAGGCTTGGCTTCCCATCACGAGTCCCACTGGAGATGATGCAGAGGCAGAAATGCTCAGGGATGAGGTGACTGATGGCCCTGAAGAGGGATTGGGTAAAGCCAGGGAGCAATGGGCAAAGAGAACCTGTTCCCTGAATGACACTTCCATGATTTTTTTCTGTGCTTTTCTTTGGGAAAAAGCTGCAGAGACATTGTACTCGACCCCAGAGGAACCAGAGCTCTTCAAGGGCTCAGAAGTCCAGGGAAGTGCTGAGTAAAGAGGCGGTAAAGCCCATAACTGCTGTTTTCCAAGGCCATGGAGCACTTGTGGAACTCAGAGCTTGCTGCCTGAAGGAGCCCCCAGGGCTGTCCCTGCCCACCCAGGGCTCCCACCTGGAGCCTCTGCTCCCTTTTCCCTGTCCCACCAGAGCCAGGGAGGCACCAGGGCCATGTCCCTATGGAAGCTGATCCCAGGAACCCTGCTGCCCTAAATCCAGGCACAATCCTGTCTCCCAGCCTCATTCCAGGCATTTGCAGGGCTGGGAGGGTCACTAAAAGAAAGCAGTGGATTAAACCATGAGCAGCATTTTCACTAAGGCTCCAGACTTCTCTGCTCCCCATCCAAGAGCTCAGCTCACAAACTTGATTTTCCCAGCAGGATTTTTGCTTCTTGAGCAGCTCCTGAGGGGCTGGGATTCTGGAAGGTGCCAATGGCTTCCTGGGATGGGATGGGGCTCCCTCCTCTCCTTCCCAGGCTGGGATGAGGCTCCCAAGGAGCAGTGGAGGCACTAAAACATCCCTGGCTCCCAGTCCTGCCCCTCCTGGTGCCATTTACTGCCCCCAGGTGCATGACAAACCATGGGGGCTTTGCCTGCACCAAACTCCTGCTTTGACAACCAAATCCTGGAATCCAGAGCAGAATTTTCAGGGTTATTCTGTCCCATGCCAGGAGGCCAGGAACAAGTTTTTTAAAGCCTTTTAAAATACTCTTCCAAAGCTCCACCCAATTCAGTCTGGACGGGGCTGGAGGGTTGTAAAAGAAGGCAGAAAAATCTCATTTCCAGGTTTGGCTCTTTTGCTTCATTAAACTTGGGAACAGCCAAAGTTCCTTAGCAGGCGAGGGTTGTGGGATGGTCAGTGAAAGGAGCTGGAATCCCACAGGAAGCCACACATTTGAACCATTGGCAGCAAACATGCAGCTCTGTGTTTTGGAGGATTTTTGATCCTACCATAACATCCTGGACTGCTTTTCTTGGAAGCTCCAGCGCTGTTTAAAGTCTCACTGCAGGGCAGGCAAAAAGCAGCTCCTAGTGCTGGATCTGTCTCCTTCCAGTGCCTGGGACCAGCAGGATCAAACCACCCCAGGGCAGCACCTGGGGCAAAACTTCCTCTGGCACAATACAGAGTGCTCAACCCTGAATTCAGCAGTAATCCCAGTGGATCCTGACCTGCCCAGCACATTCTGTCTGTGTGGAACAACCCCTGCCACAGCCAAGGGACACTGGACAGGGACACACTTCTGGGAGCAGCTGGGCGGCTTCAAGGTTCCCTACTCAAAAGATTCCTGGAGAAAAATGCTTTTCTCTTCCAGAAGTGAACCCCAGACTCCCAAAGATGCTGCATGAGTCTCGGGGTGCTTCGCTGTGTCCAGCTGCATCCATCCACAGGAACACAGGGCTTGGCTGGATACAATTCCCTCCCCCCATGTGGGATGTTCTTCCACAGCCCCCGACATGATGGACCTCAATACCCTTTCCACAGTCATTCCCACTCAGTAAAACATCCTGTGCTCCTCGACAACTCCACTCTGGAAGCTGCTGAGAGCTGCCTGAAGTTGCAATTCAAGCAATGCTGACTTACCTGCCAGAATATGCTGTCTATTGTGTTCCCCAGGAAGCCGTCCCTGCCCTCCGACGACACCAGCTTAGGTCCCAGAATGGTCATAAATTCATCAAAATCCACCTGGCCATCCCCTGGAATGAGAGGAAAAGATCAGAGACTCAGGAGTCAGAGAGAAGGTTGGGTTGGAAGGGACTTTTAGAGGTCAAATAGTGCAACACCCTGATGTGAATAGGGACACCTTCCACTATCTCAGGGTGCTCCAAGCCCCTCCAGCCTGGGATCCCTGCCAGGGATCCAGGGACAGCCACAGCTGCTCTGGAAATCTGTGCCAGGGCCTCCCCACCCTCATTATTATCAATAAATTACCCGTTAGAGCCCAACATGCCCCTCTGGACCTGCTGCACATCAGGGACACCCCTACGCCCTGGGAAACCTCCACAGCAACTTCCTGGTGCCCACGGACCCAAATCCTTTGCTGTGCCAGGGAATGGCCCCTGTTGTATCCCAGACGGCCCCAAGGACAGAATCAAGCCATGCACTGAGGGGAACAGGTCATTCCCCAGTCCCAGAGAGTCCAGAGGCAGCTCCCAAAAAGCCATTCTGGCAGGGGGACAGGAGCCAGCAGCACAGCCAGGGCTCTCCCTCTTAGGTTCTGCACAAGTTTTACAGGGCCAGCCCCAGGCTCCAGAGGAGGGGAGGACAGGCAGAGCAAGAGCCAGGCCATTGCAGATCCAGCAGGCAGAGCAGGGGCCAGGCCATTGCAGATCCAGCAGGCAGAGCAGGGGCCAGGCCATTGCAGATCCAGCAGGTTTTTCAGCCCAGCTTCCCAGCAGCATCCGTGTGTGCCTGGCATGCAGAGCAGGCAGTGCAGGCACAGCCTCAGTGCCACCAGCAGGGACAGGTGACAGGTCCTGCCACTAATGAGCTGAGCTGGTGCAATGCTGGGTGTGGCTCCGGCTCTGAACATGGCACAGGGCTGTTTGGAGGGAGTTTTGTACCAAATGTCACTTTTCCCTTCACAAAAAAAGGGATATTCATGACTGCTGAAGGATCTTTAAAATCCCTGTCTGTCTGAGCAGTTCAATGCTCAGATCTCCTGAGAATGCTTAACCTAATCTTGTGGAAAATCTCCTTCATTGATCAGGCCACGGACATCTCCTCCTCCATGTTAATGAACTGATGGGGTGGGTGAATCAGACCTGCTTCCAGCACCCGCAGGATTTGGGGTTGTGTTTTACTCCCATTCAGCGGGAAGTGACCGCATCCAGCCCTCCCTGGAGCCGCTGCTGTTAAGTCACCAGGTGTGAGAAGTGTCTCAGACCGTGAGGCTCCAGCAGATCAACGCTGAGGCCGCGACTGAAACACCGGCAGTGCCCGCGGCAGCGCCGTGTGCCAGCCGTGCCACCGCCGCTGCCTGTGCTTATCACACCTGTGCTGCTTATCAATCACACCTGTGCTTCCTATCAATCACACCTGTGCTTCCTATCAATCACACCTGTGCTGCTTGTCACACCTGTGCTTCCTATCAATCACACCTGTGCTTCTTATCAATCACATCTGTTCCTCTTATCACACCCCATGTGCCGATCCGGGTAGCCGAGTGGCTGATCGCGATCTCCTGTGCCCTTATCTCGGCACACACGCTGTGGGAAAACCAGCACAGCCCAAGCCCAAAACCAGCACAGCCCGAGCACTCGCTGGGCTGAATTGGTATCTCCGGGCTCCAGGAGATCTGGGATTTCTGGGAGGGAATATCCTGGGGTGAGGCTCTGAAAGGGGACCCTGCAGGGATCCTGTAAAATGGGAGGGATCCGCTCATGGTCCCGCTGCTAAAGCCGCTCCCAGCTCCGGGGCTCTGCAGGACCGCCTTCATTTCTGGACCAGTATACTGAGGCTCTCCATCACCTGGAGAGCCATTCTGTAGAACATTTATGGGCTGTGAGAAACGCGTTCCCCCTGCCGCCCATCGGGGGCCGTCCCGCGGCTGGATCGGTGCCGGCACGCCGGATCGCTCGGGAGGGAGCGCAAGGTGACAGCGGCTCCGGGTGATCTACACCGCGGCACTGCGCCCGATGGCACCGACAGCAGCGAGTCCGTGCGCTGGGATGCAAATCGGGATGCTTTGGGATGCTAATTTCTTTAAATTAGCCAGATTAGCAAGAAAACAATTTGCATTTTAAAGAGATGCTGGTACCTGCCCCCGCATTCGTTTGGCCTGTGCCCGGGTGACTCCGAGCACGGAGTTATTCAGTTCGGGTTGTCTCCAATGTCACTCCACCCTCAGAGGGCAGGCAGGACTCGGTCCCACACGTGATTCCAGAGAAAAGGACTGCTGGGCTCTGACTTTGTATAAGACTTCGGGCAGCTCCTCTCTCGTGACTTCCCTGTGCCTCTGCCAGGGATCATCACTAACTACACAGGCTTTAATTATCAGCTTAATGAGAGCATTTTCCACAACCTCCAAAGAAAGATGCCATTGAAAAATGCATTGTCCCCTTATTGACTGCTTTTTCAATTAAAACTCTTAACTAGCAAGGCAGCTAGACCCCACTTTTCCCTGGTAGAAATATCCCTTTAACATTCATGTGAAGCTGCAGAAAACAAACCTTCCCTGCCATCAGCACCTCAGGAGACTGCAGCATCATTTCATCAACAGAGAGAAATCACGGGTTTGTCTGAAAATTCCTTTTGACAGCCACGAGAGAAATGTTATAAAAACCACCACTAAAACCTGCACGGGGCTGCTCTGCACAGCCCGGGCACCACTAAAGCCCGGTTTTCACATCCCATCCTGGGAGCACAGTGTGGAATTCGGGTTTGGCACAGGACGAGCCGCCCAGCTCGCCCTCCTGCTCCTCCCTACGGCCTTGCACCAGCGCTGGGAGCTGCTGGGGGATCGAGCCCTGGAATCAACTCCAACCCTGTTCCGCAGATGTGCTGCTCTCCCCAGGGTCCTTGGGATTCTGAGCCATGTGTTGATTATCCACAAATTAACTCAGAGTTGGTTTAAGGATGGAGAGAAAGGAGTAAAATGCTGGGCAGGAGCTTGTGTGCTGTCTGTTCTCTCTCACCTTCCTCGGTCCTCTCCAGGAGCCATCCCACAATCCCTGATCCCAGCAGGGCTCATTGTGAGCCCTATGAGATGGATGCTCCCCTCCTCTGCCTCCAGGCTCCCACTGAGGCCTGAATAGGCTCATCCTGCAGGACCAGAACCCCTGGGAAGGCTGGAGGGGCACAGGCAGGACAGCTGCAGCCAGGGGGAGCAGGATGTGCTCCCTGGCCCGGGACAGCTCCTTCCCCTCCCTGCTCCCAGGCACAAATGAAGATTTATAAACCCTGCTCGGGCTGAGGTCCCTGACTGAGGAAGGCAAATGATTCCATGGGCACCAGGCAGCAACGGGTTAATGGCTGCACCTGAGGGTTTCAGAGCTCTTTTCCAGATTAATGATTCCATGATTCCAAGGCACTCACACATTTCCAGAGCTTATTTACAAACTGCGAGGGTAGGGAAACCTAGGGGCACAGTGGGGGCTGCTGGGACATGGAAACCCTGGGAATGGGGGTGAGGGGTCTGCTGGGACAGGGAAACCCTGGGAATGGGGGTGAGGAGTTTGCTGGGACAGGGAAACCGTGGGAATGGGGGTGAGGGGTCTGCTGGGACAGGGCAGCCTGGCAGGTGGCAAAGGGGGTGGGGACAGAGGGTTCCTGGCAGGATTCCACCCCATCCCTGAGCTCCCTGAGCCAAGGGATGGGTCACTGCCTGTGTGGCTGATCTTAGCAGAACACCAGAGCTGAGCTTAAGCACTGGTTTAAACCCACCTAAAGCACTCCTTGATTCCCTCCCAGCAGTGCTCTCACATTTTCCTCCCCAGTAAAGCTCTGTGTTAATCCTGGCATTAATGTCACCGAGTCACCCGGGGGCACAAGCACTGTGGCTGAGCCTCATGACTCAAGCAATGACTCAGAACGTCTCTGGCTACCCCAGCAAAGCCAAATCAGATCAGCTCATCATCCCCAGGCCCTCAGTGGGTGAGAAGAGAAGAGCTCCAGGTGCCCACAGACCTTTGCTCCCTGCAGGACTCTCAGCCCTGGCAGGAACCAGGGAAGTGTGACAATAACAAGGAATGGCAGTGGTGGAGGGAGCCTGTTATCCCATCACGAGAAGAGGATGCTAAAGGCACTAAGCAACACCTCTGTGTTCTCTGGGAAACTTTCCAGTGCCACAGACCTCATGTGGCCAGCAGGGACTTGCCAAAGCTCCCCCTCACTGCTCCTTCATGGGGTGCAGAGAGACCTTGGGGATATTCCAGCCTGAGGAGTCCCAGCATCAACATTTGCCATTTGTGAGCTCAGTTTGGCCACTCCCAGAGATCCACAGAGCTCCAGCAGGGAATCCTGGGATCCCATGGCACATCCAACACCCTTGTGCCAAGCGTGGGGCTGGCAGGGCTGGGGCTGGATCATCTCTAAGGTCCCTTCCACCCCAAACCGCTGTGGCTCTTTGATTCCAAGGGCACCAAGGATGATGGAGCAGCAGCAAAGAGCAGCGTGGAGCTGGGAACCCAAGAGCTTTTCCAGACCTTGCAGCCCAGGGAGATTTTCTTTGGACCTGAGTGACTCAAGGAAGGGATGTTTACACCTCTGCAAACATCTGCCTCCTGAATAAACCTGTGGGAACACAAAATCATGGAATCACTGAGGTTGGAAATGACCTCCAGAATGAAGTCCAAGTTTCCCCCAGCACTGCCAAGGCCCTCACTGACCCCTGTCCCCACGAGCCCGATCCACATGGTTTTTGAACACTTCCAGGGATGCCTAACCATCTTTCCAGTGAAGAAATGTTCCCAATGTCCACCCTGAGCCTCCCCTGGCCCAGCCTGAGGCCATTCCCTCTCCTCCTGTGCCTGTTCCCTGGGAGCACAGCCCGACCCCCCCGCTGTCCCCTCCTGTCCCCTTCTGTCAGGAGTTGAGCAGAGCAGATGGGACACAGGAAAAAGAAAATCATTAATGACTGAATACCTGGAGGGGACTGGACACAACTGCCATGCAGGGAGCAGACTTTGGGTTGGACACCATCTCAGGAGAGATGGAAGAGCCTCCAGCCCTTTTGAAAGGGGATTTACTCCCTAAACCACTTCCCTTCAACACCAATTCTCCTACAGGTTCCAATCCCACATCCCCAGCACCAAGAGCTTCCAGGTGCCACCAGCTGGTTCTGCACTGGTTTGTAAG
This sequence comes from Onychostruthus taczanowskii, assembly GCF_017590055.1. Taxonomy (NCBI): domain Eukaryota; kingdom Metazoa; phylum Chordata; class Aves; order Passeriformes; family Passeridae; genus Onychostruthus; species Onychostruthus taczanowskii. The sequence continues at coordinate 939,037 of NW_024506552.1, read as the reverse complement.
AGCTTAGCACAGAGAATTCCCACCCTCTCCCTAAGCTTTGAGCTCCAGACAAAGGATTTCTTCTTCCCTCAGCCCTTCACTACAGGGAGCAGGGGAAGTTGGATCTGCTGGGATGTGCAGCAGGAACCAGAGCCAGAGCTGTGCAGTCACCTTGTCAGGGCACCAGCAGCCCCAAACACCCCCAGCTGCACCCAAACCAGCCCGTGAGCCCATCCCACCTCCCCCTGGTCCTGATCCCACAGGATCCACCCTCAGAAGTCTGCCCAGGCTGGAAATGCCAGGCAGGGAGAGCAGGGCTCCAAATCCCCTCATCCTAGAGAGCAGCAGCAGCTCCTGGGAACTCCTGCCCGAGCTTTGAGGGAAACAGAGAATGCTCGGAGGAGCAGGGGGTGACCCGTCCCGCCCCCATTCCCCTGGGACAGCTCCACCCTCAGCCCTCAGGAGAGACCACTGTCTCTCCAAAAGTCTCCTGTCCAAGCAGCTGCCTTGGAGGGTGGAATTAAATCTTTACTGGGCTGGAGAAAGGCAGAGCTGGAGAGGGGAAGTGGAGGGGGAAAACATGGCTGGAAATGAGAGGGGGAAAGGGAAATGAGAGGGGGAAAAAGAAAATGCGGGAGGGAGAAGGGAAATGTAAGGGGGAAAAGGAAAATGGGAGGGGGAGAAGGGAAGTGAGAGGAGGAAAACATTCCTGGATTGCATCACCTCCACCCCCGGGAAGAACGGACTTAGCCCGGGTTTTCAGAGCCTTGCGTATCGAATTTGTTGGATAATGCACCCTGATTGCTCCCTAAATGAGCCTTTCCTTGGCCATTCTCAGGATAATCAGGTCCCTGGAAGTTCCCTGCGTGGCCCCGAGCGAGGCGCGCCCGGGCCGGGGTGAGGATGAGGAGGAGGATGTGCGCTGGGAGCTGATGAGCACCGCACTCCTCCTGCCGAGCGTGACCTCCAGCGAGCAGCGAGGTGAGATATTTAAAGTTAATGAGCTGGGTTTGCAGCTCGGGGCCCGGAGCACACAACTGCTGTTTATTTTTATTCTCCAGCAGCTCCCTGCGGTGCCCGGCCGGCCCGGGCTGTGTCATTGCCGTGCCCCGCTCAGCCGGGCAGGGCTGAGGCGGTCTGGGCGAGGCTGTGCCCTGGGATGAGGCACAGGATGAGCAGGAACAGCTCCAGCCTCAGGAGATTGCCCAGACAAGGCTTTCGGTTTCAAAGATTGGGAGGTCAGAGCCTTGTCAGCAGCCTGACCCCTTGCCCAGCACGAGGCAGAGAATTTCTCCCTAATTACAGCTCAATCCAGAACTACGACAGGAACAGGGAAAGTCTGGCACAAAACTTTGGCCTTGGAAAACAGTTTAAATTATAGGTGGCTCCAGTGACTTCTGGGAGGAGAGAAACAACTGCCCCCACTGCCAGGGAGGACGTGGGTCTGTAGGAGTGAATCCAGGAGCTGCTGCCATGTCTGGGACACCTCTGGAGCCAGGCTGGGGGAGCTGGGGGTGCTCACCTGGAGAGGAGAAGCTCCAGGGAGAGCTCAGAGCCCCTTCCAGAGCCTAAAGAGGCTCCAGGAGAGCTGGAGAGGGACTGGGCACAAGGCATGGAGGGACAGGACACAGGGAATGGATTCCCTCTGTCAGAGGGCAGGGATGGATGGGATATTGGGCAGGAATTGTTCCCCAGGAGGGTGGGCAGGCCCTGGCACAGGGTGCCCAGAGCAGCTGTGGCTGCCCCTGGATCCCTGGCAGTGCCCAAGACCAGGCTGGACACTGGGGCTGGGAGCAGCCTGGGACAGTGGAAGGTGTCCCTGCCATGGAACGAGAGGAGCTCTAAGATCCATTCCCACCCAAACCATTCTGGGATTCCATGAAAACTTCACTGGATCTGAGGAAAGGATCAAACATCTCCACTGGAGCCCCTCTGTCCCTTAAGTCCCTCCACTCCTGCAGTTTTCAGAGCAGTTGTGTGGATCTGGTTCCATGACAATCCCACAGAAAAGCTCCATGGATTGTAGGGACCATCCCTGGAGGAAGGGCGCCATGGGGCTGGAAGGCTCCAGCCCAGCCCAGAAGAGGGGAGCAGGGGGTTTTTTCCATCCCACCGAGCAGAGGAGCTGGAGAGTTCCTCACTCTGGCACCCCTTGGCTTGTCCTGCAGGGGGAGGGAAGAGCCCCCCAGGCCTGGTTTGCTTCCCGTTAAAAATAAATCTGTGAACTCCCCCTGTTCCCAGGAGACAGGGACTGAGGGGACAGGGAATCTGCCAGGAACTGCTCCAGCACAAGCACTCAAACCAGGAGGAAAAGTCCAAGGAAAATGGGGCTGCAGTAAGGAATAAATGCCCATCAGACACCTGCCAGCTCCACAGCAGCCCCAGAGAGCTGCAGGATGCCCAGGGACCAGCCCTGCCACCAGCTGTCCCCAGGGGCAGGACCTGCAGGGGCTGCTCAGGGGGATGTGAGTCCCCAGAGCCCCCAGCCCTCTCTGAGATCACCTCCCTGGGCACCCAAACCCATTTGGCAGGTCTGTGCAGACTCTGGTCTGTCCCCAGCTGTGAGCAGCTGGTCCCTGTGTCCCATGGATCAGGAGCAGTGGGATCACCCCAGAGCCCCCAGGATTGCACCAGCTCTGCCCCCTGCCCTGGGAGGGGCAGGGAGCTCGGGGTGCACCTTGGGCAGCACCAGCAGCTCATTAGAGCAGGACTCTGGGTGCTCCCTGGGGCACACACACCCTGGGAAGCCAAAATGATCCCAGGGCACTGCATTTCAGCAAGAAATAAAATTCCACAAGGATGCAAAGCAAGCACAGGGCACGGGGTGCATTCCAGCCCAAGCACGGGTGGGTTCCCGAGGAGGCACTGCACCTCAGGGCTTCCTTTTGTGCTGGGCTGCACTTCAGCAAGGCAGGGTGGGATATTACTGGGTATAATTTCATATAATTCAGTGTAATTTGATGAACCTCTAGCTGCTCCTGAGCTGTAGATCTGACAGGCTGCAGCAGCAGCTGTAATTACTCCTCATTTCTGCAGTGAGAACACAGAATGGGATAAAATGTGATAATCCTCATTGTCCAAATGAGAGCAGACATGGAGAGAGTGGCCCCTATAAATCCAGACAAGTCTCATCAAATCCATCCTGCTGCCCAAAATTCCCAGCTCAGCAACACATTTTAAAGGACAACCAGGCTGGAATGTGGCTGGATCATTTCTCACACTGAAAAATCACTTTGAGATCAAAGGACAAGCCCCAAATCCATCATAACCCATTGCCCCTGGATCCCTGGGAGTGCCCAAGGCCAGGCTGGACAGGGCTTGGAGCAACTTGGGATAGTGGAAGGTGTCCCTGCCCATGGCAGGGGATGGAGTGAGATGATTTTTAAGATTATTTCCAACCCAAACCTAGGATTCTGGGATTCTCTGACTCCTATGAACTCTGATTTTATCCCAGAAATGGTTCCTGGTCCCCCTCCAGCAGCCTGGGCTATTTTATACTGAAACACATATTGAGATATAAAATGAAATATTTTATCCAGCTCTTTTCATGCTGAAACACAAGGAAACATCCACAATAGTAAAAAACCTCAGGAAAACCCAAAGAAGAGAAGTGGAAGAGACAAAAGAAGGAGAAAAAAATGTTTCCAGCTTGGGAATGTCACCATTGTCCCCCATAGGGCAGCTCAAGCTGAGCTTGTGACAGATCATTTCATTGATCAAAGGTTGGACAGGATGATCTTGGAAGTCTTTCCCAACCTTAATGATCCTGGGATTTGTCCAACCTTAATGATCTGTGATCCTGGGATTTGTCGATGCCTAGGAACAAGGGATTTACCTTCTGTCTGCCCCAGGGGAAAGCTGAACAGTTAATTTCTGAAGGAGAGATTTGCTCTGTCTCCAGATGTCCCAGCCCATGTTCCTTGACCATTCCTATCCCTGTCCCCAGCTCTCGTGTCTCTTCTCTCCCCAGGAGCCAGGGCAGGCAGACCAAAGCAATGTCCCTGGGGGAGTCAGGGACAGTAGGAAAATGTCCTGGAGGGACATGGTGACCTTGACACCACACAGCCACGGCACTGTCACTTCTTCCCTTTCCAAAGAGAATCTGGGACATTCTGGGATGTGTCACCTGTAGTGGCAGAATTGGAGAGGTGACATCCTCAGGAGCAATGAAAAACTGGAATCTCAGTTTGAAGTTCTGGAAGAGTCCTGGAATCACTGAGGTTGGAAAAGACCTCCAAGGTCATCAGGTCCAACCTTGGTCCGAGTGGCCCCACGGCCACCAAACCACAGCACCAATGCCACTTCTGCCTGGGTTTGAACACCCAGGACAGCGCCAGGTTGTTCTGGGAACAACCAGGAAAAGTTTAGGTTGGATATTGGGAAAATTCCTCCATGGAAAGGTTGGTCAGGCATGGACACTGCCCAGGGCAGGGGTGAAGTCCCCATCCCTGGAAGGGTTTAACAGCCCTGTGGATCAGGTGGCCCTTGGCACATGGGACAGTGGTGGCCTTGGCAGTGCTGGGGGTGGTTGGACTCTATGACCTCAGAGATCTTTTCAAACCTCAATTATTCCATGACTCTTCCAGAATTTGAAGTTGAGATTCCCCCATTTTTTATTGCTCCCAAGGATGTCACCATCCTAGAATGTCCCAGAGGTTCCAGGCAGGTCCCTGGTGAAACCAGCTCGACTTTTGCTTCATCAAAACACTCCCTATTCTCATCCCAATAAATAATTTGACATCCAGGGGTGGATTTTCCTCCCTCTTATGGTAGCCTGGAGTTATTTTTCCAGCTGCTCCTCTAATTAATGCACCAAGTGCTCATTTTATTCCTCAGATAAAAATCCCAATGAAACCATTTGTGACACTTAAGTCACACATTCATCTCTTTTATGGAAAATCCTGCTTAAAGAGGAGGAATCCCAGATAAGGCCACACATTCCATGTGCCATTTCCCAGCATTTTTATCAGTATCGCTGCCAAATGGAAGAATTTACAAATAATTCCTTTTTTCAGCACAGAAATGTATAAAATATTTCCCTTTCCCTGTGCTGGCAGAACATTCCATCTCATTTCCCAGATTGCAGAGAGAAGCACAGGCCCCTCTTACAGTTTGTGTCCATGAAATGCAGAATTATGGCTGAAAATTAGGGGAATCCATGGGATAAAGGTCAGATTTGACCTCTGGGAGCATTTCCAGGCCAAAATATTGGCTCCCTACAAGGGAGAGTCTCCAGAGGGGTGCCCAGGTCCACCAACAAACTCTGTGGGAACAGCCCCACACTTCCAAGCAAAGCTTTGGGATAATGGGAATCTTGGAACCCCCAGCCCTCACCTCCCTTCCTAAAGAGAAATATTTTTGCCCAGCAAATCCCCTTTCCTCATGTCCTCTTCTGGCACTTCCCATCCCAGCAGTACCACAACATCTCCTGGAGTTCACAAAAGGAGGGTTCTGAGGATTTCTTAGGGTTTCTCTGGAGATGTTGAAATATTCCAAGGAGATTCCCATTTTTCTCCATAAGGAGGGGGTTTTATGCCAGTTGTATGATTTTCCCCTCCTTAGCAGACACCTGGCTTTTCAAACCAAGACACACATCTGGCAGAATCCCAGAATCATGGAATACCTGGAGCTGGGAGGGACCCCCAGGGATCAAGGAATCCAAATCCTGCCCTGCAGACACCCCAGACACCCCACCCTGGGCCTGACAGCGCTGTCCAAGCTCTCAGCAAAGCTTTGGAAGAACAGCTGGAGGAGGGACTTGTAGGGATCCAGGGGATCCCCAGCCCTGCTGCTCTCCTGCCTCCAGGGAGGAGGGACAGGAATGGGATATTCCCAGGAAATCAGGGCATGGAGAGGGGGGTGAGGGCAGAGCCACTCCCTGCACTCCTGGGCACCCTGGCAGTGCCAGGCTGGTGGCTGGTGACACATCCCTCTGCTGGCCTGTTCCCTCTGCAGGAAGGCTGGTGACATGTCCCTGTGCAGGGAGGTGTTGGCAGCCCTCAGCAGCCATGGAGGCATCAGAGGTGACACCTGTGAAGGGCTCCTGGCCCAAATCCTAGCAGCGCCAAGGCTGGTTTTGCTCAAGTTCCAGTAGTGTTCTCTCCCTAACCTCATTTTTCCTCCAAAAGTGATGAATTATGTGCATCCATTCCTTCCTGCTCCAATGGGAGCTCTGAGAGCATCCTTGAGCAATGGGATCCTCTGAGAGCATCCTTGCACACCGTGGCCCTGGAGACAGCTCTCCCTTTGCCACTCCCTGTGTCACTCCCTGTGCCATTCCCTGTGTCTATCCCTGTGCCACTCTATGTGTCTGTCCCTGTGCCACTCCCTGGGCCACTCCCTGGCTTGGTGGCAGGAGGTGACACCAGGTGTGAAGATCTCTGGTGAGGTCCCTTTATTCTCAGCCCTAGCACAGGCTGTGGATGCTCCTCTGAGACCCTCCCTGCCCAGCCTGAAGTCCTGCTCCCTCCATGTCCACCCCTACAGAAATCAGGGAAAACCAGCCCAGCTCCTGGTTCTCCTGGTTTTTGCTGGCCCTCAGATGCAGCCCCTCTGCCACGCTGGAATTTGCTGATGAAAACTGGATGTTGGGGCTGCTCAGGCTGGCTCAGCTTAAATCCCAAGGCCTGCCAATTTTGTTACCTCATTTGCAGGCCCTGGCAGCAGTTTTGATGGGAAGGAAGGAATGGATGTCTGGCTGCTCCACCTGCCAGCACATCGTAACTCACGGCACGGGGCAGAGATGTGCAGAGGATTTCACCTCCCCCCAGCTCTCCTGACCATTGGAGACTCCTCCCTGAGTGTGACCTTTCATCCACCCGAGCTTCCAACCCAAGCAAGAACCTGGAAAACTTCAGCAAACCTCACCAGGAGTATATGGGAAGGTGGTCAGGCTGTTCCTGGGAGCACTGGGCACAGCCGACATTCCTGCCCTGCTCCTGAATGCTGCCCTTTCCCAGTGGGAGAGGAAGGAGGAGGCTGCTGCTGCTTCTTACTCCACAGTTCAAGTTAAATCCCAGGAAAAGGTGAAGAAAGAATCCGTTGGAGGAAAAAGTAGCCATAATAATATAAATTCAAGCTGTACAGCACTAATTCAATTTGCAGGCAAGGTAAATCTTTCACAGAACATTCCCCTCTTTGCTCAGAGCCTCAGGAATTTCCCATTCCCGACTTTTTTTAAATCCATGGCCCACTTGACCTTTCCCTGGCACAGCCCCCAAAGCCCTGCTCCAAAACTGCACCACTACAACCAGTTTGGAGCTGGAGGATCAGCTGCCATCCCTGCAGAGAGCACGCAGAACTCCCTGGAAAGCCTCAGCAGGAATTTACCACTTCCATCATTCCAGGTTTGACTGCACTCCCCACCTCGGGTCCCTCCACAGCAGCAGTCTGCACAGAAAGGTGCCAAAGTCTGCCAGAGTCAGGGAAGGACTGGAGATGAATCAGAACCGGGAGCCAAGTCCCAGCACACTTTGTCCAAAAAAGCTCAGAATTTCGGGAAAAGACCCCAGGAGCTGGCAGCACACTGAGCCTGGCTTTGCCAAACCTGAGCCTGAGTCGCTCTCTGCCAGGAAAGGCCAGCACAGCAGGGCAAGGGGCAAACAACAACTTTTGGACAGTACACTTCTAAAAGTGATGGATTCCTTTTTCCCCTTTCCATTAGGGAATGAGATCATTCCCGCAGCAGATCTCCTGTCCCTGCCAGACTTTACAGCCCTTTCTCTGCAGGACACCCTCAGCAGGTGACAGCCCTGCCCTGGTGACATTGTCCTGTGCCTGGCAGGGACATGAGGAATGCCCAGCGAGGCAGGGGACTGTCACAGCCCCATCTCCCTGGCTCTGCTCCCCTGTGTCCCCAAGGATCCCGGGCTCTCCCGGATCCCCCCAGCCCCTGCTCTGGCAGGATTCCAGTGTTCCCACCCTGCCACAGCCCCCGGACACAGCTGCCCCTGCACCCCAGCTCCTGGCAGCAGGGAGGGCTCCCCTCTGCCCTGCCAAGGACATTTTAAAGGAATTGTTCAGCTCTGCAGCAGCTGAAATCCTCCCTGGCTCCAACATCCCCGTCCTGCATTTCCCTCCCCTCTAACGGGGGTCCTGTTGCTTTTATTCCCTCAGTAATTGTTTAATGAGCTCTCCCAGCAGGACTTGGCTCGGGGTGATTCCACCCTTCAAAACTTCTCCTCGCAGAGCAATCAACACCTCGTTGGAGCAGCTCCGGGACTGGGGGCAATCCTGCTCCTCTCCCGGGAATGTCACCAGCCAGGGGCTGCCCAGGAGCGCACAGGGAAAGGTTCAAAGAGCCTGGCAAAGATTATCTGTGCAGGGTGGGATTGTTGGGGTGCCCGGGCAGGTCCAGGAGCTGGACTGGATGATCCTGGGGCTCCCTTCCAACTCAGGATATTCCATGATGGTGATGGGATCAAAGGAATTGCTTCCATCACCTTCAGCCTGGCTCAGCTTCTGACATCTCACTTTCGTTTGTGTTTCACCTGTGGGATGTCCCCCTCCAGGCTGGGACAGCCCTTCACAACTCTGTGAGGGGAGACTCAGCTCATCCTGAGGGACAGCTCCCATTTCTGCTCTATGGGAAACAGACAGGGTCCAGGGAATGGCTGCAGCTGTGCCAGGGGTATTTAAGTTGGGTTTTAGGGAAAGGTTCTTCCCCTTGTGAGAAACAACTGCTCACTTTTTAAAATTTTATTAAACTTTAACAAAAACTACAACCAAGGACTAAATAAGGAAAAATTACAGCACTGGGAGCCCCTGTGGCTACCAGCCACGTGCTCCTCTACAAAATGGATGCTCTGTTTTTATAACCTTAGCCTCTCTTAAAATTTTGTCAGTCGACTTCTCTGCCTTCCATTGGTGGAGATCACTTTTTACACCTTGACTGGAGGTCAGGTGTTGTTACACCACGCCTCCTGGTAGCAAGTCAGCCTCCTCTAAAGGTCCTGACTACTGAGGCTGTTACAAGGAGGGGGAGGGAAAGAGGACTGTGGAATGACATCTTACAATAACATTACCATACATCTGCATAATATCTGTCTCTTTAATTGTGAGAGCCAACTATTACATTACTTGTCTATAACACCCCAAGGGTGCTGGGCACTGCCCAGGCTCCCCAGGGAATGGGCACAGCCCTGAGGCTGCCAGAGCTCCAGGGATGCCCAGGCTGGGATTGTTGGGATTGTGGACTTTGCTCTGTGTTCACTCAGCTGCATCCCCCAATCCATCCCCGTTCCATGGATTGCCTGATCCCCAGGATCACCCACAGCACGTTCACATCTCACTTTGCCCTTTCCTTTTGTGTGGGGAAAGCGAAGCTCCCCATCTCCCCTCCACGCTCCCCTTGGTGAGCAGTTGTTGGATGGGGATCCAAGGGCTGCCAAGCACTGGGAAAGCCCTGAGCACGCCCCAGCAGAGAGCAGAGCCCGGTGAGCACTCACCATCCATGTCCAGGCGCTGCATGATGATGGCCAGCTCCACCTCGCTGGGCATGTAGCCCAGGGAGCGCATGGCCATGCCCAGCTCCTGCTTGGAGATGAAGCCATTCCCGTCCCGGTCCAGCACTCGGAAAGCCTCCCGGATCTCTGTGGAGGGAAGGGAGAAGGGAGGAGTGTTATGGTGGGGATTTGGAGGATGCTGAGCACAGAAGCAGCAGCTGCTGCCTTTGTCAAGGTTAATTGTGAATATTTGCTCATCCCAGGGCAGGATGATCAGGATATGTTAATGCATACCCACAAACCTCCGTGCACTCAGGATATCCCAGGATCAGAGACACAGAACTGGAAAAGCCCTCTAAGATTGAGTCCAACCACTTAACCCAGCACTGCCAAGGACACCCCTGAGCCATATCCCCAGCTGCCACATCCCCAGGGCTATTAAACCCCTCCAGGGACTCCACCTTGTGCCACCTTTCCAGTGAGGAAATAATTCCCAATATCCAACCTGCACCTCTGCTGGCACAACCTGAGGCTGTTTCCCTTCCTCCAGTTGCTGTCACCCTGGGTGATTTCCTTCTCTAGATCCTGCTCACAAGCTTTTCTCTAATTTATAACATTTTTACAGCACTAAACAGCCTCAGATCAATAAAAATACTGATGGAACATAAGGAACCACTTCCATCAATCGTCCTTAGCCTGGCTCAGCTCCTGATATCTGACTTTGGTTTGTTTTTTAACTTTTAACTGCTCCAGCCTCTGGCAGCCCTCTCCACTTGTGTGAGGGGAGACACTGAGGGGCAGCTCCGATCTCTGCTCCTGGGACAGGGACAGGAACCAGGGCAAGCTCAGGTTGGAAATCAGGGAAAGGTTCTTCCCCCAGAGGGTGCTGGGCACTGCCCAGGCTCCCCAGGGAATGGGCAGGGCCCCGAGGCTGCCAGAGGTCCAGGAGCTCCAGGGATGCCCAGGCTGGGATTGTTGGGGTGTCTGTGCAGGGACAGGGGCTGGATTGATGATCCCTGTGGTCCCTTCCAGTCAGGATATTCCCTGATTCCATAATCTACCACCCCAATGTCTCTGCTCACAGACCTCTCAGCTCCCAGCCCCAAACTTCCCAGATCTGCCTCTTGCAAATGCCAGAGAAATTTTAACTTTCCAGCAGCTGGGAGCCTGTTTCACTGGAAAGGTTGGAGGTGAGGAGGGAAAAAGGTGCCAGTTCCTCAGTTTGCCCTGTGCTTGAAGAGGGAATCAGGGGATTCTCCATTATCTCTCTCTGGGAACTGGGATTTGGGAACACCCCAGGGCCCCCAGCAACTGCTCGGAGGAGTTTCACATTCATTTAAAGCATTTCATTGGAGAAGCAGGAGGGAAAACTCTGCAGGTTTTTTCGGGAAAAGAACCCCAAACTAATTAAAATTTTCTCCATTCTCCATCAGGAATTGGAGGATAGAAAATGTTTGGCTTGTCTGGCATAGTTCAGGCTTTAAGAGAAATATTCCCAGTCCTCCATGGGCTGCCAGAGTCACCCTGCTCCTGTCCCCAGGAGTCAGGGGCTGCCAGACCCTGCAGAGGGTCCGCAGGAAACCTTTGGATGTTCCTGGGAAAAAGGCAGGAGGATCAGAGCCCACCAAGGAATGGTTCTGGTGGTCTTTGATAAGCTTTATTTGAAGCTTTACAATTCAAAATCTGCTTCTAAACCACCTCACCCAGGTTCAGCCCCTCCCCTGCCCCCACCAGACTGCTCCCATTGCCAGGGGCAGGATCCTGTTCCCGTTTCCAGGGGCAGGGTCCTGTTCCCATTTCCTGTTCCAATTTTCAGAGTAGGATCCTGATCCCATTTCCAGGGCAGGATCCTCTTCCCATTACCTATTCCCATTTCCAGGGTCAGGATCCTGTTCCTGTTTCTAGGGGTAAGATCCTGATCCAATTTCCAGGGGCAGGATCCTGTTCCCATTGCCTGTTCCCATTTCCTATTGCCATTTCCAGGGGCAGGATCCTGTTCCTGTTTCTAGGGGCAGGATCTTGATCCAATTTCCAGGGGCAGGATCCTGTTCCCATTTCCTACTCCCCTTTCCAGGGCAGGATCCTGTTTTCATTTCCATGTCTCCCCGCCAGCCCACCCTGCTGGGAGAGAAGGGTGGGGAGGCTGCTCAAAGCTTGGGCTCATAATTCCAGGAGCCTTTGGAGTAGGGATGAATCCCTGAATCCCATCAGACTCTGCCAGCTGCAGGGAAATCTCTTTTTATGTGTGGTCCCAAGAGCTCAGTGCAGTAAATATCACATCCAGATCAATTAATGGGAAAACAAACTTGTGACAGCTGAAGGCAGAAGAATGAGATTCATTGCAGGGAGCTGGGAGAGGATTTTAGGAAGTAAAAAATGAATCTGGAAAAGTTTACATATGAGTGAGAATGATCCAAATGCCAGGGGTAAATGCCAGGGGTAAATGCCAGGGATAAAGGACACCTGTCCAGGGCTCTGCTGGGGAATATCCACACGGCAGGTCCAGCTGAGGGCCCTCTCCAGGCACACCCACCCAAAAGCTGCATTAACAGCACTCAACCTTTGAGCCTTGAGCAGAGCAAGCTGTCCGTTCCACACCCCCCCCCCCCCCCACACCGCCCCCCCCCCCCCCCCCCCCCCAATTTGGGGTTTTCTGTTTCTCTCAAAGACCTGAACTTTAGACCAAGCTTGGCACATCCTCCCCAAATCCACTCCCATCACCAAAGGAGCCTTTCCCCTCCCCACTCTATAAATACCACTTGTGCAGAGGTAGATATGAGCTATTTATAGGCTGAACACACTGTACAGGGAGCAGTGTGACCTCAGGCAGAGCCTCCTCCAATCTCGCCATAGAACAGCTCCTCCTCATGCCCTTCTCTTCCCAGGGGTTATTCCCAGGCTCCTGCAGGTGCTGCCCATCCTGAGCACCCTCCCCCAACGCAGCCCTGCTCCCAAACCCCACTCCAGGGCCCTGTGGCCCCTGGCTGCCCCTCACCTTCCTCTCCAGCTGTTACATTTCATTACCCAAAGCTAAAAATACAGCCTCCCTTTCCCCAGATGACTTTCCCCACCAAGTCACCATGGCAACAGATGCTCTCGGCTCAGAGCTGCGAGGGGATGTGGTCCATGGAGTCAATCTCTCCACAGACAGTGCTGGGGTTTGGGAGAAGCTTTGGGATCTTTCCAGCATCTCCACAGGGATACTTTGCCCTGATCCAAAAAAGCAGAGCCCTGTTCTGTCTTTAAGGATCACAGGGGGACGGTGTTGAGGTGCTGCTGCCCCAGGAGCTGCCCTCTCCCCCTGCCCAGCCTGGGTGGCAGCAGGGAAAACCAAGCATGTGGATTTCCCCTCACTGGGGGGGTCAGAAATCCCAATATTTATTCCTCTTTCCTCTTAATTTACTCCCAAATGTGGGCAGATGAGACAGAACTGTACTAGAGGATAAAAGGGGAAAAAGAAGAGATCCCAGGAAAAATCAGAGAACAGGAAGTTCATCCTGCCCCATGGAATCACAGTCCTGCAGTGACTGGGGTTAGGAGGGACCAAGGCTCCTCTTGTTCCACTATCCCAGGCTGCTCCAAGCCCCATCCAGCCCTGGCCACCCAATCATCCTGATTAACACCTTCGTTAATGACCTCAAAGAGGCAGTGACCACATGAATTAAATTCCCAAATGATCCAAGGCTGGGAAGAACTGGAAGGGTGCAAGTCCAGCAAGGAGAAAGGAACAAATCAGTCAGGGTTTGGGGGCAGCAGGAGCAGAGCCAGCTCTAAAAGATTTCCCAGGAAAGTTTATCCTGACGTTCCTCCCTGGGTGTGAAGATTCCTGTTCCCCAGGAGCCCAGAGCACAGCACTCCCTTCCCGGAGTTATTTGAGCATTCCAGAGCTGTGGAGGGGAAGTGGTGGGGGGATGTGTTTGCTTTTAATTCATTCCCTCTCTCTGCTCCCATTGAACAGCTCCACTTTACAGCCTCCCGATTACCGAGCACATGTCCAATCAACCCCCTTCTCCTGGAGGAGAGACCCAGGGAAAGGAGGGCTCTTCATTACCTTTCTGAAGGGCACGAACAGCGCTGCCAGAGCCGGCCCTGACACCCAGCCTGAAAGTGCTTAACTCCCCAAAATCCATCCTCATCCTCCCCTCCCGCTAACCCTGCTCCTGCCTGTCCCTGCCCAGCCCTCTCCCTGCTCCTGCCCGACCTTCCCGCTTATCTCTCCCCCTGGTCGGGTTTATTTCCAGAGATTTCGCCGGGCAGCCATCATCATTTTGTAGTGTCTCCTGGAGGAGGAGGAATAACGATTCCTTGGAGGATGAATTCCATCACATGCCCTGGCCACCCTGGGGTGGTTTGGGGTGTAAATCCCACCCTAAAAGTGTCATTTCCCCGCAGCCAGCCCGCCCAGCGGCACGGGTCATTGGGGAGATCAGAGCCGAGATAACACCGCCCCAAATCTCCCCACTCATCACCGTCCTTAATTGCACCTTTGGGCCCCCGTGTATGAAGGGAAGGATCTGAAAGCAGCAAACAGCTCGTCCTTGAGTGAACCGGGAGTGAGGCTTGGCACTACAACGGCTAAAAAATTGGAAATTTCCAGCCCTCCATCTGCTATTCTCACTCTTGTTTTTTTGGGTGGGTTTTTTTTCCCCTGCCGCAAATTGCAACGAAGTGTCAAAATAATCCTGTTTTTATCTAATGGCAACGCCCCCCCCCCAACGTATTCCAATGGGAAGTGTCACAATATTTCCCTTGGTTTTTGGGATCTTGGCGGAGAAGCTCAGCAGCCCCGGACGGGGCTCTCACCGTGCCCTGGGCCGTGTCCCCTGAGCTGCAGCCTCTGGCTCCTCTGTCAGCATCCCCCAAAGTGGGCAGGACCAGGCTGCTGGAATGGGGGATAAGCAGCAGGACTGACAGAGCTGGGAGACAGAGACACGTGGATGGCAAAGGCACAGCTGGGAAAGCTCTCAGAACTCAGGGCTGGGGCTGCTCTGTCCCCAGGGGGGTTGTCTGTCACAGAATTGGGCAGATTTTTATTTATCTCTCCCTTCCCCAGGAAAAAAATTACTTGTGGAAAAGACAATTTCCACAGCTTCTGCTCCCAAGCACATTGAACATTTCCAGGAACCTTTGGGAGCCCCCACTCCCATGGAAATGCAGGACAGAACTGCTGCTCCCCGATCCACCCTCAAAGGGAAGCTTTTCAAGGATTGGGAACCCTTGAGGGCAGGCTGGGGGGGCAGCAGCACTATGATCCTGCAGGTGTTGGAAGGATTTGGCAAACCAGCAGCTTCCACTGCTATGTATCAGTTTCCCTGCTGTGGAAATCCCTGCAGGACAGAGCAGGGCTCACCTGCAGCACCTGAGAAGGGTGGGGCTGGAGGGGCCGTGCTCTGACCCCACCTGTAAATCAGGAGGAAGAACCAAGCTGTCAGTGCCTGGGGAATAATCAGGAGGAACAATCACCTTCTCTCTGCCAGTGCAGGGAAAGGGCCAGGCTGGGCCTGAGGGATGAGCTTGGAATGAAGGAAGTGAGGAAGGGGATGGAGAGGAAGGCAGGACTCAGCTCATGGAATCCTGGAATGGCTTGTGTTGGAGGGACCGCTAAACCCATCCCACCCCACCCCTGCCATGGCAGGGACACCTCCCACTGTCCCAGGCTGCTCCAAGCCCCATCCAGCCTGGCCTTGGGCACTGCCAGGGATCCAGGGGCAGCCCCAGCTGCTCTGGGCACCTGTGCCAGGGCCTGCCCACCCTTCCAGGGAAGGGCTTTGATTTCCACCTGTGAGGGGACAGGAGGAGGGAGGGGACATGCCTACAGGTGATTCCATGGTCATTCCTACAGGTTATTTTGTGTTCTTACGGTTGATTTCATGTTAATTCCTACAAAAGATTCTATGTGAAATCTTACAGATAATTTCCTCTTCTTACAGGTGAGTCCATGTTAATTCCTACAGACAATTCCATTTAATTCTTACAGATAATTTCCTGTTCCTACAGATTATTCCATGAATAATCTGGGTTTCCATGAATTCCAGAATTCCTACATGAGGTCTTATGTTCTGAGTTGTCAGTCACTGCTTGAAACCTTTCCTCAGATCCCTGCCCTCCCCTCCTGCTGCATCCCTGCCTCCCTGGATCTCCACCAGGGATTTTTGGGCACCCAGCCCTGGAATTCTGAACAGCAACACCAGGACAGGGGCTCTGCCCAAGCCAATGGCCCAGTTCTGCTGCCTGGATACAAATCAGCTTTTTGTGCCACATCCACTGCAAATCCCTGTCCCTCTGCAGAGATGGGTGTGGGGACACCACCTCACACCCATTCCAGGGGGGTTTTGGTCTCCTGTCACAAACTGTGACCCTGAGGGACGTTGGCTGAGGTTCCACCACAGAGACCCTTCCTTTGGCTTGTCCAGAATAAAACCTCTGCAAGAGAGGGGCTCCAAACACCCAGACAAATCCAGGGAATCCCACAGCACTGGCATAGGCTCCTCCTGGCCTTCCCTGCCATGGATTATTGATCATGGAAATGCCCTGGGAGCAGCACCAGAGCTCCCCTGTCCCGGGTGGGCTCGGGGTCCTCCCCAGCTCTGCTCCCCAGGTGGGGCTGGTCCAGAGCCAGGAATTCCGTGGGGCTTCCTGCAAGTTCCATAACCCAGGATGGGCAAGGCCAGGGAAAAATGTGTTACCCAGCCTTGATGGAAAAGGAAAAAGAAAATGAGACAGAAAAAAAATTATACAGTTTTAGAAAAAGAGATAAAAAGAAAAAGAAGAAAAATAATAAAGAGAAGGAAGGGGGAAAAAAGGAAAAATAGAAAAGAAAGGAAAACAGGAAAAAGAAGCAGGAAGAAGAAGAAAGAAGGGAGAAGTAGGAAGAAGGAATAAGAAAAAGAAGAAAAAGGAAGAAGAAGAAAGAAGAAGAAGAAAAAGAAGAAAGGAAAAGAAGAAAGGAAAAGAAGGGGGAAGGAGAAGAAGAAGAAAAAGAAGAAGAAAGGAAAATAAGAATTAAGAAGGAAGAAGGAGGAGAAGGAGAAGAAGAAACAGAAAAAGAAGAAAAAGAAAGAAGAAGAAAGAAGAAGAAAAAAAAACCCAACACCCCGCACTTAAAGGAGCTTAGTACTACAAGGCAGATAGATTCCAGATTCACGCTACCACTTTTGTTTACAACTCCAGAACCCGCTGCTAAAAGGCTGAATGAGGAGGGAATACATTTCCAGTGTTTTCCAAAGAAAGCTCCATCTCCCTTTCACAGCTCTCTCTATCAGCAAACAGCCCTCTCCTCCCTCCTCCTTCCAGAGCAGCACGGAGAGGAGCGCTCCCCTCCCCGAGCCTCCCCCGCTCCAGCTCCTGCTCCTCCGGCACATCCCTCACATCCCCCAGTCCCTCACATCCCGGACACCCCAGATATCCCGCTCATCCCTCAATCCCTCACATCCCCCAATCTCTCACACCCCTCACATCCTTCACATCCCCCAATCCCTCTCATCCCTGAATCCCTCACACCCCTCACATCCTTGCTCTCCCAGCAGCCACATGGGATTGTTCCCTCTGGCTGATGGATGGAATTTTCATCCTGCCCTGATTTCCTGCTGGAATGAGCTCCATAGGTCTCCAACCAGAAGCACTCAGTCTGCCCAGCAGAACCTGTCCCTCCGTGTGCAGCTCCTTCCCTGGACCTCCCAGAGCCTCAGCTGGACTTGGAGCACTCTCTGTTGGAAATTTCCTGCCCAGTATTCCCGTGCCATGTGGAATCCTGTCCTTGAGACAGCCCATAGGGATCATTGTTACAAGCAAACCCTTAGACCTGACTCTGACAAAGGGGATGGCTCGGGATCTTCCTCCCCATCCCAAACTCACCCTTCAGAAGGACAGGCAGTGCCTGCAGCAGGTTTTCCTGGAGTTCCATTGCTCTCCCAACCCCTCTGCCTTTAATTAACTTCCCATTAAGCCCAGGTTAACAAGGCCTTACTGTGGTTTTACTCAGGACCAGAGAAGGACCTTGGACCCTGCTGAGTCTGCTCAGGACACAGGAGTTGAGCCCACAGTGAAATATTCCTTCTCATTCCTCCAAATCCTCCAGGTGGGATGGGAGCAACACCTCCAGCATCCCTCTCATTCCTTTCCTCTCAGCAGATTTCACAGAATCCTGGAAAGGTTTGGATTGGAAGGACCTCAAAGCCCATCTAGTGCCACCCCTGCCATGGCAGGGACACCTTCCACTGTCCCAGGCTGCTCCAAGCTCCAGGGGCAGTCACCCTCTGCATCCCTCAGATTAATTCCCACTCATTGTTTTTCCAATATCCCCATCCAGGGTGAGAACTGCCCCTGGGAAGGACCACAGCATGCCTCTGGTTTCCTGCTTTTCATCCAAAATTCCCTATTCCTGGGCATTTTCTGCTCCCCAAGTCCCAGAATCTTTTCTATCCTGGAAAAAGCTTTTCTCCATGAAGTCCTGAGTGATTCTAACACAGAAATGCTTCCCTGAGAGCACAGCTGGTGATCAGGAGCCCAGCAAGCAAATCCCACTTCACACATCCTCTGTGTCTGTCTCTGTCACCTCACTGCTGGGAGCTCAGGGAAGGAGCCACAGTTCTGGCTCCAGAGGAGGAAAGAGGCAGCACCAGCTCTGTTTGGAAAGGAAACTCTGGGAAGGACTCGGCTGTGCCAGAATTCCCCTCCTGGTTCAAGCCTCAGACACAAACTCTGCTCCTGGTGCACAAACCCCCAAACCTGAGTGCAGAATGAAACTCAGATTTTTGCCCTTGCTTTGTGGCAGTTTTCCCCATTGTTTTCCCCTACTCTGAATTGGGCACCTTCTCATTTTGGAGCTGCCAATCTCTGCAATCTCCAAACCCCAGCCAGCACTTTCACCTTCCAAGGGATCTCTGTACATTCCCAAATCCCTGAGGAACAGGCACAGCCCGGAAGGTGAGGGGCTGTGACCTCAGTCCTCAGCACCTGAACCTGCAGCTCCAGGCTCCTCAATGCCCCTGGAAATTCCCAAACAAACTCAGGACTGCCATCAGGTAGAGAGCAGATGGATGTGGGAACAATCCCACAGCAGCAGAAAGAAGGGCTGGGTACTGCCCAGAGCTGGAGACAGAAATCACAGTTCCACATTCCATTGGATTTTGGGCACCTGGCTGCCTCTTCCTCAGCCTCCTGGCAGCTGGGATGAAGCAAAAATGGTTAATTCCAGATATTCTGGCAGAAAGAAAGGTGAGGAAAAAGAAGAGAAATAAGAAGAAAATGAGAAAGAAAAAGAAGGAAAAGAGGGAAAAAGAAAAAAGAGAAAAAGGTAAAAAGAAAAAAAACTAAAAGAAAAATGAAAGGGAAAGAAAAAGGAAAATTAAAACAAAAAGAGAAAAGGAAAAGAAGAAAAAGAAAAAAAAGCAAAAGCAAAAGATAAAAAAAGAAAAAGAAAAAGAAAAAGAAAAAGAAAAAGAAAAAGAAAGTAAAAGAAAAAAGAAAAAGAAAAAAGAAAAAAGAAAAAAGAAAAAAGAAAAAGAAAAAGAAAAAGAAAAAGAAAAATGGGGAAGGAAAAGGAAAAAGAAAAATTAAAAGAAAGGAAAAAAGCAAAAAGAAAGGAAAAATAAAATGTAAAAGAAGAAAGGCAAAAAGGAAAATGAAAACAAAATGAAAACAATAAGGAAAAGGAAAAGGAAAAGGAAAAGGAAAAGGAGCTTTTGGGCAGCCTGCCTGCCTCTTCTTCAGCATTCTGGCAGCTGGGATCAGGCCACAGTGGAGCAAAAGGCTCCAAATACTTTGGCCAAAAGAAAGGTGAGAAAATTTGGGAACTAATCCACTCCTTGGTTTGGTTTGCTTTCCTTGCCGTGGCTTTGCGGTGGAACAGAACCAAAGCTCATCCATCATTCCTGTTGGGAATGGTTTCCAGAAAAGGCTTCACCCCACTGGAGTCCCAGTATTTCACAGCCCCATTATTTAATATTTTAAACACTGAAATCATAAATTCCAAAGGAAATATTGCAGCATTCCCAAAACAAAGCCCTTCCATTATTTTTGGCTGAAAGGGCCATTGCCAGCAGGGAATGGAATCAAATCTGTATTTTGTGGATGGAAAAGGTTTCCATGGAAGAATTCCAACTGGTGAACTCTAAAGCAGTTTGGGAAAGCTTTTCCCAAAGCATCGCTGGAGTGTTTCCCTTAAGGGACTGGGAGCCCCAAAAAGTCCCAGAGCAACACTTCAGCCCCTCTAGAATACTGACATGGTTCCAGCAGCTTTGTCAGCAAATCCCAAATATTTCCCTATGCAGAGAGCAGCAAACTCATTGCAAATCCCTCCAAAAATCTGAATTTCACCCTGGAGCTGCATTGTGAGTGCTCATTTGCTCTGGCTGAAGGTCCATCCATAACACCACACGTGATGCTGGGACTGCATCACGGAGGGGAATAGATTTCCCTTGGATTTTATTCTCCAGGCAGGTCCTGGCATGTGGGACAGGGTCTGTTCTGTATTTGCTGTCCCCAGCCTGCAGTCACACCCAGAGAATCCCAGAACTGATAAGGCTAGAAAGGTCTCAAGACCATCAAGTCCAACCATGAACCAGCCATGCTCACCACGGGGAGCTCTGCCTGCTGCAGCTGCCCAGAGCCTTCTTCCAGCAGCTGGGAATTGCTGCTGGGCAGGCTGGAACGCTGGCACAGCCAGAGAGCTGCTGCAGGGCCAGGGTGACACTGGCACACATCCCCACCCTAAACCCAGCCCCAAACCCCAGCAGGGCTCCTGCAGCCCCTGCTCTGCTGGGGCTGCAGCTGGGAGGAAAAGGGAAGGGATTTTAGGAATAATTATTGCAAATGAACCTCCAAAAGTCTCACATGCAGCCACTGGGATGTGTTTGCTAAAGGTCCCCAAGTCCTGGGGTTTTCCCGAGCCAAGAGTAGCAAACTCATTGCAAACCCCTCCAAAAATCTGAATTTTACCCTGGAGCTGCATTGTGAGTGCTCATTCGCTCTGGCTGAAGGTCCGTCCATAACACCACAAGGGACTCCATCAAGAAGGGGAATGGAATTCCCCTGGATTTGATCTCCAGGCAGGTCCTGGCACGTGGGACAGGATCTGTTCTGCATTTGTTGTCCCCAACAGTACAAAAAAAACCAGACCCAGCCTGATTTCCAACCAAAGAAATCAGGCAGAGAAGCTGGAAAAGCAGTTTCAAACATCCACTTCTGGAAATGTAAAGGGATAATTGGAAATGTAAAGGGATATTTGGGAGCTGTTCACTGATGGGAACAAATTCAATCTCATGATTTGGGGACTTCATTCCTGAAGGAGACTCAGTGGAACCTGCCAGGTCCCAGGGATATGGAGAAACCTGCAAGGACCCTCCTGATTCTGCAAATCCAGAGGGAGTTTCTACTTCCAAAGTACTTAATAGCAGGTGTAGGAGAAGCTTTCCTGGCTTTCTTTTTCCTCTGTTTACCTTTTGCAGAAAACAGGAAAAACTGTTGTACTATAAACCTTGAATCTTCCAAATGTTCCAGGAGAGTGATTGAAATATTTGCATTTCTCTCCTGTTTGGCTGTTTGAATGAAACTGCAATTTCTGCACATCAAAGGCCCATTAGAATAAAGCCTTCCTGAGAATAAATCCCTGCTCTCTCTCTGTGTGCTGTGTACCTGAAAGCAGTCCTTGAGAATTCCATTGGAAAAATGTGTTGGAGGCAAGCACAGACAATCCAGCTTGGAAGGCATTGCTTTCCTTGCAAGCTTTAATGACACTTTAAATAATGCTGAAGAACTCATTTCTTTTCATTTCCTACCTTTTGCTAACATATTTTTCTTCTTTTTTCCGGGATTTTTTTTTTTTTTTTGGTCCTATCCCCAAAAGCAGGAGCTTGGCAGCTCTTCCTCTGGTGGAATGAAAACAAACATTGCTGGAATGAGGAAGAGAAATGAGATTTGGGCTCTTTGCTGGTGCTGACTGCTTGGACTGGGACACCAAAGAACAGCCTCGTTATTTTACTGCCTGCAGATGATCAGATCCATCTGGGTGGGCAGCAGTTGGCAAAACCCCCTTGGGGTGCTTCTCCAAGCTTTAACAATCTCTGAAGGCACTGTGGAGTAGATGAATTTTAATCCTCCTCAGGTTACATTCCCAGATCCTGGGAGCAGCCCCAAAGCCCTCCTGTGTGCATCAAATACCACAGAAGGGGAACCTGAACCTTTCTGGCTCTGAGTCAAGATTACCCCGGCAGGTGCCCAGGTGGCCAAAAGCATCGTGGACTGTATCAAAAATAGAGTGGCGAGGGCAGGGATTGTTCCCTTCGTCCCCTGTGCTGGCCCTGCTCAGGTCCTCGAGGACTGTGTCCAGTCCTGAGCCCCTCAGGATGGGAGAGCCCTGAGGGGCTGGAGCCCCAGGAGCAGCTGAGGGAGCTGGGAAGGGGCTCAGCCTGGAGAAAAGGAGGCTCAGGGGGGCCCTTGTGGCTCTGCACAACTCCTGACAGGAGGGGACAGCCGGGGGGTCGGGCTGTGCTCCAGGGAACAGGGACAGGAGGAGAGGGAATGGCCTCAGGCTGGGCCCGGGGAGGGGGGATGGCCCTGCCTGAGCAGGGAGGTGGCACCAGGGACCTCTGGGCTCCCTTCCAGCCTGGCATTCCAAGATTCTGGGATACCCAGGAGAAACAAGAACTGCATCAGGATTCCTATGTCAGTGTGTCACAGATCACAGATTTTGGGACAGAGATAAGGCCACCAAAAGTGAGTGGCAGGGAAGGCTCAGAGCACAGCACAAAGGCTGCTCCTCCCTCCAGCACCTGGGGTGGAAACCAACCTGGTTCATCCCAGTAAAACCAGAGGTGGATTCCATCACATCTCCCGTTTCCCAAGTGCTTGTTCCCATCCAGATGCACTGAACACTAGAGCTGCCTTCAGAGGCTGTTTTGTGCTTGAGAAGGAGGCAGCAAAGCTGCCAGCACTCAGGCTCTTCAGAGGGCTGCTTTAATTAACTGGTGTGATCTCAAAGCTGAAGGACTCCTGACACACAATTACAGGGCATTGTCTGAGCTGGAAAAAGCCGTGTAACCCTTGCCTTTATCATCATCTCGCTCCTGTTCGCTCGATACCACCAAAATACATCCCATGGTCACGTTTCAGTGGCCACTTCTGTATCTGCTGGTCCTTGGAACAAATGAGTGTTTCTAAAAATACCAGGAAATCTCAGAACCTGAGCACACAACAAAGCACAGAGGCTGCAACTGCATTTCAGAGTTGACATTAAAATTCCAGTGTGCTATCTGAACTCTGGAGAAGTCCACCTTAAGCTCTGCTTTGAAGGAGATAATTTATGCTGGGCCATCCATCTCTGTCTGGGAGGCAGAGCCACACCTGAGGTGGGGACAGCCTTCCCCAGAGTGTTGAGGTGACACAGGCAGCCACAACTTATCTGTGTGACTTCAGGTGCTGAACCATGGAAAATCCCTGGGAAAGGTGCTGCCAGGATACAGGTGATGGCCGAAAAATCCTCCAGCAGGTATTTGAGCCTCTTCCAGCTCATCCTCCCAACAGACGCACTCCTGGAGTGCCTTTTCTCCGAGGGTTCCATCATTCCTTCCTCTCCTGCCCCACCACACAGTGAGATCCTTGTTCCCCAGGGACCTGGGGCCATCTCCACCCACACCCTGACTTTGAGTCATTCCTGATTTATTCCCTTTCTCTCACACCAGCCTCGTGCTGCCCCTTCCATCCTGTTATCCAATTCCCTCCTTCCTTCTGTGCTGCATCTCATGCACAGCCCCAATCCCTGCTTGATTCCAAACACAAGAATCCCTGCCTGATTCCCAGCCTGAATCCCTGCCTGATTCCCAAATCCCTGCCTGATTCCCCAGTCCTTGCCTGATTCCTAAATCCCTGCGTGATTCCCCAATCCCTGCCTGATTCCCCAATCCCTGCCTGATTCCCCAATCCCTGCCTGATTCCCAGCTGGCACCCAGCGCCTCCTGTGCTATTCGGGAGGCTCCCCATGGCAGCAGGGACGGTGAGGGCTGACGGAGCCCAGACACGCCTCCCCCTCTCCCTGCTCACCCCGATCCCGGGTGGGAATCAGCTGAGGACTCAGCCCGTTGGCAAGGTGGGAATGGAGCCTTCAGCCAGGCAGGGCGAGCCCAGCAGGCTCCCCGCGGGGATGAGGAGCCAATTTTCAGAATTTTCAGGAAAAGGGAGCAGGGACTGTCCCCATGAGCTGCTGCCCAGCCCGGGGGTCTCTAGGAACAGGAGATGCTGCTCTGCTCGGAGCACAGAGCTGAGCTGCTCCCAGTGCCCTGGCTGGACAGGTCCTGTGTGCTGCAAACACAGCTCCTTTCTCTGCCACAAACCTGGCCAAATATCCCAAACACAAAGGGGTTATTAATAAATCAGCCCCGAGCGAGGCGTAAGCAGAGCCTCACACTGGATGCAGTGATTTATACACAAAGCAAAGTAGATCAGTCTCACGTTGCTGGAAAAGGACACCAGATGCCTTTGACGTCACCTAAATTATCTCTATTTTTAAAAGTTACTCTTTCCCATTTGCTGCCAACTCAGAAAGTCCAATTTGCCAAGATAATCTATCGAGTGGGGATGAAGATTTCCAAAGTTGAAGTATCAGTCTCTTAGCAACCGTAGTACTCTTTGTATTAAAGTGAGCCCAGGCGTCTCCTGGAGCCTTTTCTGCACCTAATCAGTGAATTCCCATTAAAGACACAATATTGGAGAAACGTCACTTAGGATCTAGGATACATCTAAACACACCAGGTCCATGTTCTCTCTGCTCAGAGGGATATTTATAGCAGGGAGACATGTCAGGGAAGGATGTGGCATCTCTTATTCATGCAAGGGACTGGATAAGGAATGAGAATGTAGGAAAAAAAAAAAAAAGGTGCAGCAAGAGCTGATAAGAAAAACAACACAAAATCATGGGAAGACCTTCTTCCAGCTGGGTGTGGTTCAAGTTGGTGGCCTTTGAGTGGTGGGAAGGGGTGAGAGAAAAGCAAAGCTCCCTTTCCTTGCCTGCTGTGCTTCCAGCCCAGTGTTTGGAGCCATTTGATGCCTCCCTTTCTCCAAGCCCACCAGAGTTCTGGAAAGGGCTTTTGCCTCCCACATCCACATCTGCTTTCTCCCAGCCCGGCACAAAGCTCTGACTGCTGGGAAGCTTCCCCTGGGAAACACCTCCAGCTGCTCTGCAGAAAGCTGCTGGAGAGGGCATGACACTGTTGTGGATGGAGAAGGGCTGACACAAAGCCACTTCTCTGTCCTGTTCCTGTGGAGCTCCTGTGCTGCCTGCTCAGCAATTCTGGCCTTTTTCGTTCACAAATGCAACAAAAACTTCAAAAGAAAATGGAAGCACGACTCCTGAGTCACTATTTCAGTACAGATGGCCTAAAGATGGTTCCTTATCTCTCTAAAGATGGCTTCTTCTCTCCTTGCATCCCTCTGCACGTGGGGATCAGAACACAGGATCAGTACTTTGGGATTTTAGGCACTGCCCTCTGCCCATGTCTGCCTCCCACAGCCTGCTCATGGATCACCCCAATCCTGGTGGCTGCAGCTGGCCAAGAGTGAGGGCAAGGAGACATTTCCTGGTCCTGGAGCCATTGGATTTGGACCTCTGGACTGACAAGAGCAGAAGCAGCTCTGAGCTGGGCCGTGACCTTCCTGCAGCCACCCCACAGCCCCAGCCCAGGGCAGGGGTGGCCAAAACCACATCCCAGTGCTCAAAGGTGTGACTGTCACAGGTGAACCTCCTGGAGCACCACACAGCCTTGGATGGGAGTAGGATCCTGAGAAGCAGCCCTGGAGGGGGCACCAGGCACTCCCCACTGAGCAAACAGCCACAGCTCCCAGAGCTTTGAGACCTCTCTGTTCCTTATCTCCCAAAAGATAAGAAGAAAAGGAAATCAGTTCCCCACCTCTCCTCTGCTCCAACTCTGATCCTGGCTCTCCAAGTACTGCTGACCCTATTTCCAGAGCACTCTCCAAAGCACCCCAGGAATAATCCCATTATTAACTGGATTGTTATTTATGACAATGTGGGGATTGCTCTGCACTCAAGGGCACAGAGAAGAGAGGCCCAAATGCCTTTAGTGCAGAACAGCTTCCCCCTTTCCACCAGCTGGATTATTCAGGGTGGGTTTGTTCCTTGGCACATGAAAAATGATGGGAAAATGGTCTTGAGCTGAGTGTGCAGCACCTGACTCCAGAGGCACTGGGAGCAGTCAGTGTGACAGTGAGCTGTGGCACTGCCAGGGACACTGGGAGCACTCAGTGTGACAGGGAGCTGTGGCACTGCCAGGGACACAGTGCAGTGTTGCAGCAGCAGGGTCACTATAGCCTCAATACAGATATTCAATATATCAATGTATTCTTACAATATCCATGCACTGTATGAGCACAGACACAGTACCCTAAACCTCCTGGTCTGCCTGGAATACAAAGTGGAACTGGTCCCACCTTAAAAATCCATTGAATTTCCCCAGGCAATAATGGAGTTGGTTGATAAAATTATTCTGGAAGTATTTATGGCAAATATGAATCGATTTAGATTGATAAGAAATAAAATCAAGAACCAAGCCCACATGACTGCTCTTGGCAGCCTGGCCATTAAATACATAACTAAATTCCAAGGAAACCCAGCCCTGGTCTGGATTCCAGCACAAAGGAGGCAACTGCAGGAGGGGAAAGAATCGAGCACCAATCCCTTTCTCACCGAACTGGTGCCTGCTGGGGCTCTTCCAACTGCCCTCCCTGGGAGGGGGATCCTGGTCAACATCTGAATTCAGAAGTTTGCTATGAAAACATCTCAGGACAGAGGGGGAATTGTCTCCCTGAGGAAGCAGTGAGAAGGGAGCAAAGTTCCTAAGTCAGTTCAGGGGGAGAACCCAAAGTTTCTGTTACTTTCCCACTCCTCTCCATGGAAGCAGCTTCTCCCTCAAAGCAGAAACTGCTGCTGCCTTGTCCCAAGCTGGGAAGCAGCTGCTGCTTCCAGAGGCTCCCACATCCCGTGTGCTGGACAGAACCTGCCTGTTATCCTGGAGACACTGAAACAACACCTCCAGTGCTCAGCAAAAGCTGCTGTGAGTTCTGCAGGTTGCCAAGAGCTCCAGGGGACTCCACAGTGGCTAAGGAATAATGAGGAGCAGGGAAATCCCAGCTGAGCGCCTTCCACGGGCTGTATCCCCAGTGCCAGCTGCCTGTGGAGAGGGACTGCAGAGCCAGGAGGGATCCTGGACAGGGAGGATCTGCTCCAGGACCTCCCCAGACCATCCAGGATATGGGGGGAGGATCAAAGCAGCTCCCTGTTCCTCGTCTCCATCTGATATTTGCTCCAAGGGTATTTTAGTAACAGCACAGAAGAGCAAAACAGGAGGAAAAATCCCCAACAGCCCGGCCAATTTCATGGAAACAGGGCTTCCTGAGCTGGAAGGAACCCACAGGGAGCATCCAAGTCCAGCTCCTAGCCCTGCACAGGACAGCCCCAAGACTCCCAGCAGAAGTCTATTGCTGAAGCACATCATCTATCCCTTCCCAGCCACTCCATCCCAGGTCCCAGCAAGGGACTGGGAGTGCCCTCAAAGGACACACATTCCCTGTGCCTGGATGTAGCTCTCTAGGACAGTGTACATGGAATCAGGGATCACCTAGTGCCAGCCCATTCCATGGCAGGGACACCTCCCACTGTCCCAGGCTGCTTCAAGCCCCAGTGTCCAGCCTGGCCTTGGGCACTGCCAGGGATCCAGGGGCAGCCACAGCTGCTCTGGGCACCCTGTGCCAGGGCCTGCCCATCCTACCAGGGAACAATTCCTTCCCAATATCCCATCCATCCCTGCCTTTGGGCACTGAGAAGTCCAGCTGGCTCCATCCCTTCCCAAGGAAGGGCACTGAGGGCACCTGGAATGCTCAGCCTGGCCCAGGGACAGCTGCAGGTCTCCAGCTCCAGAGTAGTTCTGGCTCCTGGGAAGGGCAACACCAGGTCAGGGTAGATCTGATCCACCCTCAAGGGCCCTTCTTCAAACAGCCCCAAGACCCCCACAAATGCTCCCATTCCCTGTCAGGATCACATTGACTCCAGTTTACCCTGCAGGAAGGAGTCCCATGGATTACCCACGCCAGCAGTGCTGCTCCACTTTCTCCTCTCCCAAACACCTCCTCCAGCTCCATCTGACATTTGCAGCTCTGCTTTGGAGCAGACAGCCAACAACTGCTCCGTGTTCTCCTTCTCCTCACCCTTCTCCCACTCTGCAGCCTGGATTTGCCACATCCTGGGCTCTGCTCAGGCTGACAGCTTTGCTGAGCTGTCACAACTTCTTGTCACCTGTCCCTCCAACGTGGCCCTTCCAGCCACTGCTGGACCCTCCGTGGCCACCAGAAACACGGAGCTGCCACCAGACCCTCACAAGAACATCTCCCTGCTGCTGAGCCATTGGCAGGAGAAGAAAATAAAGAAACCTCCAGGCACCCACCCCAATCCCTGGAACACCTGAGGTGGAAATCCCACACTGCAG
The DNA here is from genome assembly GCF_017590055.1 of Onychostruthus taczanowskii. NCBI lineage: Eukaryota > Metazoa > Chordata > Aves > Passeriformes > Passeridae > Onychostruthus > Onychostruthus taczanowskii. The sequence continues at coordinate 911,124 of NW_024506552.1, read as the reverse complement.
ACTTCAGCACTGCTGGCAAAGCTCCCATGGGAACAGGAGCTGCCCCAGCTCACCATGAGCTGGTGCCACAGGCCAGGAGCTGGGTCGTGTCCCCCAGAAGGGACAGCTTCAGTGGGACAGGCCAGGATCTCCATGCCATAGGGGTCAACATCAGTCTCCAGTGACCTCATCATCCCAGCACCCCCTGCTCCAGGGCTCACGGACCCCCAGGGGGATGGGCAGGGCTCTGACCTCCCCTCCACGGCCAGCCAAGGCCCAGGGTGGGGCATGGGCAACTCCTGGAGTCCCAAACCAGCCCCACAGCCCAGGTCAGCAGCCTCCAGCCCGGCCACCTCCAGCAGGAAATATTCCCACCAGCCTCCCTGGAGGTGGAAGCAGCAGCTTGGGCACCTCCAGAGCCTCCCCCTCGGGCACCCCCAGCTCTCAGATGGGGTGGTGAGGGCTGGACTGGCCAATCCCTGAATGGTCCCATCCCAGAAAGAAGGAGAGAAGCTACAACTGGCAGATCTGCCTCTTCCTCTCCTCACTCTCCCTGTTCTCATGGAAAAGCTGCAGCAACATTCACACTTAATCCCAGGAACTGTGCACACGGGTCCAGCTGCAGGGCCAGGGCAGCTCTGTCCCTCTGGAAATCCTTCATTCCCTGATTCCTGTCAGTTCTATCTTTTTGGAAATCCCTCATTCCCTGATTCCTGCCAGTTCTATCTGTTCGGAAAGACCTCATTCCCTGATTCCTGGCAGGTAATCCCTTTGGAAATCCCTCATTTCCAGCAGCCCCCAGCCCTCAAGTCTCCCAGCACGAGCCAGGGCAGCCCTCTGTAAGCATCTTGCTCTGGGCTAAGATTTTGCTGCTCCTAACGTCTAAAAATACCTCGGCAGAATTAGCTTCAGCCCAAATGGCTCTGTTGAAAGGGTTTCAAACATCAAACATCTGCTGGGAATTGGGAGCAGGGGCTGCCTTGGTTTGCCTGCCCTTTTCCCAAATTCAGACCACTCCAGAGCCCTGAGCTTGGCTTCACTAAAACCCTGGTTCCACCAAAATCTGAAATAAAAACTGAAATAAAACCTGGGCTAACACCTCCCTCCATCCCTTTCCCACCTCCTCCTGCATGCTGAGGTTACAGTTTCCTGTTGGTTTTCCTGGATTTTCCTGGGCTGGGCTCCCACTGGGAGCAGCTGGGTGGGCACAGAGTCCCTGCCTGAGGAGCGGTGGGAGGAGAAGGAAACTGGGACCAGGCTGAAACCCACAGAGAGTTCTGCACCTCCCTAAATCCTACCCTGAAGGTTGAACTCTTCCCAAGCCCTTGCCTTTGGCATCCACACCTGGGGGAGCGTTCCTGGGAAGCTGTGGCTACTCCTGGATCCCTGGCAGTGCCCAAGGCCAGGTTGGACACTGGGGCTTGGAGCAGCCTGGGACAGTGGGAGGTGTCCCTGCCATGGCAGGGGTGGCACTGGGTGGGCTTTAAAGTCCTTCCAGCCCAATGCATTATGGAATTGTGTGATCTTTATGACCGACAACTCCCACCCTGGAGTGTCCCAGAGCTCCCCAGGGCAGCAGGGGCCTGGTGGGACAGTTTTCCACCTGGGAATCCCAGCTTTTGCTGGGCGACAGCCAAGGGAACAAATCTGCTTCCCCTCTGTGCTGGGCTGGGCCATTTTAGCCACGAGCTCTGCTGGCTTCTTTGGGAACATCCAGCCCCATGGGAAGGCTGTCATTCCAGCCACGCTGAGCTGAGGAGGCTCCAAGGGAGCCACAGGGACCTCCTGGTGCCCAGGGAGGGCAGAGCCAGGAGCACAGAGTGCCACGCTTCTCACACTTCATTGGGAAGCTTTATAAATTAATTGGACTACAAAGTCAGGTCTAATTGATGTTTGTATTGATTGAACTGCTCCAAGTCTTAATTTTGGTTGTAAAACTTCCTTTAAAACAGAGCCATTTATAATTAAGACAGGATCTGTAATTAATGGAGTTTTATACTCATAAACTGCCTCTCTCATCAGTCTAAATTAAACTCCACATGAAAGTTGGAGCAAATTAAATACAGTAGATGCCAAAACTACTTTCTCTGAACTCTTTGCTATTCTTATTAATGTCAAAACAGAAGAGATGTGAAGGTGTGGAAAAGTGTTGGAAATCCATGTTTGGAGAGGAGACAGAGGGAAGGACACCATGGTCTGTGCCCACCCTGTGCAGCGTGAGCACAGGCACATCCCCATCACCTTCCACATGAGGCAGGAGCCACTTCCCACATTCCAGCTGGAAAGTCAATGTTGTCATATTAAAAAATTAACATCTTGACCCTCTTGCACCATTCTAACAAACAAGCCTGCCTGTAAAAGAGTCACACAAGGTCACCATGCCCAATGGGGAGTGGCAGAAGTTCCCTTCACGTGCCAGGGGTTAATTAAAACAACAGTTAATTAAAACAAGGGTGAGGATGGGCCTGGCCATGCCCCCAAGTCCCCATTAATGGAACTCCCCAGCTGTGGTAACGGTGGTTGACCAAATGACTCTTCCCAGCCTCATCTACTGGAAATCTTTACAGCCATCAACCAAAATATTTACACAGCCCAGACCATTCTGAGCTCGTGGCAAGAAAATAAATCATCATGGACATATGTACAGAGCTCAAAGTTCCCCAATAAATCTGTTTGCCATGTTTGTCTCATCCATATCTAGGTAATTAGTAATTCCCTGTTTTAAATGCTCCCATTTAATTGGGATTGCTGTTTTTAGTGGAATACCATTTCCTCTTCCCAAAAGGGCCATTACTATTTTTGTACCATGAGTTTTTTTCTGGCTGCCACATTCTGCTCTCCCCACTCAAATTAAAAAAGTCACTGCAGCCCTCACCAAGTATTTATGGCTCGAAGATTCCTACACATCCCTGAGCTGACAACCAGAAAGCTTCTCACAGCTGCCCAGAGTTACCCGGGGCTATCCCACAGAGCTCCAGACTCCAGCTGGAGCCCAGGCTCCTCAGCAGCTGCTGTGAGGAGCTGCTCAAGCACTGGTGGTCCCAGTGTCACCCTTTGGGAAGCCCAGCTCTCCCCTGGGCAGCAGCAATCAGGGGTTAGGTGTTGGGAAGGATGAAAGTGTGACAGGAAAGTCTCACAGATGTGTGTGCTTGGCGGAAAGATCGTTGAATGTAGAACCTGAGAACAAAATAGAGATGGAAGCAAGTTTTGATATAGAAGAAACTAATTGCTGAGTCAGTTTTACTGGATAACTAAGAAGGCAATGGGTATGTTAGTTGAAAAGAGGTTTTATGGCTTAAAGCAAAGGATAAGCCCACCTCAAACAGAAGATGTTTTTGTCAAGCAAAAAGATTCCACAGGCAAACAAGACTGCCAATGTTGCAAGTAGAAAAAAGGTTTTTAGGTTTTCAAAGAGGTTTTCAGGCTTTCAAAAAGGTTTTCAGAATTTTCCACTGCAAGAAAACTGGAAAACAACTTCTAGCTTAAACCGTAACTACTAATTTTTAGTGATTGGAGAATAGTAACATGAATATGGTGATTATAGTAGTTATGATAGGCTATAGGTAATAGTAAAGGTATAGATTGATCCTTCTGTATTAAGATGCTCAGCAAAGAAAAGTACATAATGCATTGTAACCAAAACTAAGGGTTCCCAGGCCTGCCTACAGCTGGAGCTGACAGCTGTAGGTGCAGGCTCTGTCACCCACAACCCTGGACTGCTGTAACACCTTGGATACAATAAACTGCATTTTGAAGAGCTGCCCAGAGTCCCACATCTCCCATTCAGGCTCTTACCCTTAGGAAAGGCTCAAGAAGTGCTCTGGTTGAGGAACTCTGGCCAGCACCACAACAGGGTTTGTCCCGTTCCTGGGGCAGGATTATCCCAGCTGCTCCTGAACAGCCATCAGCCAGAGCAGAGCTGGGGCTGATGGAGGGGGAGGAGGTGCCTCCCTGAAAGGGTGGGAGGGAAATGCCCAGGCAGCACCAACCCCCTTTGTCTGATCTGTTATAGGGCAAACCCAGACGGGTCTGTGGCCCTCCTGCCTCGGAGCCTCCCTTTTCAGCCCATTCTCTTAATTTGTGCTGCTGTCATCCCATCAAAGCATCAGGAGCAGGAGAGGTAAGGGAATGCAGAGTTGATTGTTAATGAAGCACATCAGTTACCATGCTGATAATTACCCAAAGGGCCGAGGTTCAAAAGAGCCTCTCTCTGTCCCAGCACTGATTCCCAGCCCCAGGCCAGCCCCTCTCACAGCCAGGCCCACTGCAGGGCACGACAAACTGGGATGGCACTGGGCCTGTGCCACCAGGAGCTGAGCCCTTCTCAGCCAGCAGAGGAAGGGTGGCAGAATGAGCTGACCTCATGGGCAGCGGCATCCCAGGAACCCCCCAGGATGGGATGAGACATCCAATCTTCCAGCACTCAGGAGGGTGAAACTTTCTCTCAGAGCTGATTCCTAAAAGGTTCTATAGAATGAGAAATAGATTCTAAGGACATCAGCAGTTGTCTGACTCCTTCAGTGACAGCCCAGCTCCATCCATGGGAATTTTCCTGCCTCCATCACTGTGATCAGGATTTCAATTTTGTGAAATTCCACACATTTTCCTTGGGAGACACCGAGGCCCTCCCCAAAGACACCAGCCCTGCTCCTCCTGAGAAACATCCCATGGGCAGCTTCTCCATGCACAGGAACTCCAGGGATGTGCCATGTTTGTCTTCAAACATTGCTGGGACGGAGGAACGGGTGCTCTCAACACATCATCAGGAGAGCTTTTATCTGCCAGGCATCACACCGTGATTCCAGCCCCAACTGGTGGGTGAGAAGCTGAAATAATCACACTAAACACCTGAAAGCAGCAGCTCCAGCTCTCTGTTATTGCAGATATACCTCCTCAGAGACATCCCCAGAGCACAAGGAGTCAGCCCTTCCCCACAGCAATGCCCACGAGGTGTCCCTCGGGCTCGGGTGGCACCAGGTGACACCCAGATGTCACCCAGCCAAGAGCCCTGGCCTGCTGCTCTCTTACAGGGGAAATAAACTGAACCCTCCAATCACCTAACAACTCCTCTCCAAACCCCCAAGAGCTGCTGAGCAGCAGCTCCTGAAGTGTGAGCTGCTGTCTGATCCCATCTCCTTCTGCCAGCCCTACTCTCGTTGATGGGAGCTGCAGAAATCAAAGCACATCTCCTTATCCAAGGAGGAAAAAAAGCAGATTGGAAATGCCAGACCCAGTGCAGGACAGCAGGGAACCTGAGGAGAAGCCAGACTCCCCCTCCAGAGCCCTGGATTTTACCAGACTCTTGATTTGCCTTGCTGCCATTTCCTCAGCTCATACACTTCAGCCTCTTCTTGTGAAAAGTGAGAGCCAGACAAAAGGGAGGATGGGGAATCCAGCAAAGGAAAGCTGTGCAGAAACGAGCTGGAATGAACCCTGAAGAAGCCATCAGCTCCCTCAGCCCCTTCCCAGAAAGGGGTGGGAGGGTCCCTCCTCCAGCCCAGCCAACCCAAACCCTGGGTATTTTCACTGCTGGCTGGAATGGCTGTTCCTGGGCTTGGTCAGAGCCCTGGCTGGCTCCTGGGAGCTCCTCAGGGAGCAGTGAAAGCACTTGGGCAGGACCCTGAGGGCACAGGGGTGGCTCAGGTGTCACCCCACTCCTGGGGCTCTCTGCCAGCATGGGAGGGATCCCTGCACATCCCTGGCTCTGCTCCTGTGCCCTTGGCTTGGCTGGGAGAGAACCATCCCGAGGCAATGTGCGTCCTGCAGAGCTCTCCCCAAAGCAGACCCAGCCTCTCCTGACACCTCATCAGCTCCCAGCCCCCGCCCCGTGGCCGGGCTGCAAGGAAATGCTTGGATTTGCTCTTTCTGGGGAAGCTGGGACCTGGCCAGCCAAAATCTGCACGTTTGCCACACCTTCAGGGCAGAACTGAGTGAAAAAGCTCCGACTCAAAATGAAACACTTTGTTTTGGAACAGAATGAGAATTCTTTTTTCCTCCACAGCTTCCGATTCATGGCAGAAAAATGCAAAAATTCAAATGTGCTGATTTGGCTCAGATAAAAAAAAAAAATAAAATAAAACCGTAGGGGCATCCATTTACTTTTAAACTGCACAATCCCCTATTTGCAGAGCTTCCCTGGGAGACAGTGCCTGTCCTGGGGCTGTTAACTCTCCCTGCAGTCCCTGAGAAGCAGATTTATACAATCAGGGACGTTGACTCCTGTGCTACAGAGAGGGAACCTCAGCCCATCTCACTTCCACTTCCCCCAGGAGCAAAGCAGGACAGACCATCCAACTGTCTCTATTTTCTCGTTTTCCCTCCTGCAGCACTGGAATCAAATTTCCAAAGCAGTGACACTCCACTAAGTGCTGGACATTGCATCCCTCAGAGCCCTGGCAAACACAGCTCCCCGTTCCAAAGGCAGAAATTGCCTTTGTGTCGCCGCCCAGCACAATCCCCTCCTCATGTGCAAACGGGAGCAATTGCTGAGCACAAAACTGCTCCAAGTCCAAACTGCTCCGGGAAGTAGCAGCAATTCCCATCGCTTCCAGAGCCCCTCCCCGCCCAGAGCTGTTCACACAATCTCACACCCTGGATTAGATTTCGTTGAAAGGAAAATAATGAGATTTGTGTTTCCTCACAAATTAAAAAGAAATAGCCCAAAAGAATAATCCTAAAATACAAAATACTGCCTCATTCCAGATGTTTCTAATAGGCTTGTGTTCTAATGGCCTATTTAGAGAGACTTTTCCTAAATGACATTTAAATTATGTACATTCAGGACCATGAGACACAAATATAATTCACTACCAAAGCTTGGGGGGTTTCTTTCTTTTGTTCTTTTTTTTTTTTTTTTCTGCAGAATTGTTATCAAAATAAAGGAGACATTTTCAGAAAGCCTTTGTGCTGTTCTGCACTACTAAAGAGTGAAAATTCCAAATGTCTACGTTTCTGGGAGCTCTTTTTCATGCTCTTGCTTGGCTCTTGCTGCCTGTGACCCTCGAGCAGCTCCCTGCTTGTCCAGCCCATCCCAATTCCAGCCAGGTTTGGCTCCCAGCTGCTTTCCCCAGTGGTGACTGTGCCTGGACTGCAGACCTGGGCACTGAGCTCCACGATCTCCTGTGATTCCAAGTGTTGCTTCACATGATGGTCATGAGGGTCCTGCTGCTGCCCCAGCACTGCCACTGTCCCTCTCTTTTGTCCCTCAGCTGGGTCCAGGCCACAAGAGCCCTTCAGAGTGGGGTGAACAGGAGACCAAGGCAGACAGAGAGGTCCCGGCTCACCTCATGCCCCAAACCCCACCTGGAGCAAGGCCCAGGGTGCCCCAGAGAGCCCCTGGCCAGCCCTCCCTGCCCAGCATCCCCCAGCCAGGGGGAGGGCAGGACCTCGGGCTGAGCTCAGCCTGCCAAAACCACAGCTCAGCTTTAACTCGTTTCATTTGGAGAGTGAGCAACCTGAGCCAGGCTGGCACCAGCCCTAGGAGCTGCGGTGCTCTCACCCTGCAGTGGCTGTGCTGGCACTGAGGGCTCCCAGAGCATTCCAAAACTGCAGCTCCTGCCTGGCCCAGGGAGCTCTGCTGCTCTCCCTGTGCCCCTGGACACTCCCCATGCCCCAAGACATTCCCAGTGTCCCTGGACACTCCCTGTGCCCCTGGGCATTCCCTGTGCCCTTGGGCACTCCTGGTATCCAGGGTTGGATCAGGAAGCAGAGGGAGCTGAGCTCTCCTGCTGCTCCCTGCTGTTCCCAGAGCGTGCTTGTCCCTCACAGCCCGGCTGGGGGCCCTGCAGCCCTGCGCGGCTCTGGCAGCACCACGGTCCCTAGCAGAGGGGCACCCCATGGGTGGGTGTCCAAGGCCGGACTTCCAAGGGCTCCTGCAGATCCGCTGTGATCTCACCAAAGGCAGAGCTGGGAGAGCAGCACGGCCCGCTGGGCTCCTGCTCCATCCCCAGGCCCCTGGGCCTGTCTCCCTGCAGGCTGTGGGCTCCAGGAACAGCAAATCCAAGGCTGGAGGCAGCCGCTCCTCTCAGCTCCTCCCAGCCCCAGACCCTCTGCTCCCTCCCACCCGTCCTGCCCCATCCCCCTGGGGCACACCTCCCCTGTTCCTCCCCTCCTCTCCTGCTTCCCCCAGCTCTGACCTTGGGAACATGCAGTGCACATCCTGAGGGAGCATCCTTGCCCAGTCCAGCTAATGAACCCAGCCTTGGCACCTCTTGTCATCTGAGCTGAGGCTGAGATGTGTCAGGAGCCACGTCTGGGCAAGGGGAGCTGGCAAACAGAGGATTGCAGCCAGGGGGAGAGGACAAGCAGGTTTAATTCCCGGTATGCTGACACCCCTCTGCTGGCTTCACACCCTGCCCACTGTGCTAGGGCCCTGGCCCTGGCCTCAGGACAGGAAAGGCACTTTGTGGCCAACAGGGACATGGGGGACAGGACTGCAGTGTCCCCCAGCAGAGCCCTGGGGGTGATGGATGTTCCCTGGAGCAGCAGGGCTGGGATCCTGCAGTGCCAGGGGCTGTGTCCTCACGCCAAACCAGGAGCAGCGACCTGGACGTGTGGTGCTGATTCCAAAGGCTCTGCTCTAGTGGCATCTGGAAAAAGCCCTGCAAAAGCACCAGGTGAGACCCTCAGTCACTGGGTTTCTGTCCCTGCCGCTGCCTCAGCAGCGCTGTGCCAGGACCTTGTGCCACCCCCCGTGTCACCAGCAGGGACCACAGGGACATGGGCACTGGGGAGCCCAGGCCAAGCCACTGCTCGTGTGAGCAGGAGCCAGCAGAGAGGCTCTGGCAGCTCCCAAGGCTGTGGTAGCTTCTCCCCCTCCCCAAATCCCAGTAAACTGAGGCACAGAGACATCAGTGACAGCCAGAAGATCCCAGTGAAGGATGAACAGGGATCTGTCACTCTGCTTTTCCAGTGTACACCTAACCCCTAAACCCCCTTATTTCTGAACACTCCCCTGTGCAGTTTTGCAGGGGTTTGTGCCTTGGGGAGGAGGCTGCTCTCAGTATTCTGCTGGGCTGGGCTTGATTCCAGCTGGTGTGCTGAAGTGAACATCACCTCCTGGCTGAAATCCCTGTCCCACAGCCCCAGGGACACCTGGCACGGCGCTGCCCCACCAGCCTGGCAGGCAGAGCACCAGAACCATCTCCAGGCCCTGCAGGATTCTGAATCAGGGTAGTTAAGAGATGGATCTGCAAAGGCCAACTCCGAGACCATGTCTGAGTGGGGAGAGCCCTGGCAGCCCCACGGACCCCTCATGTCCACCCTGCTCTGGGCTCTGCACCCAGGGCTGCCCTGCTGGGATCCACCAGAGCCCTCCCTGTGCCAGCTCCTCCACTGGCAGCTTGGCCAAGCCTTGTCCCAGCCATCCCTGAGCTCCTGAGCCCAGCACTGAGAGGCCCCAGGAACTGAAATAAAGAGTGAACCATTAGCTCAGCACTCAGTGCCACCAAGAGATGCCTAAGGCAGTTTAAATCCAGGGAAAAGGCCAGGCTTGTGCCTCTGCCTGTGCAGTAAAATGGGAAGAAATGCCTTTTCAGAAGGATTTTCAGCTGGGGACCAACTGCTCGAGTCCCCAGAGCTGCTGTGGCTTCTGTAGCACTGAAGTCTCTCCCGGGCCTCACTCCTGTGGCCAGGATGGCTGGGACAATTCCCACCTGATCCCAAGGAGGATCCTTTATGGGGTGGGAGGGATGTCCCAGATCTGTTTCTGTGGCACTGCCAACCCTGCCCAGCCCCAAAAGCCTCAGACAGGAACTGATGCCTCCCTTTGCCAGGGAAAGATGGTCTGGACATCCCAAAGGATCCCTGGGAGCTGGGCCAGCAGGAATGATGTGTTTGGGAGCTGGCTGGGTGTGTACAACACACCAACACCTCCCTGAATCCACAGGTCTTCCCCTCCTGGAAAATGGACACAGAGGCATTCAGCCTCCAGGGAATATCCAGGGAATGTCCAGGGGATGTCCAGGGAATCTCACAGCTCTGGGCTGCAGGAACCCTGTCCCAGGCAGTGGCACTGCCCGGGGAGCAGCTCAGCAGAGCAATAAGGCAGCAGGTGAGGATGACACTCCTGGGTGCATCCAGGAGCACTTCCTGGAATAGCAGGGACTTGCTAAACCCAGGTTTAACACCAGGGACTGAAGAACTTGTAAAATTAATGATCCAGCCTAGAAGCTTGCATCAAAAATTAAAAATCCCTATTAAAAATTGGATAAACGTGTCACAGCCAGATTGAAATGCCTTTTAGGGCAGTTTAGCTCCTGATGTGGATTTGCTCCATTCCCGTGGCTGGAGGGTGCACAGGCAGAGAGTTCCCAGCCACAGGAGCATCAGCCTGGCAGGATCCATGGAATGCCAGGGAGCACCAAAGCCTCAGCAGCACCTCTGGTGGGAGACACCCACAGCAGGCCTGAAAGGAGCTGCACCCAGGCACCGTTTGGATCCCTCTCCCCAAATCCATCTTTTTCCAGCTCAAGCAGGCTTCATCTCCACTACAGTAATCCAGGAGTCCTCCAGCCCTGCCCAAGGATATCTGAATATCCCCCCCTGTCTCACCAGCCTGTTCCCAAACTGTGTCAGCATAGCTGGAGCTCAAACCATGCCTTTAATTGTTGTCCAGATGGTGTCCCTGTCATTTTAATTTATTGGCAGCCAATCCCTTTTTATTTGTGCTCCTTTGCTGCAAGGACTCTTTCCTTGGAGATGCTGCTGATGCCTGTTCCTGCATTTTGGGGGCAGGGAGTCCAGGTGACACATTTCCCCCTGGCAGGGACAGGGGGAGCAGAGCCCCTGAGCCCTTCCCAAGGCTGGGTTTGTCCCCCTGGAAAATCAACCTGCCAAAGTCTAGCCTCCTTGTGCAGGGCTTGGGATGTAAAAGAGAATGGAAATACTTCTTGTTCTGGAGCTTCCCCCACCCAAAGCTTTCTGCCACCCTCCTGCTGGGAAGCTCCAGTGCTCAGAGCTCATCCCCCAGCTCCTGTGGTCCTGGCAAGGCAGCAGCTCAAACCCTCAGAACCTGGGATTCCTCTGCAGACACCCTGTGCTCCCACCCTTTGGGTGTGTACACACTGCTCTGCCTGTCTGGGGAGGGAAGTGATGCCAATTCCAGGGAAAAAGAGCTCTCCTGGAGGCTGAGGTGGAAGGCTGGTGATGCTGGAAGAGTGGCTGTGGCACACAGGACCTGGCTGCCTCAGGGAAGGATTCCCAAAGGGAGCTCAGGAGAATGAAGCTGTGCTGGGCAGGGGCCTCCCCTCAGCCAGTGCTCCCAGCATTGCTGGAGACTCCTGATGGGACAGAGCACAGGGAATGACACCACGAACCTCTGCCTTGGGTGATCCCTGCAGCCTCCTTAGGGCTCAGCTGTCACAGCTCCAGGGACAGGGGCTCACCCCATCCCCATCCAGGAACTGTCTGGAGCAAATGGGAACCTGCAACCCAAGAATTCCTCCAGAATTCACTGGGAGGGTGGGCAGGCCCTGGCACAGGGTGCCCAGAGCAGCTGTGGCTGCCCCTGGATCCCTGGCAGTGCCCAAGGCCAGGTTGGCTCCTGCTTGGAGCAGCCTGGGACAGTGGGAGGTGTCCCTGCCATGGCAGGGGTGGCACTGGATGGGCTTTGAGGTCCCTTCCACTCCTTTCCTTTTCCTCCAAACCTTTCTAGGATTCTGTGATCCTCAGAACATCAGCACTGCACCAGATTTTATCATTTCTTTAGGGAGGCTGCTCCATACCTGGAACTCCCAAGTCTCAAGGAAATCCACTCTGGAATTCCAAGCTGTACCTGGAAAATTGGCAGAAGGAGCTCAGCAGAAGGGAGACAGAGCTGCTCCTGTCCCCAGCAGCCTGGGCATGGTGCTGGCACAGTTTGATATTCAGGGAGATGAAACCCCATCACAGCTGAATAGCAGACAGAAATAATTCCATTTCCAGCTGTGGCTGCTCACAGCAGCAACACTGGGGATGAACCTCCCTTGGAAGAGCTCTGGGAAACAGCAAATGAGCTTTACACAGTCCCAGGCACTGCATGAATGCTGGCAGGGCTTGCACTGAGCTCTTGGGGAGCTCTGCAAGGATCCATGTCCAGAGCATATCCTATCCCAGGAGAATTTCTTCTTCCTTTTCCTTTTCCCTTCCTTTCCCCTTTTCCAGGTGTTTTCCCTCTCCCTGGAGCCCAGCAGGCTCAGCCTGTTGCTGCTCCATGACTCAGCCCTGACTAATTCTGTCTCCCCTGGCTCTCCCTCCTGGAGCACATTCCTGCTCCTGTTGCCTGGATCCCACCTGGAACACCAAAGATAACCAGTCAATCCCAGCTGGGCAGGCTGGAGGGACTGGCCCTGTCCTTTCTCCTTTCCCTTCTGTGCTGTGCCCACCTGCAGGATGAAAGTGCCAGGGAAAACTCAGCCTCTGGAGAGGGGCAGGAGCTGTAGCAGCTCTGCCTGCAGCCTGGCAGCTCTGCCTGCAGCCAGGCAACCTCACCGAGCCTTCCTGGGAACAGCACAGAGAGCCAGCTCTGCACCAGCCCCAGCCTCCTGGCCCACAGGGCTTTGTCAAATAACAGCCCCAAAGGAGCCTGGCTGGTGACAGAGCCCTGCAGGACACGGCCCCTCCCTGCCAGCCCTCCCAACACAGAGGAGTGTCACCAGATGTGTCACCAGAGGAGGGTGCACAGCATGACCTGGGCTGGCTTTCAGAGACAGGATTAGGATGGCACAGCTGTGTTGGTGATGTTGGGCCATTTTACCCGCCATCTCCTACCCCAGAGTGTCCCCAGAGTGTCCCCAGCCCTTCTCCTGGGGCTGCAGCCCTGCCACCCCTTGAGCCCCTTGGCCCTGCCTGCTTTACTGGCCAGCAGGAGGCAGCTTCTGGTCCCACTCCCTGTGGAGCAGCACTTAACCAGGACCCCTAAATTCCCTCAGGAGTAGCTTCCAGTGACTCAGGAGCTGCTCATGAAAGGGATGTCTTCTCCACCCAGGAAATAGAGACCAGCAGAGAGCTGCTGACACAGAGGAGGTGCTGGGAAGAAGCATCAGAAATCAGCACCTGCTGTGGTTTGTAATCCATAAGGATGGAAAAGCCTCCTGGTGAGGGAAGTCCCCACGGTTCCTGCTGGGTGTTCCCCTGCATGCCAAGCTCCTGCAGCCCCTTTCCCTGGCCTGCTCTGCTCACACCTCCAGTTCAACCAGGCACAGCCCTGGCACTGCCACTCTGGAGCTCAACCTTAGGGACTGTGCTGTGACCTTACACTCTCCACAGCTCCTGAAAGGTGCCTGTGCTCAGCTGGGGCTGGGCTCTGTGTCCAGGCAGCACTGACAGAACCAGAGCACACAGTCTCCAGCTGCACCAAGGGAAATACAGGTTGGATATTAGGAAAAAGTTTTTTACAGAAAGGGTGATAAAGTTCTGGAATGGCTGCCCGGGGAGGTGGTGCAGTCACCATCCCTGGGGGTGTTTAACAAAGCCTGGATGTGGCACTGGGGGCCAGGGTTTAGCTGAGGTGTTGGGGCTGGGCTGGACTCGATGTTCTTTAAGGTCTCTTTCAATCCAGTGATTCTGTGATTCTGTGAATTCTGTATGAAGCCCAAAAGTCTCCTCCAGCCTAGAAAAAAACCCTACAGACACCCCAGCCTCACCTGAGGCAGAGCTCCGTGGGTGAGGCACCAGAAGCCAGCACTGCCCTGCAGCAACATTTCCTCCTGCTGATTCCAAAGGAACCTGGCTCAGGGAAGGATTCATTGGCATGTCTGCCTGGACAAATGCTGCTGCCATGGTTCACATTTGGGTTTCTCTGCAAGGCCCCACTTGCATCTCCCCCAAGCCTGCTTATCATGCATATGCCTCCCTTCAGGTGAGATTTGTCACATTCCCATTCTGGAAATGTTTTTCCCTCCTGACAATACCCTTTAGATAGTGCCTGTGGAGGTGGATGACTCAAGCTTGACATGATTATTTCCATCCAGCATTTTTTATTAAAAATACTCCTGATGGTTCAGAACGTGAGGACAGGAGCTGCCTTGAAAGGGATGTGGAAAGCTCAGAGTCTGCACAAACTGTGCCATGATTTCATGGCACCAACCAACAAGAACCAGAAAATCTGTGTAAAACAGCCCCTCCCTGCCTGAATTTATCATTTCATGCATAGAAACCTCCAAGCACATGGCAGTAACATCCACCCCAGACCACTCCAGTCCCTCAGAGCCACTTCCAGAGCTGGGCTGATTTTCAGAGGCAGGGTTAGGATGGCACAGCTGTGTTGGTGATGTTGGGCCATTTTACCCGGGGTGTGTGACCCCAGAGTGTCCCCAGAGTGTCCCCAGCCCTGCTCCTGGGGCTGCAGCCCCACCAGCCCTTGAGCCTCTTGGCCATGCCACTTCCAGCTCTGTTATTTACCCAGAGTTACCAAGTTAAGGATCTCCTGATTTAGCTCTGGGCAAGTGAATTCCCTTTGTGACAGCTCCCAAACACCTTCACACTATCCAGCCCCACAAACAGCAAACCTGCTGCTGGGAATGGACACCCATGAGCAGAGTGACCTCTCCTCTCCAGCCTCCCCCTGCTCCAGCAGTGTGGGAAGAACCAGAGTGGAGCTGGGGATGGCAGATGGCTGCTGCAGCTCAGGAAAGTTTCGCAGGGAAAGAGTTCCTGTGCTCTCCTGGGGCCTCACCTGGGAAACTGGACACAGTTCTGGTGTCCCCAGCATGGGGAGGACAGGGAATTGTTGGAGCAAGGCCAGAAGAGGCTGTGAAGTTGATAAAGGGACTGGAGCTCCTCCTCTGTGGAGACGGGCTGGGAAATTTGGGATTGTTCACTTGGAGAAGGCTCCAGGGAGAGCTCAGAGCCCCTTGCAGGGCATAAAGGGGCTCCAGGAGAGCTGGAGAGGGACTGGGGACAAGGCATGGAGGGACAGGACACAGGGAATGGCTCCCACTGCCAGAGAGCAGGGCTGGATGGCATATTGGGCAGGAATTGCTCCCTGGGAGGGTGGGCAGGCCCTGGCACAGGGTGCCCAGAGCAGCTGGGGCTGCCCCTGGATCCCTGGCAGTGCCCACGGCCAGGTTGGACACTGAGGAGTGGAGCAGCCTGGGACAGTGGATGGGCTTTGTGGTCCCTTCCAACCAGACCATTCTGGGATTCTGAATATTCATTTGGAGAATAACCTCTCAGAGAAGAGGCAGAGCAGCACTCTGAGTGTTCGCCGCAAGCCCTGGGCTCTTCTCCTTTACACCACTCAAAATCAGAGCTCTTTTTCATCTCCTGTTCTCCTCTAGCCCCCACCTGCAGCTGAAACAGGGAGAACTCCTGGCTATTCCCTGTAGGATGAGCTGGGAGTGGGGTCAGGCTGCAGCACCTCCCCCTGAAGGGTCCCAGAAACCCTTCCCAAGTGAACAGTGCTGACACACGCAGAGCAAGACACATTTAAAAAAAAGAAATCTGCTGGAAAGAACCCAACAGATCAGGCACTTGTTGGAGCCTTGAGTGCAGAGGAACATTATAGAAAATTCCCAGTGACTCCTCCAGCTCCAAACCTATCATAATTTAATCTGTGTGACTGGAATTTCTCAATAGGCTGGAACTCCCTCAGGACCAAAATCTCATTGAAAAAGAAACCAAGGAGAATTTTGGCATCTCTTCCCCAGCCTGGAAGATGAAATGCAAATCTGTTATTGGCATCAAGCTCTCACAGCTTGATCCATCCACAGAGCTCCAATAGCCTGACATTAACTTCTCAAGGAAGAACATTTTGTTACTCATCCTCAGACAGTTTATGCTTAAAGGCAGAAAGACTAATTCTGTTTGGGGTTTGGGCAGTGAACCTTCCCCAATTACCAGCACAGTCAGGCACTGATCTGGTATTAGAGACAAAACACAGGGAGATGGAGACTGTTGACTTCATTTTAAATACAAATTCCAGAGGCTGAACACTGCTGGCACGTGGAAAAGCATCTCCAGCTTCTGCTGCTGCCCTGGCTTTTCAGACACGAATCGATCTGGTACCGCTGCTGCGCTTGCAGGTGGAAGAAGATGACCTGAGGGGGAGCTCGGTGTGTCCCAGAGCTGGGGACATCCCACGGCAAAGGCACAAAGAGAGGTGTAGAGACAGGCTGCCAGGAAAATAATGGACTTTAATTCGAGCCTGTGCCTGACAGGCAGGGAATAAATGGGTGCTGAGGTGAAGAGCTGTGTCCAACTCCCGGAGTGAGAAGAGACAGCGATCCCCCCGCGCTCCCGGCACGGCCACTTCAGTGGGACACAATTAGCAGCTCTGGGCTGCTCCTTCTCCAGGGGCGGCTCCTCCACACCTCATTTCCCTCATTTGCCGTTAATTAACGGCGGCGATCCGCAGCTCTGGAGCGCGGATTCTCCCGGAGCAGGCGGGCTGGGCTCCAGCTCCTCCCGCGCCTCCCGCGGACCGAGCCGTGCCCGAGGGCTCCGGGATGCGCTCGGCGCCGGGACAGCGGGGCAAGGGGGCTTCAGGCTGGGTTCCCTTCCCTGACCCAGCACAGCCCGGGTCCCTTACCTCGCCCAGCCCAGTCCGGTTCCCCCTCCCAGCCCAGTTTCCACGCGGACCGGATGGGGGAAGCAGAGCAGGGATGAGCACAGCAGGGACGAGCATCCCCCGAGCCCTGCCTGGCCCTGCCAGGGCTTCCAGCCCCGGGGCCACTTGAAGCAGCTCCTGACAGGTCTCTGCAAATCTAACAGGCAGTTCCAGCAGCCGTGCTTTAAGGGGGACAGGAATAACAGAAAATCCTTGTTTGTGCTTGGAGTGAGCTGCAGGAGCTCCTCCTGCCTCTGTGTGCTCAGCAGCCCCCTGACCCCACACAGGGACAGGGCAAAGCTGGGCCTGGCCATGCTATTGGCATCTTTGGGGTGAGGAGAAGCTGAGCCAGCTCAGTTCAGCTGAACTCAAACCTGCAAGCCAAGCTCCAGGAGAAGAGCCCAGAATATGACCTTGGCAGTGCTGGGGTTCCTGGGTCTGAGCTAAGCTGCACTGAAGTTTCTCAGTTGTCTCTCACCTGAGCTTTGTCCTCACACCCTCAATGGGAAGAGGAAAACACTGTTGATACCTGAGCTAAATTCATGTAAAGCTCACAAACCCAAATCCAAAGGCTCTGAGGTGGAAAGGCTGGGAAATTAAGGTTTGATTTATCAAAGCACACAAGAAAAGGGGCGGGGTGGTCAGAAATGTTGGCCTCCTGTTTCTCCAAAATGCTCCAGGCTGTCCTGGAAGGACCAGTTCCACTTTGCACCCTTCCCTTGATCTTTCTCTCAAAAAGCTCTCCATGGAGGCCCCTGATTGTGACCATGGCTTGTACCAAGTGTCCACTGGAGAGCAAACCAAGAGCTCCAATTCATTCCACAATACTCAACAACATTAATTATTTAACTCAGAAATTACCCTGGTGAGCCACAAATCCTCTACAAAAGAGACCTTCACCCTGAACCTCTACCTGGCCACACATCCTGGGCCAGGGCAGAGAGGACTGACAGCAGCAGCTTCCAGGGGGAAATGATGGGATCCTCCAGGCAGCACATGTGGACAACTTTCTTGATGGCCCGTGCCAGACTAAGGCTGCTCTGTGCTCCCTACCACTGATCTGGAAAATGGAATTTTAAAGCTCTTTCCATCTTCTTAAGCCACAAGCCACCTCCATGCATCTTCTTACCCTGAGACGTGGGGAGGAACCTCCCTTTGGGAAGGCCTCAAAGCAAATGACACTTGGTGGGAAGACAGACTCAGCTCTGCAGGATCCCAGGGAAAGCTAAAGATATCTTTGGGGCAGCATGACCCTAAATTTTCTAATTTTCCCCATAAAACACAGGCTTAATGTTTCAAAAAGCTGCAGAAGGACAAAAGCTAAGACTAAAATCACTCCATAGCTCCCAACACAGCATTGGTCAGGGATGTTCTCTGTGTCCCTGATCTGCTGAGCCATCCCACCTCGCAGCTGCCTTCCTCCCCTGCCCACAGCCCAGCCCCAGCAGCACTCACCATCCAGCTCCTCCACGGAGATGTTGGCCAGCTGCTCGCTGTCGCTGCCGGCCGAGAGCGAGCGGTTCAGGTAATTGCCCTTGTACAACAAGCCAGCTGTCACATGGTGGAATGGCATCTTCTCCCTGCCACCAAAATGGGAAAAGAGAGGGTCATTGGGGTTATCTGCCTTTGTTTCATGGAGTGGAGCAAAGGCTGGCCTGGAGGAAGGGCTGGAGCAGCAGCTCAGGCTGCGGGTGGGTGTGAGAGGGGTGGGCTGAGCTCGGAGCCAGGGTCTGAGGCAGGAGCTGAAGGAACAAGCAGCAAAGCAGCTGCTGCCTCTGGCTGCTGGAGAGGAGCGAGGGGAGCCAGAGCAGTGGAGCCTTAGGAAAACAGGATTTCCCAACACTCTGCCTGCAGATTTCAGCCTTGGTAACAATTACAGAGAGCACTACACTGACCTGCAGGTAACAGGTTACAGCATCGTGGAGTGTTTGGGTTGGAGAGGACCTTAAAGCCCATCCTGAACCACCCCTGCCATGGCAGGGACACTCCCACTGTCCCAGGGTGCTCCAAGCCCCGTCCAACCTGACCTTGGCCACTGCCAGGGATCCAGGGGCAGCCCCAAGTGCTGCCCAACAGCACAACTTCCAAAGGCAGGGAAGGGTCTGGCATCCCTGAGACCCCAGCATGCAGCCCCCTCAGAGGGTCCAGCCAACCACCCTGAGCAAGGCGTTTGTCACTGCAGGGCCCCAGCTCCAGACCCCTCTGGGAGGAGAACATCCACATTGGAGCAGGGCCCCACAAAGAACATTCTCATCTCCCAGGTCTGAGAGCTGAGGAGAAACCCTCTCCACGGGAGGCTGGAGCAGGGAGGTGTTTGCAAACCCCACAGGTCCCAGCCCCAGGGAAGGGCAGGCACTGCCCAGACAGGAGTGGGAATTACTGTCAGCAGCACTCACCCTGTGATTTAGGAGACACGAGGAGGAGGCGAGTTTGCCAAAGTCAATTGAAATATTAAGAGGAAGATTTCTCATGCCCAGGGCTGGATTCAATCAGCACAAGCTCATCCCAGGCCTGTTGTGCTTTGGGCTGCACATTTCCAGCAGAAATAAATCAGCAGTGTCCCCAGAGCCACCCAGAGCTGGCCAGGAACTCCCTGGGGCTGGAGGTGGCCAGGACAGGCTGGGAGTGGCTCTGAAAGCCACCAGGGCTCTCAGTGCACAGGGCAGGGGCTGCTCAGAGCCCACCCTCAGTGCTGAAGGTTCTGTGCCCAGGAGGAGGTGCCAGCTCTGGAATGCTGCTCCAGCCAGCAGCACCAGGATGATCTGGCTGTGCCTCAGCCAATAACCCAAATATACAGACAATACAGATGGATTCAGTGGGAGCAAAAGCCTTCCTGCTCCCTGGGCTGGGAACAGCTTTGAGAGACACCCCAGGAGCAAACAACCTGGAGACACAGGCAAGCACAGAGGGAGAGAAGGAGGCTCCTCCTGCACTGCTCAGCACGCTCCAGGAATTTCTCTGGCAGTAATTATGTAAATAAATCCTAATCGTAATTTTAAGTATTTTTATTTGGGAGCCAGTTTGCTCCAGCAGCACATTAGAAACATAAACAAGGGGTTCTGTTTCATTAAGCACATCTGTAATTTCCCAGTCCTTGCCAATTCATGGGTTTCACTCTGAGACGTTGCTCCCTCTGACACCTGCTCGGCACCAAAATGGGAATTGTACCTGGCCAAGGGACATTGAGAGGCAATGCCAGCTCTGCTATCACTGCACAGACACTTCCAGCCCTTTGCACCACCTTCATTTGTTCCCAGGCTCACCACAAACCATTCAGGCAGTGACCAGTTCCTGTTTTCTCTGGACAATCACCCCCCAGGGTAAGCACAGAGGTGGAAGGGACCCACAAGGGTCATCGAGTCCAACCCTTGGACTGCCCCAAGAATCATTCAAAGCAATTACACTGAATTTTCAAATCATTTGACAGGAGTTTCAGTCTCCCCTGGGCTGAGCTGGCACTGCAGGCTCAGTGAGGCTGTGGGGCTGGGCTCTGGCACTCCCTGGCCAAGCCCCTGGGTGAAGGAAACCCCAGCCCTGCAGCCCCTGAGCTCAGCCACAGATGGAATAGCAGCTAACCATGGATTTAAAACATTCCTGAAATCACTTTCACAGCCTTGGCTTCTACAACCATTAAAAAAAAAAATGACAGTGCCTCTCCCCTGAGGGCTGAAGAGCTGAAAATCAGCTCCTACCTGGATCCTGTGGTGTGTTTTAGTGCTGGAGGAGAGCCATGATACCCTGGAGTGAGAAATGCTGTATTGAATTCTGCTGCCCAGGTATATTAGGGTTTTAAAGCTGTAACATCATTCAGCAGAAACCCTGCAGAGCCTCTGGAATCCAGCACCTCTCAGCTCTAACAAGGGATGCTCCAAGGGGGCCCAGCTCCCGTGCCAGAGGCCCCAGGGATGTGGAGCTGTGCCTCAGGAACACTCGGCACCCTCAGACGGGAACCTGCAGCCAAACCCAAGCCTCAAAGGGGGAGAAAACAGCAAAAAGGAGCCCAGGAGGGGCAGGTGGGGGAGAGCTTCAAAGCAGCAGGGTGGGAAAGCCCTTGAGGGTGGGATGCATAAAAGCTCCATGGGAATATGTAGGTGCCTGTCTGGGATAAAAGGGCTGTCTTGGCACAGCCAGACTGGTCCAGGCTGGGGTTCCCAACCCTGGATGTGTTCAGGGCCAGGCTGGAGCAGCCTGGGACAGCGGGAGGTGTCCCTGCCCGTGGCAGGACTGGCACTGGGTGGGTCCTTCCCAGCCAGGCCATTCTGGGATTCTGGGACAAGCTCAATTTGAATGCAGCCTCAGTGTCCATGTCAGAAACACAAAAACCTCCTGCAGGTTCCCTGTGGCTGCTGCTCCCAGTGTGCCCAGCAAGCCCTGGGACCCTCAAACCACAGCTGGGGCGTGCCGTGACCCCATCCCCATAGTGACACCTGGCACCATCAGCAGCAGGGGCTGGGGCAGGGCGCTGACAGCATTTTATCTCTCCAAATGTTCCATCTGAGCACTGTGCCCCCTCCTCAGGGTGGCCCTGGGGCTCCTGCCCCTTCTCCAGAGCTGCACAACAGCCCCTGAGCAGGGAGCTGGGCTGGGCTTTGCTCTCCAGCACAGACACATTTTCCACCAGGCACCTTGCAAACCAAACGCAGTGTGGGGATTTGGGAGCAGTGCAATCCCCTTAAATAACATCATGAAAAATACCACAGAAACATTGGCACTGAAGCAGAAATCCCTCAAAGAACCCCTCACCAAGTGTGTGGAGATCTCACCATGGTACCTCAATGTCTAAGGCTGAAAAGTGTGGCTGGGTGTGTGTTTTCTGACTCTGGCAGTGTTGTTCAGTTTGGTTTTTAGTTTATACTATTACATTTGTATTTTTAATTTCCCTAATAAAGAACTGTTATTCCTACTCCCATATCTTTGCCTGAGGGCCCCATAATTTCAGAATTATAATAATTCAGACGGAGGGGGTTTACATTTTCCATTTCAGGGAAGATCCTGCCTTCCTTAGCAGACACCTGTCTGTTCAAACTCAGGCACTCAAAGAGCCCCTCACCAGGTCTGTGGACTGTCCCCACGGTCCCCTGGCAGGTTCCAGTCCCTGTGCCAGGCTCCCAGCAAGTCCCACCCCCATCGTGCCCTGCCAGCCTCACTCCTGCCTCTCAGCACAGCCACACTTGTGAAACTTAGAAGATTTTCATCAGCAATATTCCATCAGGATAAAAAAAGCCATCTCCACACTGCTCACATGTCTGTGGCTCCCATTCCTCACCAGCCCCTGTGCTGCTCTTCCCAAAAAGGTTCAGAGCCCACGAAACCCCACATGATCATTAAACACAAGGTTCCAGGATCCATCTCTGAGATGGAACTGGGACCAATTTCTGTTGATCCTGGATCTCCCTGGCTGGTCACCACTTCAGAAGAGGTTTCTTGTTCCTCTCTCTCCCATGTGCAGCCCAAAGGGTGCCCAGAAATCTGTCGTGGGGAGTCTATCCTGGTTTTCCAGCCTCAGGAATGGAACACACAATCTCCTTGGCATTGCCTGGGTGTCCCACCCAGCCAGAATCCTGTGTTTTCCCTCCCCATGGAGCTGGAATTCCATGGACCTCAGGGGTTGGGAGCACCCTGGCAGGATCCCAAGCTGGATGTTGAACCCTGTGGTGTCAAACAGATCGGGCAGAAAGCAGGAAACGTGGGATGAGGGTAAAATGGAGATCTCCAGCTCTGCCACAGGCTGGGCTGAGGGAGTCTGAGATGCAAGAACAGGAAGCACACCTCTGTGGATGGCCAAGGACTGGAGGGGAGCACCAGCACAAGCTTTGCTCTCTTAGCCCTTCCTCAGGGCTGAAAGGAATCCAGGAATATATTGAAAATCCAGGGAGCAGTTGGGAAGCTGGAACAGGAGCTGGGAAGTCCCTGAGGTCACTTTTAAATCCTTTAAAAATTCATCAAGTGAAGTGACAGTGTTGAAGATGCTTCTCCCTGGGCACAGCAATGTTTGAACATCTAGAGCAAAGCAGAGCAGGGACTTTGGAGGAAATGATCCCATTTTCCCCAGGACTGAGGCACTGCCATTGTCCTCAGAGGGAGGCTGTGTGATCCAGATGGATCCAAAGGACAGCAGAGCAAACAGAGCCTGGTGTCACCTGGGAAACCCCCGGGATATCTGATCCTCCATGAGGCACCAGCCAGGGGACACCTCCCAGAGAGGCTCCATTGCTATTTCTGGTCCCTTTCCATGGTGCTCTCCATGCTTCCTTCTCTCTCTAAGGAGGCTGTGACAGCTGAGGGTCATGGTTAGGCCTGGCTTAACGTCTGGCATGGGAGAGGCTGAGCTGGACTAAATCCCCACGGTTGCTTTGAAGCCAGCCCAGTTCAGGGAAGACAAAATCCATGTGCTGGGAAAAGTCACTTTGTCCCTTGTCACCTGCATTCCCTGCTGCTAACAATAGCTTTAAAGATTTTTTTCTCTTTTTTAATTTACTTTGTGCACAAACTTGGCACCTGAAGTGCAATCTGAGCTCGAGCTGCCCACGGCAGAGCCTGCAGGACTCTGAGGGCTCCTCTTGGCTCAGGAGGAGCTCAGAGGATGTTGGCACCTGAAGTGCAATCTGAGCTCGAGCTGCCCACGGCAGAGCCTGCAGGACTCTGAGGGCTCCTCTTGGCTCGGGTGGAGCTCGGAGGACACAGAGCTCAGCAAGGTGTGAAGAGGAAGCTGCAGATAGAAACTGCCCAGGTCTGGTTTAGCCAGGCTCAGCTTAGGGGTGAGAAGAGAGCCAGGGCTGAGAGCAGGCTCAGGCTCAGTCTGCACTACAAACCAAAAGAAGTGGACTTGGAAGGAGCCTTGGGATGGGGAAAAATAAAGTCTGGTTCTTTTAAAATAAGACCCTAAAATAGATCATAGATCCTCCCAGGGAGGCCAGTCCTGCAGGAAGTCTGTGATTGCTGACTACTGATCCCAATCTTTATTGATCTCAGAGCCCAAACCCCCAGGAAGGCACATTTGGGATATTTATAAACAGGAGAGAGAGCAGAGGGCACTGCACAGGGCACTGGACCCTCTGGGCAGGGTTGGGGAGCCAGAGTTGCTCAGGCTGGGCTGAGAGGGCAGTGAGCCCTAAAGCTCCCCCAGAGCTCTCGTGGGACACAGGAGGGCTCTCCCTTTCCTGGCTGGTTATCAGTGGTTAGACCTGGCTTTTCCACATGTATTTTCAGCAAATGAATCCAGAAAAATTCACCTTTCACAAGGATTTATGGACTGCAAACACGAGACTTGGAACCACACATGCAAGATTCACTGAACATCTGCTGCTGGGGATCGAGGTAAAATCCAAATTAACCTCCAGGGACCATTCCCAGTCCTGACCCATCACATCCCCAAGTGCCCCCAGCACACCGTCATGGCATTTGAGCTCTATCTGATCATTTCTTGGCATAAGCCTAAGAAAATGTTCCTCTAATTCAGGCAGGAAATGCAGATCTGACACACCTGCCTTGGGATACCAACACCAAAGCACCTCATGGTGATCACTGGGTAAAAAAGCCTTTACAAACAGATCATTCTCAGCATTCAAAGATGTAACTGGGAAGAAAAAAAAATCCTCTGCGAAGCAGAAAACAAGATGTGAGAGACAACCTCATGTAATGTACAGCACCTCAGGAGCCACAACCTTCCATACTCAAGAGCTACAAAGCAGTTGGAGCTTCAGAAGGTTTTGTGCTGGGGTTTTCTCCCACCTTCTGCAGTAAATTCGAAATGAAAAGGCAGAGGAAGGGCACTTGAAAAGACACCACATCTCGACACAACTGCTGCTGCTTTGAATTCCGGCAGAAAGGGAGAGCCGAGGGTGCCGGGCCGGTGTAAAAGCCAGCCAGCACTTCTGGGAGCGGCTGTGAGAGACAGACAGAGCGGTCACAGCTGCTTTTGTTATTCCTGAGCCGTGGCTGGGGCTGATCCCAGCTCGGAGCCCGGGAGGAGAGGACTGCGAGGACCTGGTAACTCCGTGTCTGTCCCTAGGGCAAGAGCAGCCCTCCCAGGGAGAAAAAGTCCCTTTCCACCGCAAACGGGCTCCAAGTGCCCCGTGAAAGAGCCAGCAGCGCTGAGTCACCAGCGTTCCCTCTCACCCGAGCTCCGCTCAGCTCCCGAACTCATCCTCACCTTCTGCAGACAGAAATCCCCAGCTTTTTGCTGCCCTCTTCCACTTTCTGTCACTGCTGCTGCCCCCACTTGTGTTTAACCAAGATTAGAAGAAAAAAAAAAAAAATTAAAAAAAAAAAAATCCATCTTCCAGGTTTGGAAAGCCTCTGAGTTAATGGTGTAAAGTTAAAAAAAAAAAAAAAAAAAAAGCCAGCAATGCAACAAAAATCTTTAATCTCTTCTCCCCTCTAATAATTCACATAATTCACCGCCCAGCCTCCCATTCCCCCATTCCCTCCTGTGGGACAGAACACCAGGGACAGCCATGGTGTCCATCACACAGGGTCCCCAAAAAAGCCTTTTTCAGGTGACAAGGATTTAGGAGAGGAAACTGACACAGGCTCCAGAAACCTCTCAAACCTCCAGGCAGAAGGGAAGCTGAAGGAACCTGCACATTGGGAACTGAGGCAGACTTCTCTCCCTAAGTAAACTAAAGAAAGACTGCTCTAAAAATAGTAAACTAACTAAAATTTTAAGTTTTATTTCTTTATATTATAAATTTTAAAAATTGTAAGAAGAGTTCTAAACCTTTTGTTCTAATTCTTATTACTCTTTTATTACTCTTCCTTTTAGCTACTATTAATACATTTTTCTTTATACCCTTTGTAAGTTTTAAACCTACTTTGCCTTTCTCCTAATCCTACTTAACAACAAGAAGTAAATACACTAGTAATTAACCAACACTAAACCCACCACACTCATTAGTACATTAACCAAAAAAATCTCAAAATTAACAAAATCTCAAATTAACAAACCAAAACCACTGCGTTACACGTGGAACAAACATCCCAGGAGGGACATGTTCTGTGTGACCGGGAAGGACACACCTGCCTGGCCAGGAGGGACACTTCCAGCCCGTCCCCAGGCCTGGTGCCTCGCTGGAAGATGTTGGTGGAGCTAAAGGGTGAAAATCTGGGGCTGTTGGTGGATTGTTTTCCACACTGGAGGCTCCGAGCTCCTCCTGGGCGAGCTGCTGGAGCTGCCGGGTCTCGCAGCACTCCAGCCCACCTGCAGCTCCATTTCCCTGCCCCATGGGAAGGGAAATTTCCATCCTGTTCATGCTGCAAGGGCAGCCAGGAGCACCCTGTGCCCACCGGGGATCCCTGCAGCAGGGAGAGGGGGCTCCTCCTGGCCCCCTTCCCAGAAATCAGCTTCTCCAGAAGTCAGGATGGATAAAGCCAGCGGGAGCAGGTTCAGCTGAGCACCCAGGGGAGCTCAGGGGTGCCAGAGAGGCTTTGGGGCATCACCCAGCCCTGCCCAGCCCCTCACACCGACCCCACCCCACAGTCCTGGCTGCTCACACACAAAAAGATCCCAATTCTCTTTCTCTGGAATACTAAAATCTCAAAATTAACAAATTGTTTGTTTGGGGGTTTTTTTGGTTTTTTTTTTGTTTTTTTTTGTTTTTTTTGGTTTTTTTGGTTTTTTTTTCCCTGAGTACAACACGAGATCACTCAGAATTAAACGATGGGAACGAGGTCCTTGTTGACAGCAAGAAAAATAAATATCCCAGAGCTCTGAGCTGAGGAGCACATCAAAGCAGGGAGGAAATGTCACCCCCACCCCCATAACCCATCCCTAACACATTTCCCTGCTCTGCTGAACCCTTTTCTCCTCCACTCACAGCTGCTGAGTGTTTGCTCATTGAGCCTGGCCAGAGGGGACTTTTCTGAGCTTCTGTTCATTCCCTCCTGTCCAGTTCCCTCCCTGGCCAGGCATAAATCAGCCCTGGAGACACGAGCAGCAGCGATTCCTGGCACCCCCAGCACCCTGGTTCACAAAACAATACACAATGGATTATTCAGAGCACACCCTGCGTCACACACCAGTAATTATAAACATGAAATCTATCAAATAATGACAATTAACAGCGGATCTGACAGAGTAACACACTCCAAATAGCCTGGTGGTTGATTACGTCTTATTAATGAAATGCCAAAACATTGAGGGCTCTTAGCAGGACAATTAATTGCTCCCAATAAATCTGACTTCTGCCAGACCTCATCTTTAAAGGAGGCTTTGGGACATCTGGTGAGGGTTATTTTTTAAAGCAATGGCTGATGGCTCCTACAGAAAATTCCCTGGGAGCTGGGAGGACTGGAGCCACCAACACACAGAAATTAGCAGAAGGGAATTGGAGACGAGGGCAACCCCAACACTGGAATAATTTTATATAAACTGGGGTGGATTGTGGTGTAAGATTCCAACCAAAATCCACTCCCAGCACTTCCCCTGCAAATCCAGGGCCAGCAGCTTCCTTGGAGAAGTGTCCTCAGACACAATGGCCCAGATTCAAAGGCATCCAAGGAGGATCCCAGGCAGCTGGGAGAGGGTGAGCAGACCCAAAGGGAGACCTGTCCCACCAGAGGTGTGCAGAGGCACCAGGCTGGCTGTCACTACCCCAGGGATGGGCTGTGTGACCAAGGGTGCAGGGACTGTTGTGCCAATGGATCCACTCCTGCAGGCACTGGCAATGTCAGCTGCCTTGGACACCCAGGACTTGCAGCACTGCTGCCTAAGGTGGTCTGTGTGTCCGTCCATCCATCCATCCATCCATCCATCCATCCATCCATCCATCCATCCATCCATCCATCCATCCATTTGTTTAAGCCCCTGCCCCTCCTGTGGCAGGGATCCAATGGCCCCACACACTGGGAATAGGCCCTTTCCAAGGGCCAAACCCCGGAGCTCTGGGGCACTCCCTGGCCCCAGCCCATGCTGGAGCCCCTCACCATCCCTAATTCCCCAGATGTAATTCTTCTGTCAGGGAGAGCAGGGCCAGGCTGTGCTGCTTTCCCTGCAAGCTCCTGCTCCTTGGAAGATTCAGTAAAGCTGTTCCAGGAACCCCAGGGATCATTTCCTGCTGGAGCAGTGTTGAGCTCTCGGGGTGGCACAAATTACAGCATCCTTATTTTTATTTCAGCCTTTATTTGAAGGGAACGTACAAGAGAAATCTGACGCTGGCTGGGCCTGGAACCCACAAGCACTCTGTAAACAAGCTCTGCTCTGAGATTTCCATGTTTCTTCCTGAAACACCAGGAGAACCAGCGGCACTGGATAATTGAAAACAGTTAGAGAGTTCATTTTCTTGTTTTTTTCTGGGATTTGCTCTCGGCTGGCTCTTCCCAACCTTAATACCTGGCAGGGTTGATCAACTCTTTGGAATTTCATTTGCATAAGGGTTGATGTGCTAAGAGCTCTCATGGAGAAATCACTGCCCTGGAAAGGTCAGGGATATCCAGGGAGAAAAGGAGAGAGGCCATTTCTCCTCGAGTGCTGCTTTTAAAAGGGGTCAGGGCAGTCTTTGACCTGAATGAATAAAGAGACCCCAAGGAACACTTTACTGTGACATCCTTGGGAGCCTCTGGACACGTCCTCAAACCCTGGGGGACATTTGCCAATTAGCAGCAGAAACACATGCAGTATTCCAGCCCTGCCCGTGGGGTCACAGCGTCCCTGGAGGCAGCAGCACCTGCAGCTCCCTGTGCTGGGACAGGCTGGAGCACCAGCAGGGCTCACCTGGGCTGGGTTTTCCTCCTCTGTTGCTCAAGGCTTGGCAGGAGGGGTCTCAAACTTCTGAGCCCTACACACCCTGAGGGGCAGAGAGCCTCTTTAGACACCTGCAGCTCTTCAGCTCCGGGAGCCTCTGCCCCCCTGAGCCCTGCAGGGCCAGGCCCCGGGCAGGAACAGGGCACAGACCCTGGGAATGGGGGCTGGGATGGAGGAAGCCAAGCTGGATTTGTGCAGGACACCAGCAGCGCCCTTCTCACCACTGAATGAATCCCAGCTCCTCAAGCTGCCTCACGTTCTGGTTTATCATTCCGGCAGCCAGGAGAGAGAGATCCCAGGGAGAGGAGATGCACACAGATGCCCTCCCTGCTGTCACCTGTGCCAGCCACCCTGCAGGACACCCAGTGACCACAGGCAAGCCCTGTTCACATTTTAACCTTCCTGCATTCCTGAGCATCCAAAGCCCTGCTGCAGGGAAGGACTTCAGGCAAAGGCACGGGAATACAGGAGCGTGAGGAAGAGGGCTCAGGGAGCCCCAAACCGGCTTCTCCACCAGGCATCACTCATTGCTGGGGATCAGAGATGAACCCACTGGGTCCTGCCACCCCACTGGGCAGTGTCCCCACCCCAGGGACAGCCACCAAACCTGCAAAGATGCCAGCACAACAGGAAATGGCTCCAGGCATGGAACAACACAGACCCAACCCCTCCAGGCAGGTGAAATGGCTGGGTAGTGCCTGGGAAAGGGAGGTCCAGGAAAGGTCCAGGACTAAAAAGAGGCCTGGAAGCCCCAGCTAGCGCAGACCTGAGGGCAGGAGAGCAGATATCTGAGGGACAGACCTGAGGACAGGATTCAGTGCAGATGTTTCAGGTCTGCTTTTCTCCTGCTGTAAAAATGCAAATGCAAGGATGCCCAGCAAGCCTCCACAAGCTGATGTTAAGTTCAAGGAATGAGAGGGCACTTTTAGAACCACCCACTGAATTTCTTTACATCCCCCAGGTCCTGCCCATGGACTCCAGGTTCAACAGACTAAATTCAGACTGTGGCTTTTATTACCACTGCTTAATGTCTTTATTCTGAGAACCATTTTCACATGTTAGTGCTTTTATCGAAGGAGACTGCAGTTAATTAAAAGCAGACCTTTAAACCAGTTTGTTTCTATTGCCCTCTTTTCATGATAGCCCAAGAACTATTGCATAATATCCAGAATTTACTTGAGTTTCTGCCTCACACTTTTAACACTAACCACATTCACAGGTTAAAAACACAATTAAAGCCTCCCCAGCCTGGCAAAGCTCTGCCATATGATCAGTTCCCAGTACATCATTAGCTGGGGACTGTATGAACTGAATAAAACTGACTTGGTCTTTTTACACAACATTAAAAAACGCTCTCAGCTCACCCCAGGAAGGCACCTGGCTACAATGAATGCTCTCAGACCCTTCTGACATTCCCAGCATTTTCTGAAAAGGCTCTGCCTGTTTGAATTTGCATCTCCTCATAGACTGCCTGCCATATTTCATCCCAAATCAATACAAGCTCTATGAGCACAGATCTAAAATGATGGTGGAAGGTATTTCTAGTCCAAGGAGTTTCTCAATGCGCATTTTGCTCAGTTTACCACAACTCTGCAAGACAAAACATGCACGGCACCATCATTGCACGGGTCAAGCCATGATTTTGCTTAGAAATTAAGACATTTCAAAAGAAATACGACGAGAAAGTTGCATTGCTTTGAACTTACAGGGGCAGCGTTCCGGGAGGCAGAGGGAGCCGCACGGGACCGGCCATTGGAATGTGCCGGGGCTGGGGCAGGAAAGCCCGGACAAGCAGCCCCCAAAATGCTGTTTCTAAACCCATCTATAGTTACAGAGCTGCCGTGGTATGGAAGGGATGGGCTGCATCAGCAGAACCCTCCAGCACACCGTGATTGGACAGAACCTGCCTGGAAATGGAGCCTGGGAGGGGGAACGAGGAGGCTCAGCCCCGCTCCCCGCACGGCTGAGGCAGGCAGGAAAGAGGGTTAAATTACCCTTTGTGCCTTTTGCTCTGTTTCGGTTTGGGTTTTTTTTTTTCTCCTTGCAAGCCAAGTTCTGCCCTGGGGCTCGATGGCAGGGGCTGCTCCCGAAGCGCTTTTGTTCCCTGCTGAAATCCCCCTGCCCCACCGAGAACTTTAGGGAAGGTGTTGTGAGAGCCAGGCGAGCTGTGCACACTCCCGAGGGATGGAGGAGCAGAACGCAGCTCCTGCAGGACGGACCCTCCCCAGGGGAGCGCCCTGCAGCCCTGACACCCCCTTGAGCTTCACCCCGAGCAGGACCCGGCTGCGCTCCCTCACTTCCCGGTGGGATCCTGCCCCAGCCTGCAGACCCCTCCGGGCAGAGCCTTTATCCACAGGTGCAGTGCAGAGAGGATCTGGCTACAGGTCCAGAGCATCCTCGGAGCTCGAGCAAAGAGCCGAGCATCCACCAAGACTCCCCAAGGGATGAAAGGGGATGAAAGGATGAAGCTTCCCCATCAAACCCTTCCCGGGGTCCCACACATGCATTCTGGAGGAAAGGGAGCGTGCAGAGACCCACGGGAAGCCAGCTGGAAAATTCCCTGCTAAAGACATGGCATCGGGAGCTCTTACCTGCTCGGATTTGTATTCCCAGCTAGCAGCACACCTACAGCCCCAGGCTCTCAGGGGGCATCGCGGGGGTGCAGATTGCTGCAGGTCATGGGTGTGTACAGCCAGAAGCAAAAAGAAACCGACCCAAAACAACCCCCCCAGAATCCCCCAAAAGCCACAACATGACCCAAATGAGATCCCTGCAACGGCTGTCTCGTTACAAGCAAGATGAGATGAAGGAGGGGTTTTTACTTGCTCTGAGGCATCATATGGAGCTTAATCACAGCAGTTACGTATTGGGTTCTTTTGGCCTTCAATCAAGTGTGTCATTTCGGTGGCAGCTGCCTACGTGATGCTAGCACCCTGGGCTCTCCAGTCCTGTGCCTGTGCCGGCCTTGTGCAGCTATTCTACAGCTCAACAACGGGCAAATTCCATTTCCCAGGCTGCGGGAAGCTCCTCCTGTAGTCCAGCGAGCCCTTGGAGCCACCCAGGATCACACACCTCTCCTCCGGTACCCAGAGCCCGGGCAGCCGCTCCCACCGCAGTGCCCGTCCCGCTCTCATCTCCCGGCGCAGCCCATCCGTATCCCGAGGACTTCCAACACTCCCAAAGCCACCGGGAGAGGACACAGCTCGCCAGGCGCCCCGCGGACGAGCGAGGCACGGCGCTAAGGGGGAGGCAGCTGCTCCACGGAAAACAGCAAAACTTGGTGGGTGGGAAAGGTCTGAGCAGCTGCTGAGTAACCGCGGAGCGGCTCGGCCAGGAGCCGGCTCAGCCCGCCCCGCTGCAGCCCTGGGGCTGCTCGAGGGGAAGCAGGAGGCGAGCACTGCAAATCAGGTGTTGGACCTGGTGATTGAATCAGCTGAAACCAGCCGGAGCTGGGCTCATCGCGGCTCCGAGCAGGCAGCGGGGGACGGGCGCGACTCTGCTCGGGAGCATTTTGGTTGCCGACAGCGGCATCAGGAGGTGTTTGGGGCCGAATTCCTCCGTCAAGTGCATTTGTTGGGTTTGACAGATTCATAAGGACCCATCCATTCAAACACATGGCGGATGCTCCCTCTGCTCCGGGATCTCCACCCGTGTCCGACTCCCCGAGAGCAGGACACCGCATAGACACCGAGCTCTCATTACATCACCCGCTACGGACAAGCAGGAGGCCAGGGAACGAATGAAAAAGGTTTTCTGGGCAGCCAAAGTGCTGTTGTGCCGCTCCATAGCAACTCCACAAACACGCGTGTGAGCGCCCACAGCCGCACACCGCGGGCGAGGGGGCACGGCCGCGGATCCGGGTACCGAGGGGAGGGGATGAGCATCCCGAGCATGCCCCCCGCGCACCCCACGGCCTCCCGTGGGTCTCCCCGCGGGGATCGCTCGGCTGCCGGCCCGTCTGAGCCGGCTGGCAGCGCTGGCTGAAGCCCCAACAGGTTCCCGGCGGAGCTGCGGTGCCCCCGAGCCGGGGAGGGGAGGGCGCTGCCTTCGCGCAGCCGGCTCCCTCCGAGCCCTCCCTCCGTCCCCGCCCGGCCGGGGGGCAGCCCGAGCTCCCCGTCCTTGGCCACCTCCTCACTCACCTCTCCACCAGCCGGCTCCTCCGCCACAGGTTTGCTCGGCTCCACTGTCCCCCCCCGCCCCTCCAGATCGCTCCCAGACGAGTTATTCAGAGGATGGAGGGAGGAGGCACACAGAGATCTGGGCGGTGGGGATGGCGGAGAGAGAGAAAAAAATAATATAAAAAAAATACCAAGCGAAGGGATTAAATCAAATCAAAGAAGCGAAGAACTGGACTGAAAGGAGGCGATGCTGAGGAGGAGGAGGAGGAGGAGAGCGGCGCGGCGCGGCAGCCCCGGCTCAGCGCCCCATGGCCCCCGCAGCCCCGAGCGCAGCCCGAGCCCCGCCGCGCCGCGCCGCGCTCCCCCGGCCCGGCCAGGGACCACCCTCCGCCGCCAGCCCTGCGGCGCGGCCCCCGCTAACCCCTTCCTCGCCGTGCCTCGCCGCCGGCCGCCCCCTCCTCCCCATCCTCCAGCCCAGCCGGGGATGCTGCGCGCAGGGAGCGGCTCCGGCCCCGCCGGCCCAGCCCCGGGCAGGGCAGAGCCCCGATAAACGCCGCGCCGGGAGGGAGCCGCTCCTGGGGGGCCGAGCCCCTCAGCAAGTTGCGTCTCCGGGTCTCCTTTCGGCAGGGAGAGGGGTTAAGCCGCCGGTTCCTTTTTTAGAAGCACTGAATCGTTGGTTGGAGAAGACCTCCAGGATCAAGTCCAACCATTGCCCCAGCACTGCCAAGCCCACCAGTGACCCCTGTCCCCAAGTGCCACGTCCATCCCTCCAGGGACGGGGACTCCACCACCTCCCTGGGCAGCCCCTGCCAGTGCCTGGCCACCCTTTCCATGGGAGGATTTCCCCAGTATCCACTCAAACCTCCCCTGGCCCAGCCTGAGGCTGTTCCCTCTCCTCCTGTCCCTGTTCCCTGGGAGCACAGCCCGACCCCCCGGCTGTCCCCTCCTGTCAGGAGTTGTGCAGAGCCACAAGGGCCCCCTGAGCCTCCTTTTCTCCAGGCTGAGCCCCTTCCCAGCTCCCTCAGCTGCTCCTGGGGCTCCAGACCCTTCCCTGAACACGTTCCAGCCCCTCAGGGTCTGTCTTGTGAGAGGCCCAAAATTGCCCCCAGGATTAGAGGTGCCCCAGCAGTGCCAGCACAGGGGACAATCACTGCCCTCACTGCTCTGGTCCTGCTGCCACACCATTGCTGATATTGGCCAGAATGGCCTTGGACTTCTTGGCCAGCAGTAGTGGAGGAGAAGAATCCACACCTGGAGGCGTGTCCTGTGCTCTGTGTGCACAAACTGTGCTTCTCCCTGCATCCAGGGCCCTCAGCCTGCCTGGCCCCACTGGCAGAGCCACATCACCCATCCAAGGGGCCTGGGGGCCTGGGTTTCTGCCCTGGGAAGGAAGAGGTGCCTGCAGGAGTGCCCTTCTCCCGGCCAAATCTCCCCCCTTTCCTGCTGCAGTCACCTTCAGCTGGTACCAGCACTCGGTGGAGCTGGCTTGGCTCCCCAGCTCCTGTTGGAATGCTCCTGAGGCACACAGTCCTTGGATCCCTGCCTGGCACCAGCACAGCCCCTGACCCCTGGGGGACAGCTGGGCCAGGACGCTCCCAGCAGGGGAGGTTTGACTGAAACCAGTTTGGGCTGAAAGGAAGCAGAGATGCTGTGCTGTGACAGCAGCTGACTGCAGGAGAGGCTCTGATGGGAGCCCAGCACAGCTCAAACTGCCTCAATTGGATCTGGAAAACAGCCTGGAGAGACACCTGTCATCTCCAGCAACCCTCCCACAGCCGTGTGCACACCAAACAAAGCCTGCAGAGTGTCGATTTTAGGGCTCAAAGGTGTTTAATTCACATCTTGTCTCCCTTGTACTTTTCTGATGTAAAATCCTTCCAGTCTCCTTCCCTTCAGCCTCGTGGGTCACTGTGTTCCCCGTGCTGGGATTTATTTGGATCACAAGGAACACGGTCTGCAGCTCAGGACCTGGGGGTAGAGGGATTTTGGCTCTCTCTGCTCCCTGTGCAGATAAACCCCATATAAACCCCGTCTCCACTGATATTCAAGTCTTTTTGCTCCACCAGCTCAGCTGTTCTGCCCCAGGGTGGGATTTCTGCATCCCACTGCCCCTCTCCCACTGCCTGGACATTGCCTGCACGGGGATTCAGGAATTTAGCCACGCTCCAAGTCCCTTATAAACCATCAGGGCTGGGCTACATCCCAGTTTTACCGTTTTTATGAAGTTATTGGCATTCAGTGAGAAGATAATCCCTGCTCCAGGAGCAAGGCCCTCAGCATCAGCGGTGGAAGGTGAGTGATGGCACCAAATGTTGTTCCATCAGAATGAGATGCACATGAATCTCATCCTTTTACTTTTCATTCCTACTTTTTTCCCTTGACCCATGAGAAAACTTTCACCTGCAAGCTGCCTCATCTCCATCTGGGCTGCCTGTGTGAGTGAATGGGGGCAAACCTCCTCATTTGGGAAAGTTATTCCCTGCCTTTAGCTAATTTCCTTTCCTTCAGCTCTGGAAAACATTAACCAAAAAGGTCCCAACCTTCATGGCTGAAAACAGTAGCTGGAAAATCCATTAGGCTGATATATTTATTATTAAAATTTCTTAAAGCACCGAGTTCTCATTAATCCCCAAATAGATCCAGAATATGTCCAGATTGTGTCCACATCAATAGGAGCAGCCCATGGCTCCTTTCCCTTTTTTCTTTGTTACAGTACGGAGCTGATCACTGCAAAGCCTCTGGTTTTCAGCTTCTCCTGGGGCTGAGGCTGGGACGGAGCTCTCAGGAGGATGGAGCTTCATTGGGAATCAGCCCTGGGATGTTTGGAAGACACTCCTGGAAATGCTACAGCACAACCAACAAAATCCTAACATGACAAAGCGAGTGATGGCAGCAGGGCAGGCTTCTGTCCCTGCCTGGGGACACCGCGGGGGTGTCACTCCCACAAGGCGTGACCAGCACCAGCTGGAATTCCCCAGGGAGCTGTTCACTCCAGGCAGGCTCCTTCCATGGAGCCCAGCTCGCGGGGAGCTGCCCAGCAAAGCCACCTCCAGGGCAGCTCTGGAGGCCAGCGAGGGGTGAGGGACCAGCAGCAATAAATTGGGTGTCCAAGGGGAGGCAGGGCAAGCCAGGCTATGGCTCTGGGAGAGCTGCGTGGCTTTCAAAGATCCTTTGAGCCAAATGGGAGCCAAACTTTGAGGTCCCTCAGAGAAGAAAGTCCTCGATGGGATTAAAGAGTTTTGCTCTGCTAGGGATGACCCTCTGGAATGAAAAGCCCAGAAAATCGAGAAGGCCCTTGGAGGGGGGAGGTCTGCAATCCTTCCTTCCCCACAGCGCTCAGAGGGGGCTCTGCCCACTCCAGTTTGGAATGCCCTGGGCAACACCTACTGTCCCCTCCCCAAGGAGGGCTCGGGAGCCTTTCCCAGCCTCGAGTGGGAGAGGTTTTCCAACCCCGAGCCCACATTTTCGGTATTGCTTAATTCCACCCCATTATTTCTGATGAAACGCTTGGTGGAAGGAGTACAATTGCTCCCTAGCCTGGATTTTCATGTCTTAATGGTGCTTAATGATTCCAGGAGAAACTTTTATTTTTCCTTTTCCTCCACCTCGCTTCTGCACTGGATGCTTTCTCCTGGAGTTTAATTAGCACATTTCAGAATGGAATATTGAGATTAAATCACTGCTGGGCGAGCTCTGCTCCAGGATTGATGATCCTTGGGCACAGCTTTTATTGGAGCTGCCAGCTCAGCCTATGGATTTATGGATCAAAGGGCTCTTTGGGCCGGGAGCGAGCCAGCGGTGCCGCAGCGGGCTGGGGACACGGGCCAGGCTGCCGGCCTTGGTTCCCTCCTGCAGCCACAGAAGGGGTGGACGAGGGTGCTGGGGGTGATGTGAGGGGGGGGAGGCCCTGACACAGAGCAGCTGTGGCTGTCTCAGCCCCGGCAGTGCCCAAGGCCAGGCTGGACTGGGCTGTAGCAGCCTGGGACAGTGGAAAGTGTCCCCAGGGCAGGGGTGGCACTGGATCCCTTTGAAGTCCCTTCCAAGGCAGAGCACTCTGGGGCTCCTCCTGGGCACAAGGGACACCCTGCAGCCCCGCAGGCCCGGGGGCAGCGCACACCCAGCCTGGGCTGGCACGCCTGTGCCTCAGCCCACGGTCTGTGGGACCCAAGGGCTCATTGCAGCCTCTCCCAGAGCTGGGGCTGGCTGCAAACATCAGATGTAGGCACAGCTTTGGCACCAAGCCAGTCCCTTTCCTGCTGCCTCAAATGCCAGCGTTTTGATTCAAGCTCATCTGCAAATGCTAAAAAAGCTGCAGCTTTGCAACAGACTCCACCCTGGTGGAGCTCATTGAACAGAGACCTTGAGGGAGGGGGAAGCTCCCAAACCTTTAATTGTGTTATCTCACCCAGCTAAAGGCACAGACATGCAGTGACACCCACAGAGATCTTCTCCCAGAGAAATTCCAAACACTTGTGGTTCCCTTGGGGCCAGGGAACGCTCTGTGGACAGGAATTTTTGCTCACAGCCCTTGCAGGAAGGCTCCTCATCCCAGGAGCTCTTGCGAGGGGAGTTATCCCAAAGAACTCCCAGCAACGGCCACGTGGGAGAGAGCAGCACCTCCTGTTCGTGCTGCTGGGCAGGCTGGCTTTCCTCTGGTCACTCAGAGCAGCGCTGGCACAGAGTGGAGCAGAAGAGGGTGAGGTTTCACCCTTCAGAGCCCACGGGGCTGAGCCGAGGCCTGCAAAGGGCAGAGCCCCGGCCCAGCCCCAAAGCCAGCAGGAATTTCAGCAGCCAGGCCTGGGGGGGCTCGGTGGGGTTTGTTTTGCTCTTCGAAAGATAGCCCTGTAATTTAGTGACTCATCCATTCTCTAGCCTTTGTTGCTTTTCATTTTCAACATCTTTAAGCTGTTTGTGGAGAATGTGCTTATTTTTAGACTTCCCATTAGGGAGAGGCATCTGAGCTGAGGGAAGAGCTCCATTGAGGCTTTGGTGTCTGGGGTGTTAATGGGCAAATTTCATGCTGGGGAGAGATCCTTCCTTCCTTCCTTCCTTCCTCCCTTCCTCCCTTCCTCCCTTCCCTTCCCTCCCTGCACTGGCAGCGGGCAGGGATTTCCAGGCTGGGCCCTGGGGGTCTCTCGGGGTGCACCGAGCTCTCAGCTCCTGGAGGAAGGAAGAGGAGGATGGATGCAGGGAGCACCAACAAATGTTGGGCATCAGGAATAAACAGAGGCCTCAGGATCTCAAATCATCCTTATCAAACCTGCAAATCTGTGTCCATGGCCCAGAAATTCTCTGTCCCATGGCACAGGCTGGCAGCAGGAAGGGCAAAGGGGGAGAGCAGCCCTCAGCCAAGAGCCAACCTCCATTTCTCTCCACTGTAGCGAATCACGAGGAGTACTTCTGCTTAATTCATTGTTTGTTTTTTCTTTTTAAAAGCAATGTTTTTATTTGAAAAAAAGAAAAATTGAAAAGCTAATTTTTTTCCAGAAAATTGACAAAACAGAAGATGCTTTTTGAGTTAATGAATAGGTTTGGGGTTGGGTTGGTTTGTGAAGTCTGACACCTCCTCATTTTGGTTTGCAGCTCCAAATTCTTGTGGGGAGCTTTAAAATGAAAGGAAATTTTAAAATGAAAATTGGCTCAGTAGCACTCCGAGCCAGGCATCTGATCAGAAAAAAAAGAGAGAAAAAAAAAAGCCCAATCCTGCCTGCTTTTTTTTTTTTTATATATAATTTAATTAAGTCAATGGAGAACGGAAAGGCCTCAAATGAAAACCACACTGGCCCCAAATGTCTGCAAGGCTCCAGATGTGAATTCCTGCACCTTCTGCTGGCGAGCACATCCTGGCTGTCCTCCAGCACTCAGGCACAGCCCCTGCTCAGGAAGGAGAGCAGGACCCAGGGATGGTGTGGAAAAGGTCAGGAGATGGCTCCAGTCCATCCCTGGAATATGGGATCACCCAGACCTGAGCTCAGCTCTCCGGGCACATCCCATGGACTCTGCTGCGCCCCATGGAGCTATTTGGGGTTTGCCATCCTGTGCCACCCCTGTCCCCACGTGTCCCTCGGTGCCCCAGCCCAGGCTCAGCCTCAGCCCGGCCCCAGAGGCAGTGCTGAGGCGCTGCTCCCGCAGCCTGCCCCGGGCAGGGCTCCTTGGCCAGCTCCAGGGAGCCCTTCCAGACCACCTTTGTAACTGCACCCGGAGCCGCAGTGCTAGCGGATGGCTGGAGGTGCTCCCCGGGCCCTGGCTGTCCCCTCCCCGGGCCCTGGCTGTCCCCTCCCCGGTGTCACTGGCAGGGAAGGGCAGGGCCCTTCTGCTCTGCATTCCCCAGAGGAGCTCTGCAGGCTCCTGGCCGTGTTTTACCTCCTGACACAGACACAGGACCCAAAGCTGCTCAGCCATGACATGCTCTGCTGTCCCCACCCCACGGCCTAGTGGTGGCACCAAGGCCTCCCTCGGGGGAGCTGCCCCCACCTCGTGTTCCCAAGGTACTGCACCCTCTCTTTCCATTTCCTTAAATCATGGAACCAGAGAATCCCAGAATGGGTTGGGTGGGGTTGGAAGGAACTCAAAGCCCATCCAGTTCTGCCCCTTCCATGGCAGGGACACCTCCCACTGTCCCAGGCTGCTCCAAGCCCCATCCAGCCTGGCCTTGGGCACTGCCAGGGATCCAGGGGCAGCCACAGCTGCTCTGGGCACCCTGTGCCAGGGCCTGCCCACCCTCACAGGGGAGAATTCCCTCCCAATATCCCATCCATCCCTCCCCTCTGGCTGTTAAAACCATTCCCTCTGTCCTGGCACTCCATGAGAAGCTCAAGGTTGGTTTTTTTGTTGCATCTAAAACTTTCCATGAACCACAGGGAAACCTCCAGGGGGGCTTTGGGGTGAACCCCAGCCCTGGGTGAAGGCTCTGATAGAGCAGGTGGGGAGCACAGCTGAAGCACAGAGAGCTGGATTCCCTGGGGGGCTCAGGAACAGCCCCTCTGCAGGGAACACGGGGCAGGAGGGTCCATGTGCCCAGGCTGGGGGGGACAGTGACAATGGGATGGATTTGTGCCGTTATGTACCAGGCCAGGTGCCCCAGCTCCACCCAGCACCCCAAGCCATCAGCTGGGAGCGCCTGTCCGAGGAGGGAGGCGATTCCCAGAGCCAGAGCAGGAGGGCTGGAGACAATCCGGCTGAGTTAATCACTGCATGCTTGGGCCCAGAAATGCACTGGCTTAAGAGAAAATCTTACTGTATTTTTTTTAAATGAAAGCCTTTCTGCAGTAGATTCAACCCAGAAAAACCCTGCTCAGTCCGTGGATTGCAGTGCAGGTATGAGCCAAATACATGGTGAAAAGGAGATAAACACCGTGTCCTCCTGCATGGCCACAGGAGACAAATTCCCCATTTAGAAAGCCAATAAAAACGTATTTCTTTTAGAACAACTGCATTCACGGCACATTGTTTCTCTGAGAAAAATATGTTAGTGACTTTGAACTCCTCCAATGCCATCCAGAACATATTTTTTTTTCTCCAAAGTGTCTCAAAAGTAGCAAAAATTACGAAAGAATTAATGACTGTTAACAGCTGAAACAGATGGTCTGCTGTGAGTCCCCACAGCCTCATGCAACTGTGAGTCAAGCCATTTTTCAAAATGGTGAAGAAAGAAAAGTAATAAAAAAAAAAAAAAAAATCCAAGGCTACCAGGCTTCCAAAATTCCACTCGGACTTCCCAGGCGGAGGCAGCAGGAAAGGAGGGGCTGGCTCGGTTGGGACCCACCTTTGGCTCCAGCCCGGAGTCCCTTTGCCCTCCCGGGAGATGCTCGGGGTTTGCCCGCGCTCAGCAGCGCCTGGGGCGGGTTCTGCTCCAGGGTCAGAGGCAGGACCGTCCCCGCCGCGACACTCCCCGCACCCGCGGTGTCCCCACGCCCACCCCGGGGGCAGGAGCGTCGCTCCCTCCCTCCCTCGCTCCCTGCCTCCCTCCATCCCTCCCTGCCTCCCTCCCTCCCTGCCAGCGCCGGGAAGGGACCGGAGAGCAGAAAAGCACTTGCCAGGAGGGGAACTCTGGTTGCCTGCTCCGCTGCGGCGGCTCCTCCTTCTCGCCGGGAGACTCATCCCCGCGGCCACCTTCATGCTTGGGCTGCCCCTCTGCCGGCTCCTGGATCAGCCCCATCAGGCAGACGAGTCGGCGGGGCCCGGGCGCTGGGCGAGCTCATCATGGGGCCGGGCGAGCCCGGAGCGCGACTCTGCGGGCGAGGAACGACACAAACTTCAACGCACGCACGGCCAGGCTTTATCATTTATTCAAACCCCAGCTGTCAATAATTCATGCCGGGGAGCGAGACAAGAGCGGCAGGAGCGCGGCAGCGCCGGCACCGAGCGGCCACATCTGGAACAGATGTTGGGTTCCCAATACAAGCGGGGCTTGCGGGGAATGCGCGGTGCCTTGGGAACGGTGCCCTCCGGGGCACGGCCCCGCTCCTCCGGGCCACCAGCCATGGGCTCCTGTGCTGGCAGGGCAGGGCTGGCACACAGCGCATGGAAGGGACGGGGCTGGGGGAGCTCAGACCCGCAGCTTCCAAAGGCCTTCTTTGGAAATGCTGGGCACATGCTGGAAAGGCTCCTGCACACATCCACATGGGCTTCCGTGAGCCCCCGGCCAGGAGCCCGCTGCCACCGGGGCCAGCCGGGAGCGCCTCGCTCGGGGTCCCTGCAGCGGCCCCAGCTCTGTTACAGGAGGTGGCACCGGGCAGGGCTGACCCCAGGGATGTGCCGGGACAAGAGGAGCACCTTTCATTGCCAGGTGTCACCCCCAGGGTGTCCCCTCAGCGAGTGTCACCTCTCCAGTTGTGACACACAAACCCTCCAAGCCCGACGACCCCTCTGTGCCTCCTGCCCCTCCCCACAGGGCCCTGCGGCCACTGCCAGCCCAGGCCACAGCTCCCCTTCCCCTTCCATGGCCCAGCGTGGCCATGCCAGGGCCCCTGGTGGCTCGGACCTGGCTGGCCCCGTCCCCATTCCTTTAGGGACATCAGCCGTGAGGCAGGGAGCGATGGAACAATGCTCACAGGCACGTGCTGTGGTTTAGGGACTGTCCTGTGCGGGGCCAGAGCTGGACTTCACAATCCTTGCGGATCCTCGGCACTCAGGACATTCCATGAATCTCTGATCCTTCAGACAGGTGCTCTGACAGACACTTGATTTATTTATTTATTGCTGGCCCCGGTGCTGCCGGGTGCCCCACACATGCCCCTCGTTATCCTTCCTGACACCGGCTCCGGGCTACCCGCGGTCCTGCCGGGCCCCGGGCCGCGCCCCGGCTGTCCCCTCCCTGCTGTCCCCTCCCTGCTGTCCCCTGCCCATCTGTCACTCGCCAGCTGGCCTCGCTCGCCCTTTTTGTGGAAGGTGAATTGAAAGCAATAATTTCTTTGCCTGCAATTGCACAACACCTCAAGCACCTGAGCTCTGACCCAGCCCTCCAAGGTGTATTATTATAAATTATAATTATTTTAAATTATAATTATTATTATTACTACCAGCGCTGTTATCCCAGCCCTCTGAGGGCATCTTCTTGATACAGTCCTTATGTTTTGGGCTACCTCTTTTATCTCTGTGATTTGCAACACCTCCTCTGATATGGGAGCTCCACTCTTTGGGTAATACAAACTTGGAGATGACTTTCAGTGCAAATTTTCTCCCTGAAAATAAATTTTCTTCTTGCTCCTCTTCCTAAATGTGAACCTTGCACTTTACCCCGCCAGCCAACCACTTAATGCCAGTAAGAAATGGACATTCCTTTTCCCTAGATAATGACTGATCTTGCAGATTGGATAATGAAATAAGTAATGCCATTAGCAGCCCATTAATCAGTGGTGAGCAGTGAATAACACCGAGTGCAAGGCTGCTCCTGAAGGACAAGGGTAGGGGAACTGGGCAGAAATGGGGAAAACACCCAAAATCCAGTCCCCTACTCCCCATGTTTCTTTTTTACTGCCGAGTGGCTAACAATCAGTTCCTTGCCTGGGGGATCCGGCCTTGTGACAGCCTGTCCAGGTGAGGTGTCTGTGCTCAGGAGAGTCCCTGCACATCCTAAATCCTGCTGAATTCCACACTTGGCAGGAAGTCACTTCCTTCATTTCTGTCCCTGCCTCGTGCAGGATGTGAAAAAAGAGGGAGGAATCCAGGAGAGCCCTCCTCCCCTGCAGTGCCATTAACGGTGGTGGTGGCAGAACACAGCCACAACTGCAG
Source organism: Onychostruthus taczanowskii (assembly GCF_017590055.1). Classification (NCBI taxonomy): domain Eukaryota; kingdom Metazoa; phylum Chordata; class Aves; order Passeriformes; family Passeridae; genus Onychostruthus; species Onychostruthus taczanowskii. Next base: position 868,529 of record NW_024506552.1, on the reverse strand, counting down.
CAGGACCCATCCTCATGCCCAGGACCTGTCCCCACGCACAGGACCTGTCCCCACCCTCAGGACCTGTCCCATCCCTGGCTGTGCCTGAGCTGCATTCCCGGTGCTGGACCAGGGGCTCGCCACTGTCCTGCCGGCGGGTGAGAAACAGGCGATGCTGGAGCAGATGAGAAATGAAATCTAAGCAGAGTCACCCCGGGGTGGGGGGAGCAGCTCCTCCTGGAGCGTGGCCGTCCCGTGCCTCTGGTTTCTGTCTCGCCCGTGTTATCTCCACCCACAGAGAACCTGGCACCCCTGGGCCCTGGGTCTCCAATCCCCATCCAGACACGACTCTTCCAAGGTTCAGCTGCTCTGTGCAGTTGCTGACAGCTCCCCTCCATCTTCCAATCCCAGGATCACTGAGCTTGGAAAAGATCTCCATGATGAAGTCCAAGCTGTGCCCCATCCCCACCTTGTCCCCAGCCCAGAGGTCTGAGTGCCACCTCCAGCCCTTCCTTGGGCACCTCCAGGGATCGGCACTCCAAACATCCCTGGGCAGCCCCCAGCTGTCCCCTCCTGTCAGGAGTTGTGCAGAGCCACAAGGACCCCCCTGAGCCTCCTTTTCTCCAGGCTCAGCCCCTTCCCAGCTCCCTCAGCCCCTCGTGGGGCTCCAGACCCTTCCCAGCTCCATTCCCTTCCCTGGACATGCTCCAGCCCCTCAGGGTCTTCCTTGGAGCAGCCCAGAACAGGACACAGGACTGGAGGCTCCTCATCCTCGAGGTGTGGCCTCAATCTTTATGCCAAGTGCCCTGGCAGGGATTTTAGGAAGAGCTCCATCGTGGGTAAACACCACCCTGAACTGCTGAGAACCTTTCCTCAGGAGAGCTCACTCTGGGAGAGAGGAAGATCAGGAACAACAACCCTAAAAATAAAAATTATCAAAGAGAAGACTAAACGAGACCCTTTTTAACCCCCTCCCTAAGACACCCTCTCTGTCCTCACCTCCAGCCTGTCTCACAGCACCCCAGTGAGGCGGTGAACACCTCGGTGGCTGCTGTGTCCCTGAAAGGGTTAATTGGGAAGGCATTGTCCGCCCAGCCCCCTCGCTGGCCCGGCTCTGCGAGCTCCTGGCCCTGCGTTCCCTCTCCTCCTGTCGCTCTCTGCCAGGGGAAGGAGCCAGCGCCGGCGGTGACTCAGGAGCCGCGCTCATCCCAGCACATCCTGCCGCGGCATTCGGGTGACACTTGTCACCAAAATGTGCTGCTGGGGAGAGGCAGGAGGGCACAAACACGGGCACGGAGCAAAGGTGGGGCTCGTCCAAACCGGGGGTGACACCGCTTTCTTTTCTCTGATAATCAGTTCTGCTCAGAAGAGGAGAAACCCAGCTCCAAGGGAAAAGAGAGGTCCTCACATCACTTCTTCCATCAGGCTGACACCTCTTCATCTCGGGGAACTTAACATCTGTTACATAATTCAGGGAACATGTGGTTATTTTCCAGGCTTATTAATAGCCCAAACCCCACAGCTTAAATGGAAATGAGCAGCTGCTCCAGACTTCACCTCTGGAGAAGGGGCTGGGAGCAGGTACCGGGCAGGGCTGGCTGGGGCTCAGGGCTCCCTCACACCGCAGCTTGGACTGATGCTGAGACAGCTGCATTCCCACATTCCCCCAGTGCCTCTTTCCTTTCGCATCTCATGTTTCTTTCCAGGAGAGGCACAGGATGGTGGAGAGGGTCACAGATGTGAGAGAGGGTTGGGGAAGTGCAGAGAGGAGGGGAGGGAGACAGTGGATTATTGTACCCTTCATCCCAAAACACTTCCTTTCGCAGGTCACTCAGTCACTTCCAAGATGTCCAACAGGGCTTGCAGGCACTTCCATGGCAGGATTTAACCCTGAATGCCTGAGGTGCCCTCTCACTTGAGGAACAGGCTGAGGGAAGGCCCTTGGCACCTGGCCAGCAGGTGGGAAGGTTGTCTGTGGCTCTGTTGCTGTGGGGATGAAGGGCAGTTCCATGAGCACTCCTCTCCACCCCGGAATGGTGCCTTGGATGCTCCCTGCTGTTTCCAGGTGGAATTTGGGCTGGACAATAGGTAAAGGTGAGGCTGTAGCTGGGACACACAGGTAAAACAGCTGTGTACAGGACATTCCTGAGACACACAAGCACAGCTCACATCAGGAAAAGGGAGAGGCAAAGCCCTCAGCCACCTCCAGCCCATGCAGGGATACATTAATGGATCATACAGATGATCTCCTCACTCTCTGATGGTCTTAGCAGAACCCGAAGTTCATCTTGATTCAGTCCCAAATCCCTCTGTGGCTTTAATCCAGTGCAGAAAACCCAAACCTGACAAACGGTGGGGGCTGGGGAGAACCTCCTCATTTCCTGGCAGCTGATAAAAGCCAGGAAGATCTGCCCAGAAGGGGCAAGGCCACCGGAGGCCAGCGGTGCCTGCAGGAGGGAGGAGGTGGCCCTGGTGCCCTGGGCAGCTCTGGGCACTCTGGGTGCAGCCACTGGAGTGGGAGGAGGGCACCTGTGCCCGAGGGTCAGGCAGGGACTGGCACAGCAGAGAGCAGCGCCAGAGCTTCAGCACTCCGAGCCCAGGAGCTGCTCCAGCTCCAGCTCCTGGAAATGCCTGAACATCCCCAGGGCAGGGCAGAGCTCACACATCTCATCCCAGGGGAAAACCAGGCAGGAAACTGGGGGTTCTCCATGTTCAGTATCAGTGATTCACACAGGGCAAAGCCCCCAAAGACAGGCTGGGAGCTGGGAGGTGACTCCAGGGCCAGGGAAAAGCCTTGGCTCGAGCCCTTCCTTCAGAAGGAGCAGGGAGCTGCCTCCAGGTACCACATCCCAGCTTCTGCCTCCCTGCTACACCAAAGCTGAGCCTTGGGACTGCAAACTGCAATTTCCATGTGGTCAAGAACCACGGGACACAGACTGTGCCTGGGAGACCTGGGAGGGGGAGCATGGACAGAGCTTGGAGTTGGGCTGGGGTTGGGGTTTATCCAGGAATCTCCAGACCTACTGCCTTGGTTGTTCCCAGCCCAGGGATGGGATCAGCTCTCCACTCTCCCCACTGGAGAGCTTCTCATGTAAACTAAAATGATCTGGTAAAAAAAATAATAAGTGAACAATTCCTCTAAATCTGAAATCACCAAATCCAAACTGCTTCTGCTGCTCTCAAACTGCTTCCTGACCCAAACCAGAAGGGACCATTTTGGCAGAGGAAAAGATCTGTCAACTTCAGCACAGTTTGATTCAAATTTTCTTTTTTTCCCTCCCTGTAGCCACCTTCTTCATCCCCACCCAGCTGAAAGTTCACACATTTTTACTTTTACAGGCATATTTTCCCTGTTCACCAAGCCATGCTTATCTGACCTCCTGGATCTGTGACAATCATTTCTTATTCCTTCTCCTGTACCTGCGCTGATCCTCTTAGCTTTGCTGGAAAGGGTTGGACAAAAATACTGTTTTTAACATCCTGGGATTCTTTCACAGAATCTTCCATTCCAGATGCTATTTTTTGCCTATATATCCTGCTCCCAAAATCTGCAGGGTGGCAGTTCTGGGGTCAATTTGACTTAACCAATTCAGTTTATTAGCACAAATACAGAGCCACAGGATATAGGGAGGGAGTGTGCTGAGTACCCAAAGGCTCTTGGAAATGTAGTAATCATCCAGTTATGTCTGTTACCCAACAAGGGCTTCACACACTGCTCACGGTCTTTAGAAAAAGCAACTGGCAACGTCAGAAAAATTACAAATTGACAATTCCAAGTGATTGACCTCCTGTTCCTATTGTGCGTTTGCCATGGAATGAAAGAAAAACAGGAAAAAGGCTTGCCAAGGTATGGGGAAGAAAAAAACAACAACAAAAATGAACGAGATTTTGTTGGCAGAACTTGCAAATTATTCCTGCTCCCGTTCACCCAACTTCCGTCATATAATTGCCGTGTGCTGCAGCAAATTCCCTGGAAATGCTTCTGCTGTGAGGATGGAAGCACCAGCTTGTGCAGAGCAAGAGGCTCCTGTCCTCAAAGCCCCAGCCAGGAATGAGGGATGAGCAGAAGAACCAAAAAGGAGCAGGGTTTAGGTCCAAACCCAGCAGGTCTGGCTCTAAGCCAGGCTCCAGCAGGTGTTTGTGAGGATGGCCAGGCTGGATAGCAGGGAAATCAGTGTGGAATGGCAGAGAGCTGCTCTGGAATGGCAGAGCTGCCCTGTGGAATGGCAGAGAGCTGCTCTGGAATGGCAGAACTTCCCCAAGGAATGGCAGAGAGCTGCTCTGGAATGCCAGAACTGCTCTGGAATACTAGAACTGCTCTGGAATGGCAGACCTGCTCTGTGTGGAATGGCAGAGCTGCTCTGGAATGGCAGAGCTGCCCTGACTCAGAGCTGCAGCCTCCTAGCCAGGGGAGATGCAAACCAGACTTTGGGCTCTCAGAGATGTCCAGAGATGCTGAAACTCAAGCAGGGCTCCAGCAGCAGTGTGAGGGCATGGATGTGCTCAGCCAGCCAAGGAGGAGGAGGCCTCTTCCATCCCACCTCCACATCCTGCTACTGGCTGCAGCACCAGCTCCTGGAAGTTCCAGCAGGGAAGCCAAACTCCCCCCAACCCCCGCTACTGCTCCTCATGGTGGCACTGACCCAGCAGGAGAGATTCCAGCCTGGAGTATCAGCTCAGGAGGGACAGAGGGGATCTGCTCCATGGTGGGAATGACCAAAGCAGCACCCGAGGGGGACCCCAGAGCAGGAGGAGCTCTCCCCAAGGGTCCTGCAGGCTCTGAACTCCGTGAGCAGAGCTGAGTGCTGGTGATGCTTGGGGGAAAAGGGAGAAATTCCATCTGAGCTCTACCTGAAAAGCTCGGTCAGGAGCAGGTGAAAACAAAGCTGCAGTGGAGGTGCAGCCAGGAGACAGGGTAGGAACAAAGGTACCTGCAGGAGGCAGGGCTGCAATGGGCCCCATGGGCAGGGTGTGGGTGGGACCCAGGTGAGGATGCTCAGGGCATCACAGAATAATGGAATGTCCTGAGTGGGAAGGGACCCCCAGGGATCACCCTGCCCAGCCCTGGCCCTGCACAGACACCCCAACAATCCCAGCCTGGCCATCCCTGGGAACTCCTGGAGCTCTGGAAGTCTCGGGGATGTGCCCATTCCCTGGGGAGCCTGGACAGTGCCCAGCACCCTCTGGGCACTGCACCCTCAGGAACCTTTCCCTGAGATCCCGGCTGACCCTGCCCTGGCCCAGCTCCAGCTGTTCCCTCAGGTCCTGTCCTTGTCACACAGAGCAGAGATCAGTGTTTGCCCCTCCTCTGCCCCTCCTGAGGACAATGGAACCATGATGAGTCTCCCCTCAGTCTCCTCAGCTCCAGCTGAACATTCCAGTGCCCTCAGCTGCTCCTTTTCCCCTCAAGGCCACTCACTTTCTTCATGGCCTCCTCTGGATGCTTCCTAATGGATTCATGGCTTTCCTAATGGATTCATGGCTTTCTTACATTGTGGTGCCCCAAACTTCACCCAGTATTCGAGATGGGGCTGGCCCAGCCCAGAGCAGAGCAGGACAATCTCTCCCTGGTGGCACTGGTGGCCCCAGGACAGGGTCGCTGCCCCCAGGGCTCTGACAGCACCAAGGCTTGATCCCAGCCTTTGGAAACCTGGGAAGCACTGGGATCCAGATGGTGAATACCTTAAACCTTGTCACCTGTCCTGGCATCTCAGAGTGCTCCTCTGGAAGTGGCCCCATGCTACAGAACCACATTTGTGGAATCTCTGAGGTTGGACAGAGCTCCAAGCCCGTCAGGTCTTACCTGTGCCCGATGCCCACCCTGCCCCAGCCCAGAGCACGAGTGCCAGGTGATTGCAATGGTCCAGGGGGGCTGTTACAGCACAAAGCTCTTGGTGCTCCTGAGGAAATCAGGAACTCCTTTTCCTGGCTCAGGAAAGCAAGTGTAAGGATTTGTAAGAAAAAGGGACGCAGTCTCTGCACCTCAGTGTGTGCTCTGTGCCATTGACTGAAGTCACTGCACTTGAATTTACATGTTTTTCTAAACCAGGACTTGCCTGGCAGCTCTTGAGATCTCTAAAATAACTTTTTCTGTGCTGCTGTTGTTCTTCAGCACAACTTTGAGCTATTGCTTATCAAAAGGGGCCTCATTTCCTCAAATTAAATAAATACTCCCTAAAGCATGGGACACATAAATTAGTCCAATGTTCTTTCAAACATTCTGGGGTTTTGGTAAACAAAATCTATTCTGTATTTAAACTCTGCAGCTTTACCTCATGCAATATCACAGTGCAAAAGTTTTAATTTGATTATACATCTTATTAACTGTGCTCTTGTGTATCCTCCAATTTTTCTCCTGTTCTACTTATTTACTTTGAAATAAAAGCCAATCATGGCTTATACAGTACTGCAATTTTCATCAGAATTCTTCTGCAAGCTGCTAGCAAAACATATTTAAGGCTGACCCTGACAACCATTCTCATTTTCCTTCAAACATTTCAATTATTACTTAATTTAGGCCTGCTTGAATAGTCCTGCCACCTCTCATTTGACCACTGTCACAGCAATGCAGGAGTGACTTCAAAATGAAAGGGGTTTGAAATGGACGAGTGGTGATGGTTAATTATGGCTTCACTCAATATTGGTGAGGCCAAAACTCAAATCTTGGGTCAGCCCTGGGCCCCTCACTCCAGGAAATACCTTGAGGGGCTGGAGCATGTTCAGGGAAGGGAAAGGAGCTGGGAAGTGTCTGGAGCCCCAGGAGAGGCTGAGGGAGCTGGGAAGGGGCTCAGCCTGGAGAAAAGGAGGCTCAGGGGGGCCCTTGTGGCTCTGCACAACTCCTGACAGGAGGGGACAGCCGGGGGGTCGGGCTGTGCTCCCAGGGAACAGGGACAGGAGGAGAGGGAACGGCCTCAGGCTGGGCCAGGGGAGGATCAGGGTGGATTTTGGGGAAATTCCTTCCTGGAAAGCTGGGCAAGCCCTGGCACAGCTGCCCAGGGAGGAGGAGGTGGCCCTGGTGCCCTGGGCAGCTCTGGGCACTCTGGGTGCAGCCACTGGAGTGGGAGGAGGGCACCTGTGCCCGAGGGTCAGGCAGGGACTGGCACAGCAGAGAGCAGCGCCAGAGCTTCAGCACTCCGAGCCCAGGAGCTGCTCCTGGCACAGCTCCTGGAAACGCCTGAACATCCCCAGGGCAGGGCAGAGCTCACACATCTCATCCCAGGGGAAAACCAGGCAGGAAACTGGGGGTTCTCCATGTTCAGTATCAGTGATTCACACAGGGCAAAGCCCCCAAAGACAGGCTGGGAGCTGGGAGGTGACTCCAGGGCCAGGGAAAAGCCTTGGCTCGAGCCCTTCCTTCAGAAGGAGCAGGGAGCTGCCTCCAGGTACCACATCCCAGCTTCTGCCTCCCTGCTGGATCCCCTGCCCTGGGGGCTTAACCCATGTGGAAATATGGCACTTAGGGATGTGGGGCACTGCTGGCCTTGGCAGAGATGGGGAGCAGTAAAGAACTGTTGGGTGGAAAAACATCAACTTTGGAAGCAGAAAACAAACTCTGTTTGGCTCTGAGATGGCCAGGAGCAATCCAAGGTGTCAGAATTGCTCCTGTAACTGCAAATATAAATACACCATGTGTATATATATGTTCACATCTGACTATATATATATATGTATTATGGTAAATACAAAAATTTTATATTAATTATAAAAAGGTATAAATGTAGAAACATAGAATATATGATTGTTATATAATTAAAAATTATATAACACATTAAAAATTGAGAATCTGCTTGAATAGAAATAAAAAAGGAGAAGTTAAAAGATTAAAATAACTGCTTTAAACTCTCTATTGCAAACCTGGAATAATCACAGACTGCCATACCAACCAGAGGTAAAAGGAAAAAAGGTTGTGCAGCAACCCAGCAGAGCAGGGGAGTTAAAAGGCACTGCTCAAAATGTATCCAGGGAGGAAAGAGACCCCTGGGTGTGACAAACTGCTCGGACAGGAGCAGGGGGGCAGCCAAAAAGGGCTCTGAACAACAACTCGCTAAAGAGGTGACACCACAGCCTGGTCAGAAGCAGGAGGGGAAGGAATTCTGGCAGGGCAGTGTGGCAGATGGGTGAGCACCCAGCACAGCTCAGGAGAGGCTGAAAGGGACAGGGAATTGTTTGCATTCCTTTTCATTCCGGAGGAGATGGCAAAAGGAGGCAGAAATAAAGATGAACAGTCAGTTTTCATAATGGAAACAACTTCCCACTGCAGCCCCAGAGAGCCCTGTAAAATAGACCCACTGAGTGACTGGGAAATTGCCTGGGGACTGGAGGTGTGTGATTGCAGTGACAGCTTTCCTTAATGGCACAGAGTCGAGCAGGATGAGCAAACCCTGAACTGGTGCAACAGCTGCACAAAAATCTTAGAAAATCCAGCATCTGAGGTCTAAAGAGCTGAATTTCAGTGCCAAATCCTGCTCAGGAGAAAAGACCCCATGGTCTCCCCACCAAATGCTGAACTCTGGTCTCAGCCCTGCTGGCCAGGAAGGAGTCACTGGGGGGATGTGAAGGCTGCTTTGGAAAGAGCCACAGGAAAATCCAGTGTGAGAGATTTCTGTCAGAGAAACAGAGCAAACTGGAGCTGTGCTGCTGTCTGGCTCTGCTGGGCACCTGCAGGATGAACAAATCCCTGCTCAGAGCACACGGGAAGGCAGATAACTGAACGAGGAAGGGTGAGAGGGGGAAAGGAGCTTGGACAGAGACAGAGAGTGAATTCTGCACAGAAATAGATTGACAAGTCAGGACCCTTCAGTCTGGCAAAGAGATGCTTGAAAGGGATGTAGGAAACACTTATTAAACCAGAGTTTTATCACATCCTCAACATCATGGAGCAAAGGCAATAGAGAACAAATACTTGCTGTTTCTCACAGCATCAGACCCAAGAGATACACAAGGAAATTACCAAGAAATGATTTCAAAAAAAGAAAAAGGCAGAGGAAGTGTTTTTGCAAATAGTTCCCAATTATCTTGTTGAATTTTTCCTGGAAGACATCAAGTGCCCAAAACAGGAATAAAATAATGCATTGAGAGTGACAGACAGCCTTCAGCTCAGGAAGTTTTCAGCAGGGGTTGAGAGGAGCTGGGAAGCTGGAGGAGGAATGGGCTGCACTTTCCCTTCTTCAGGAGATGAGGTGAGAGGGGGATTTGTCCTCACTAGAGAGTCCCAAGGATAGAGCTCCAATACCAATGCCCTGAGTCTCTGTGGCTTTTTTTCTACTGCCAGAAAAATAGATATTTCTTCCTGGAGCTGCTGGACACTGAGAGCTGCAAGACATGTTCCATCAATTTTATGTGGATCACAGTTTGGACACAAAGTGTTTAACTAATGGTCAAGAAGAAGCCCAATCATCACTGGTCACCCTGTGCTTTGCACAGAGCAGGTTCTCTTCATAACTCACACCCTTAAACTCAGCTAATCCGTTCTTCCAAACCCTTTAGAGTGAATCTCAGGCATGGCACCACCAGAACCAAATAGCTTTAAGGGACTTTGATGAGCTTGCTTTGGGTAGTGGCCTGAGGGGTGGCAGGGAGGGAGGAGGGAAGGCACCTGGCAGACTCTGGTTTCCCCAGGTCCCAGAGGGAGTTCTGGGCTCTGCGGTCGGACCAGAGCCTGCTGTGCTGTACAAACACCCGTGCAAAGGCTGCCCTCCCTCCCACACTGCTCTGCAACCCTGCCTGGGGCTGGAGCTCAGCACCAGGGGGTGCCAGGGGTGTGCCAGGACTCCCCTCACATCTCCCCCCCTCACCCTGCCATTAATTTTAATAAACAAACCTTATTTTGGTGGTTTTCTCTCCAGAGGCACACGAGAAATGTCCCCACAGGGAACAGTCCTCAGGACAAGGACAGGGCCATGGGGAACTTTGTGTTTCCTTACAACCCCACTGCAAATCTTCTCTGGAATCTCTGGAAAAGCCTAGGGAACCTCCCCAGCCTCGCCCTCTCCTTCCCTTCCTGCCCCTCGTGCTTGCAGCTCCCACGGTCACCCCTTCCCTGCCCTCAGAAGGCAGTCTGTCCGTCCAGGCAATCCCCTCTGGCTCTGGGCTCCAGGCTCGCAGAGCTGCTGAGCCACAGCAGCAGCACAAGGATGTCCCCAGTGCCCCTGGGTGGCACCAAGGTCCCCTCTGTGCCCTCAGGGCCTCAGGCACTCCTGTCCCCCTGTCCGTGGATGTTCACAGACACAGCAGCTCCTCTCATCCAGCCTGCACCTCCAGACGAGCATCACGGGATTGCCAGGGCTTCTCATGGATCCCAGACTGGTTTGGGCTGGAAAAGCCCGTCTCATTCTCCCACTGTCTGGGCAGGGCCACCTTCACTGCCCCCAGCAGTGGCTTTGACACTTGGCACCTGACCCTGGAGCAGTCTGGGGGGCCCAGCTCGGATCCAGAGCCAGCTCTGCCGGGTTTTTGAGCTGGCATGTGGCTGAAATAGGGTCAGTGTTCCCAAAGGGACCAGCAGGGCTGTCCAGGGTTTCCTGGTGCCTCTGGCTGCTCCTGGAGCTGCAATGGTTTTCTCAAGCTTTAAATGAGACCCAGGTGGATCCCCCTTGCCTTTAGTGCCAGAACAGGAATAAGCCCTTATCACCTCATCATCCACCCTTCCACACGGTTCAGCTGGGCTGGAAAGAGCAGGGACAGCATTTTCCACAGATCCATCTCCTTCCTGTATCCCAGAGCAAGCCCCTTTTACAGTTTCCATTCCAGGAGGGAACAAGATATTTACCAAATATCCCAAAGAGAGCACTCTTGGCTTCAATGAGGTCACAGGACAAAACTGCACCTTCAATCCCCAGTACAACCTCATGGAGAAAAGAATCCCTCTACTCTTCCAGCTTGTTTTTATGGACTATCCAAACTGCCTGGATCTCCTTTCCACTGAGCATTCATCAGGAACTTGGAACAGCTCTGGGCTCCATGGGGTGGGAGCAGTGGGACTCCAGCTGTGCCAGGGTGCAGCTGAATGGGGTCCTGACCCCTCAGGCTTTTCTCTGGGGTTTTTTTTGGGATTAATCCCACTGGTGTTATTTGCATTACAACAGCTCTGGGATCTGCACCTTTTGTTCCAGAAAATGGGATTTTGCATGTGAACTCATTGAGAGGAATTATCAAACCAACACAGCTCTGCATGGACTGAGGTGCCAAGGGACAGTGCCACCCAACAGAAGCTGCTTGGCACTGTCACAGCGCCCCTGTGACAGCAGTTAACAACTGTGACAGCCACAACTCACAACAGCCTGCTGTCCATCACCAGGACAGAGGAACTTTGCCCTTCCCAGGAGCCACCACTGACAGTCGATCCCTGCCCATGCTGACACTTGCCAGAGGGTCAGGGAGGGATTCTGCCCCTCTGCCCGGCCCTGGGGCACCTCTGGAGTGCTGTGTCCAGCTCTGGATCCTCAGCACAGCAGGGACAGGAGCTCCTGGAGCGGGGCCAGCTCAGGCTGGGAGGATGAGGAGGGCCTGGAGCATCTCGGTGCCCAGGAAAGGCTGAGGGAGCTGGGGCTGCTCAGCCTGGAGAGGAGCCCCAGCTGAGAGGGGCCCTCAGCCCTGGCTGTCCCTGTGTGCAGGGAGGGGCAGAGCAGGGCCCGGGCTCTGCTCCAGGCCCAGCAGTGGCACCAGAGCCACGGGCAGGGACGGAGCCCAGGAACTGCCCCTGCACAGGAGGCAGAACTTCTGCCCTGGGCACTGCCCAGCCCTGAACAGGCTGCCCAGGGAGGGGCTGGAGTCTCCCTCAGCGGGGATATTGCAGAGCCCTCTGGGCACAATGCTGTGCCCTGTGCTCTGGGATGGCCCTGCCTGAGCAGGGAGGTGGCACCAGGGACCTCTGGGCTCCCTTCCAGCCTGGCCCACCCTGGCATTCCAGGATTCTGTGACACTCTCCTGGTGTCTTCTGCACCAGGAGAGTGTCAGGCCTGGAGCCTGCTGAGGTGTCAGGGGGTTGCATATCATTACAAGCCACAAACACCCTGGGGCAGCCAGGCCGGGTGACTCCTCCACTACAGCAGCAGCTCCATGGCAGCTCCTTGCTCTTAAGAACCAGCAGCTTTTTCATGCTTAACCCCTGGGACACCTTCCCTCTTCCCAAGTTAATCTCTTTCCAGCTCCGTAGGCTGCTTTGCCACAGTGGATTTATGAGGCAGCAAAAATAAAAGCACACTCTGAATAGGTTCCTGTTTCATTTGCAGCTCTGGGGGTGCCAGCCCCTTCCTGCCTTTGCTCCTGCAGTGGAGCCTCCAGGAGAAACCTTTCCAAAATCAGCAGGGGCCTCCCGCCAGCTCCCAGTGAAGCATCAGCAGCTCCTGAGGGTTTATTAATCCCTTTGACACAGTGCCTCGGGCTCCCAGAGCACCTGGGCACATCTGGACTGGAGTCCAGGCTTTGGCTGGAGCTAGGAGCGACCCAGAGTCAGTCAGTTCTGAGCACAAGAGGATTTAAAGGGTGAAACCTGCATCAAACTGGGCAACATCTGTACATGACTTTCTTGAAACTCTGCTCTCAAGGGTCCCCAGGGCTCCTGACACGATTTAACTCTATTTAAAGACCAGACTCCAGCAGACATGGATTTCTGGCAGTCTCTGGGTGACCATGGAACACAAGGTTTGCATTGTCTGGGCAGCCTCTCACCTCCTTCTATTCAAGTGGGGGCTTAAAATAATGTACTGGGAGTGGCTTCTGCTCAAAAGGCTAAAACACGTCCTGAAGGAGGGGAAAAAAGGGTAAAAACACCAAAGAAGACAAGAGCAGAGAGTGAGGTGGATGATCTGCTCTGAAAGGCCACCTGAGATGACCACAGCAGATAACCCTGATCAGGATGATCCATCCCTGCAGGTCCATGTCTGGATCCTGCCTTTCCCTGGCAGCGGCTCTGTCACCCCCAGCCTGACACAGCGTGCTGGTGTCTGTCCCTCAAGCATTTCCCACAATAACTGTGCAATTTCACTCATATGCTGTGTTTTTACCACTTCAGACTTCTCTAGACTGCTTTTAATTTGTCAGACTAATTCTAACTGCAATATCCTGCCAGTGCTGGAGAATGAGCTTGACAAACATCCCTTGCTCTAAATAGAAGAATCTATTAGATTCTAGCAGCACAAAGTAGTAAATTTAGGTTTTATCTCCGCCAGATCCATATTGGTCCCTTCCTGCTCCAGACACCCTGCTGGGTTCCTTTTGTTTAAAGGTGACTGACAAAGGGAAAGCAGAAATGAGAGCTCTGCCTTCTGTGCCTGGGCTCTTTCCACTCTACAGAGTCAAGGAGGTAGGAAAGGTTATTGCCAACAATAAAAATAGAATTATTTTTCTGCCTCTTCCTCAGATATTCAGCTCTAGTTTGGAGCAGGAAAATCTCACCTGGTTGGAGATGGGCAGGCGGGGCAAGATGGAGAAAAAAGCCTGGTGGGACCTTTCAACTCAGCCCTTTGTGCCCACCTGGGGATGGTCCCTGGTGGTGCTATCAAGGAGCCAGGGGAAGGAAAGAGCTCTGGGGCTGCTCAGAAGCTGTCCTACAGAGTCCAGCCTGTCCCTGGGGAATGCTGGGGACTCTGCTGCTCTTGCTCAGGGCCTGCTGCTCAGTCAGGGTTCAAATTCACCCTTCCCACCTGCATCAGCCTCAGTGGCCACCTCCAACATCAGCCCGGATGGGGAGGGACAAGCTTGACACTCCTCACCATTCCTGGCTGAAGAAAAGGAGGGAAAATGCCAATGAGGCCTTTTCATCCCCACAAAGAGGACTTCAAACTCAATTATTTCCCTTTAGAAAAGAAACCCTGGTGCAGATCACCATTAACTGATAGATTCCAGGTGAGCAATTCCCTGTCCGTGCCTGCCAACCCTCCCAACTCCTGGGCTCAGGAGTGACTGAAACCCTGCACTCTGAGTTCAGTTCCAGAGCACAAAACACCGGATCACACTAATTGCTGACCTCAAAAACATCCCCTCACCCCCTTCTTAATCTCAGTGTCCCCAGAAAGAAATGGAAAAGCCAAACCTGGGCACCCAGCCCTTCCCCTGGCAGCGCGCTGCTCCTCCTGTGCTCAGGCATCCAGCGGGACACAGATCCGGCCTCGGGCAGCGCAGGAGGCTCGGGAGGGAGCTGGGAGCTGCCACGGAAGGTCCATCCTCCCTCTGGGAGCGGCTCCCCGCCGCTCTCCCTGGATCCCAGGCTCTGCTGTGTCTCCAGGCTGCTCTTGGGAGCGCTGGAGATACGAAGGGCTGGGCCCGGGAATGATCCGTCCGTGCCAGGACACATTCCCTGAGAGTCAGCAAAACTTTTCAGCCCTTCAATTCATTCTATTATTTCTGCTGATGGCACTATAAATAATTACTCCCCACCCTCCGTGTGCTTGAGCTGCTTTGCTGAAAAAAGATGCACATTTTGTTCATCTTTCAACACGCTGCCTGTATTTTTTGGTGGTTTGCAAACCTTGCTCGGTGTTCTCCAGTTCTGCAGGATGGAGGGAACAGGTTTCAGGGGCCCCACCCGAGAAGAGCTCGCCTGCAGCCCCGCTCAGACCACGGGAACAGGGCTTTTTAACTTTCAGGCACTTTCAGGTTTCCTTGCCAGGTAATTTTCTTTCCTTGGACCTGGGAACAATGCAGCCATTATCCCACCTCTCCTTCCTAATGTTGCCAAAGTCACAGATGGCTAAAGCACCACCAAGGGGTAGGAACTGATGAGGAAAGCAAGGAAACCAATGATCCCAAAGCTCTGGGGTGCCCAGCATCCCTCTGCCTGTGCTGCCCTGCACTCCATGAGTTCAGCACGGAGCCGTGCCATGGATTTCACTCTGTCCTGGCACTCCTGCTTTTCCTTGCAGGCTCTGTGCCCCCTCCTCTCCAAATTTCGCTCCTTCACTGCTCAAGGCAAAGTGTTTTGCTGCCCACAAACCAGCTGATCCCTGCAGGTGCTGCTGCTCAGATGCTCATTCTCTGATCCACAGTTCTGCTCCCCCTGCTCACTTCCAAGTTCCCTGGCCCGTCTCTCCCTCCTTGATGGCAAACACCATTGGTGAGGAGAAAAACCCCATTTTCCTGACCCAGCTGTGCAGCCCCACGGTCTTGTGGGCTTTGGGCAGTGCTGAGCTCACAGGATTCCCTCCCCGAGCCCTCCACCCTGGGAGATGAATGCAAGGCAGAGTTTTTCCCGGTGGATTAAGAAAAGCGGGATTTTTTTGCTGTGCTAACGCCTCGACATGCAGAACATAAACAGCTCCTCTCCTGATTTCCTGAGAGGTGGCCACCATCGAGCACTTCTCAAGGAGATTAGTGGCTGCTTTTCCAATCCTATTTCAAGCCTCGAGGAGGCTGCTATTTGTCAAAAGTGTTATTAACCTCCGATAGGCACCAGGATAAATGTTTGCTGGCACAGCCTCTCTCCTGCATGGATCCCGGAGGGAGAGAGGCTCCCAGGGACCCAGCCTCACCTGGGACCCGGCTGCAAGGACTCAAACAGGCTCTCATTACGGTCAGGGCACCTTAAGGATGCACCCACCTGAAACGGGGAGGAAGGAACCACAGTCCATAATTTAAGGGAAAAGCCACGTTGTGTGGAAAAAATAAACTCGGTTAAGGAGGAGAGGGGGAGAGGAAAATCACTGGCTGAGTGGGGCAGTTCACAGTTAAATATTCTCTGGGCACAGGGCTCCTGCTGAAGGGCGATTTATCAGCCCAGCGAAGGCTGGGGTGGGTGACAGTGCTGGGGAATGGAGACTCCGGCGTGCAAACAACGCTGTCGTTCCCAATAACCCGGGATTCGCTCCGCGAGGCTCTCCAGAACTGCTCTGCATTGCGAGTGCAATGCGCATGGAAGGATGTGGCAAAACTCCCCTAACCTGGGAGAGACGGGGGACGGAGAGGAGCCGAGCGGCGGCAGCGCGGCGGGGACCAACTTCTGCCGTGATTTACGGGCCAGGCATCCCAACTTAGCTTCTGCTGAGCGGCAGCTCCGGGATTTAAGCAGCGAGGGGGGAAAAAGCCACAACTCTGGGTCATGCACTCAATTATTTACAAGGGAGGGAGGGGAGAGGGAAGGGAGCGGAGGTGGCAGGACAGGCAGCCCCGGGCCCCAGGTGCGCGGTGGGAAGGCTCCTCCTGCCACCGGCCCCGCGTGAGCCGCAGCCACGCGTTACACTTTCTCCCCGGCAAAGGAAAACACATGGGAAAAGCAGGGGAATGCTCCCAGCCGGCAGCCGGGAGCGAGGAGAAGCCGTGCCCGCAGCCCCGTCCCTCCGCGTACCTCCAGCCGCCGGTGCCCGGTGAGCCGCGGTGCCCGTCCATGCCGTGCCGGAGACGGAGCCCGAGGTGTCCTGGGGAAGCGCGGGCGGCTGCCGTGACTTGGGAATACAGAATATGGTACAAGCTTTAATTAAAAGAGTCTGAAGGCTCTCTCCTGCTCGCTCGTCCTTTTTTTGCAGTACCGGATCGGATTTAAAGGGCTAGAACCCCAATTTGGCACTGCTGCTGCCCCCCGAGCGCCGCGCTGCCGCCCGGGCCTGCCAGTGCCAGCATCCTCCTGCCGCCCGTCGGGGGCATCCTGGCAGCCCGCGGGGCCGGATCCGGCAGCAGCGGGAGCTGCGCTGGCAGCAGCAGCAGCAAGCTGGAAATCAAGGCTCGCTCCAGCAGGCACGGTGCGTGGCGAGAGGGGATCCCACAGGCAGCGGGGTGGGCGAGGGCAGCCCGAGCGCTTCTGAGGGTGTGCGGAGCAAAGTTTGTGCTCCACCAGTGCCCCAGAGAAGTGGGAGGGGGAGGATCGTGTCCCTCTGTCCTGGTGATGCCACCACCCTGTGGCAGTGCCCAAAGGCGTCGCCCTCCCAGTGCCAGCCCTGGGTGGAGCGGGGCTGTTGGGAAGGGCTGCGTCACCCAGGGTGGTGGGGAAGGGGAAGGGCTGCGTCACCCCAGCCCATCTCTGCAAGACGGGGTCCTCAGCCTCCTGCTCGCATCCTGTGAGCAGGGAAGCAATTCCATTTGGATTTGGAGGCCACTTGCTGATGCCAAGGCAGTGGGGAGACAGCCTGGCACTGGCGGCGTGCGAGTGACGCTGGTTCCTCCTTCAGCTCTAGGTCCCTCTCCAGATCCAGTCGCTCTCCAGACATCCATGAAAACACTCATCCGCAACAGGCTGGGCTCTCAGTGCTCCTCGGGCTGCTCAGCAGGGCAGGGATGGCCAAGACACGGTGCCAGCCTTCCATCCAGCTTTCCCAAAAAAAGGAAAGAGGGGATGAAGAGCGGGGTTTCCATGGAGCACTCCTTGGTCCAGATTTGGAGCTTGAATGGGGAAAACCAAAGGAAACAAGGAGCACATCTTTCTTCCTCTTCTTTTCCTCTTTTGCCCAGTTTGACCCCAAAATGCCACCCTCCCTCCCCGAGGCCGGCTTGGAACATCCCGCTCTGAATGTCTGACCAGTGCGTGCCGTGCTCTCCGGGCTGACCCGCGTGTTCTGGCTTCCTCTTGCCTCATTAATTACACCCAGGGGTGGGTGCCAAAAGGAAAAGCTGGTTCTAATTCCATGCAGCAACCCAGCTCCAAGCTGCTGAGATAATTAGCAGGTTATTAATGAACGAGAAGATTCCCACCATGGAGGGAGGATGGATGGGGAGGGAGGGAGGGGAAGCACCATTTGGGCCTGGTTGGGAAAACCACATTGGAGTGGGAGACTCTGTCCCTCAGTCCAAGGCTTTGAGCCACCTTCAGTGCCTGGGAAGTTGCTCGCTGGCTGCTGGACAGATCCACAGAGCAAAATCCAAGGGTACTGCTTGGCCAGGGGCCATGCTGGGAGCAGAACGGCTCCGTCTCCCAGCCACAGCCTGCGGACTCCCATCTGCCTCTGGGCACGGAGAGGAGGCGGCTTTGGAGTCTCCTTCTCCATCGGTCCTGGGCAATGTTGACTCGGAGCTGTGGGGGTTTTGGAGCATCACTGTCTGCCAAGTTCCTGCTGGGGGCTGGAGGCTGTCACCCTGAACACTTCTCTTTGAACCCCTCATAAACTGTGGGAACAGCAGAGTCTTCCTTCAAAGTCAGTCTGATATCAAGTGTTGGTACCAATTCCCTGGGTTTAGGCACCAGCTGAAAATTCCTGGGAAAGGCATCACCTGGGAGAGTCTGCTGGGAAAATGCTTCTCTAAATATTGAGGGGCAGCAGGTAGGGGTGAGATTCCAGCAAACCAGGGTGTCCTCAGAGGCTCCAGCCTGAGCTGCTCATATGTCTCTCCAAGGCATGTGGTTGTTGTTCCTTTAATTATTAATCCTTGCATTGACGTAATCAAATGTGCCCAAGCCTTTAACGAATGCCTCAATGTAAAAAATGAAGAATAAATTTCTTTCCCTCCCTGAAAACTTGTTTCAATCCCATGACCAATTTTATTGCCGTTCTGCTCTAATTTTAAATATAACGAGAAACATTAAGGTTTTCAATTAAAAGATCCCTTCCTTCAGATATTGGAACATAGCCTGAAGTGCAGACCACGTGTGATATTTTTCATTGGGATGGTGTGGGCTAAATCTGATTCCCAGATCAAACACAGTCAGGCTCAGGCTTGCAGTTGGCCAGGCTGAGCTGTTCCACTTTGGGAAGAGCCTCAGCCTTGTTTGTGTTTTTAGCTGACTCCCCGTGTTTCTGAAATAAACCTTGAATTTATCCCTTCTCTTTTGTCAGCCTGGGAGTCTGTGGTGAGGGGCAAATGGATGTCATGATACCAACCTAGACTCATGGAATTTTTGGCTTTTGACTGATACATTTGTTTTTTCCCTTTTCTTTAGAACGAGCAGATCCATGGTCACAACTGAGGAGATGTTCCTTGTGCAGTGAGCTCAAACCTCAGCTTGATGCCATCCTGGAATCATGGAATTTTGCCTTTTGACTGCAAATATTCACTTTTCCCTTTTCTTTAGAATGAGCAGATCCATGGCCAAAACAGAGGAGATGTTCCTTGTGCAGTGAGCTCAAACCCCTCATTTGCCACAGTTTTAGTGTTGGCTTCACTGGGCACCACTAATGTGAAGTTTGGGTCACAGAAGGTTTTTTCATGTGTTCTTTTCCACAGACCCTAAATCTTGTACTTGTCCTCCACCCTAAATCTTGCAGGTGGCCCCATCTGGGCCTGTCCCTTCCCCTCTGGAAGGGTTTGCAGCTGGGCAGATGTTCAGCCCCAGCAGCAGTCGGTGTTTGCAGGAGCGAGGTGCCAGCTGGGCTTGCTGGGGTCAGCATCATTCCCTCAGCCTTGCAGGAGCTCATTTCACTCCTGGTGGGTTTTGGTTTCCCAGTGGAAGTGGCACCACTGATTTTACTGTCCCTGAGCCTGCTCAAGGTCTGTTTCTCATGGAAACATCAGGTTTGTGCAGATGAGATGGAAAGACAGAGACTTCCAAAAAGCACCAAGGGAAAGGCATTTCAGGTGAGAGGAGCTGGAGCAGAGTCTGGATCAGCCCCTGGTTCCACCTGCCTTGCCCAGAGCCCCCAGACTGTGCTGGTCCTGCAGGAAGCACCTCTTGTTCCCAGCAGCTCAGCCACCCTTCCCCAGGCCGGGAGGGGTGGGAAGGGCCCGGGGCAGGGACATCACCCAGAGCCAGGCTGTGGGGTGGCACAAACCCATCCCTCAGGGGCAGAGCTGGGCAGGATCTTGTCCAAACACCACATCATGCTCCTGCTCTATTCCTTTTCCAGCTCACTGAGGCTGCTTGGAAAGCCCAGAGTGGCTGAGCTCACAGGAGAGCTAAATTTTCCACTCTTAAGCCAAAGAGTGTTAACTTTATCTTTCCTGAACCCAAGAATGTTAACTTCTGCCATTCCTGAGCCCAGGAGTGTTAACTTTGCCATTCCTGAACCCAAGAATGTTAACTTCTGCCATTCCTGAGCCCAGGAGTGTTAAGTTCTGCCATTTCTGTAGGTTTTGATGTGTCAGGATGCATCTTGTCTCACTCCATCAGGTTTTTTGGAGGCCACACCACCTCACTTGCTCTGGATTTGGGTTAGGAGAGCCCCTTGCTGCCTCCCTCGTTCTGCGTTCCCACAGCACAGAGCAGGGTTTCGCTGCTCAGCCCTGCTGGCTCAGCCTCCCTCGGACTGAATCAAGGAATTCCTGATTCCCAGAGGTGTTCCTGTGAGAACCTTGCTGTGCTGCATAGAGCAGGACCCCAAGGATCTGCTCTGGGCAGACAATGGCCTCTCCAAGTGCAAAAAAGGTGTCAGGCCAAGGAAATTGCCGGCTGAATTCACAATGAATCACCCAAATTACAGCCCTTTAATAAAGATTAAAAGCAGAGAGAATGGAACACACTGCAAACCTATGGGCAGGGGTTGGTTTCCTGAATCCAAAGGCAAAGCTTTGAAACCCATGTTTGCTTGCACAGGGGGATTGTTTTGGAGAACTTCAAAAGGAGTTTGGAGACAAACAAAAAAACTAGTTAAACATGGGGAAGCTGATAATCACAAATTATTCTTTTTTTCCCCTGATTTGTGAATTAAACTGCATTCCTGCCACATGGATGTGGCTTTTCCCCATCAAAGGCTTCTGCCTTCCTTGATCCTGCCCAGCCCGGGACAGGCTTCAGCCTGAGCTTGACCCTACTCAATGCCAGGTTGTCCTCTAAGGAGAGACCCCTTCAAAAACTGAAAATCTGGCAAAAAAAACCCTGCTTCACCTGTGTTTGAAAGGCAGAAATCAGCATCAAATTAATCTTTACCAGGTCTGCTGTGAGGGGATATGATAATGAAAAATAAAAAGCAGTATCTGGGTTCCAGATATGGAAAAAAAAGGGTTTTTTTCTTTCCACAGTTGGTGAGTGTGCAAGACACACTGAGAGCCAGAGCTGGGCAGGACCTTGGAGGACTGTCCATGGACAAATGACAGGAATCCCCACTTCCACTGGTAAGCAGCTTGGAAGAAAAATGTGAAGGAGACCTAAATCATCCTGTTTCAGGACATAAATCAGCCTCTAACTGACAGTGGGAACAGAAGAGCCCTTATTGATGGGCTGGGTTAGGTTCTCCAAACATAAAAGAAGAATTGAGGAGCTGTGAGCTGACAGCTTTAACAAGTGCTGCTCCTCCCTGGCTGCTTGCAGCTGCAGTCTCAGGAAAAACCAAGGTCAGGTAGCCAGAGCCCCAGTCCCTGAACTGTCCATCCTGCTCCCTCCTGTACACACTGCCCAGGTCAGACTCCATTTCATCCTGGAGCAGAGATCCCAAGGGATTGCTCTTCCAACAGGTTTCAGGACAAGTGGTTGAATAAGCCCAAAATAAAGTCTGTGAGAGGAAGAGACAAATTCAGTTCTGCCATGTGCAGAGACAACATCACTGCCCAGCCCAGCCATGGGGCTTCAATCCCTAAAATCACAGATCCAGTGAGGCTGGGAAAGGCCACAGCCAGGTGGATTTCAAACCCTTCTGGGCATGGAGACTCACCCTGCCCTGGGCACCTGTGCCAGGGCTGGACAATCCTTTCCCCAAGGCAAGTTTTCCTGCCAGGCTGGTGGGGGCTGAGGGAAGGAGCTGAGAGTGCTGGCTGAAGATTTGAAGGCCATAACTCCATAGAAAGCAGGTCCTGTTGGTTCTGCTGCCGACAGAGTTGTTTCACTGTTTTTTCTTGCCTTCAACTGAGTCAGACAGAGCTGCAAAATTCCAAATTGCCTCAAATCAGGAAAAGCTTTAAGTAAAACCCCCCCAAGGTTTTGTCCCTGCAGTCTGCTCTGCTGCTGACGTGCCCTCCCTGCCCCACACCTGCAGGCATTGGCAGGGCTCCTCCAGCCCAGCAATTCCCACCTGCCAGCCCAGCCACGTCCCTCCATCCATCCAGGCAGGAGGCAAAGGCAAGGAGAGTCTCAGCAAAGAGCCCACCCTGGGCTTGCTAGGGTGAGCATCATTCCCTCAGCCTTGCAGGAGCTCATTTCACTCCTGGTGCCACTAATGGAAGTGGCACCACTGATTTTACTGCCTATCCCCTATTCCTGATGCATTTTTCAGGCTGTTGGGGTCACTTTGGTGTCTTTTCCTCTTTCAGAAGGACACAGAGCCCACATTTAGGATGGAGTGAGCCAGACTTTGTTACAAGGCCCAGCAGCCACATCCCCCTGTGTGTGGTTTTCCCATGTCCCCTGTGTGTGGTTTTTCCATGTGCCACAATATTATCCTCCCAGTGCAGCCAAACCAGCCCAAGCCCAGCTCCAGGAGCCCTGTCCTGGGGCCACCAGTCCTGCTGGGTGGCCCTGACAGTGCGGGACAAACGTGGCTCTGAGCTGGGAACCCTCAGCACTATGGAAGCTCAGTCCCTGAGCCCAGGCACTGACCCCTCCATCTGAGATCAGTCACATGCCAAAGGGACTTGGCAAGTAGTTCCCATATTTTCTTGGCATCTCCGTGCTTCCCAGCCCACCAAGAGTCAGGAAAAGTGGTTGGTACCAGGCTCAGGTGCTCAGGGCAGCAGCCCCTGCCCAGGAATGGGATCCTGGCACAGCACAGGGACCTGGTCCCACTGCCCAGCCCTGGCTGGGGGAGTGTCCCCAGAGGGGAGGAGAGAGTTTGGCTCCCAGTTCACAAGAGAAGGAAAACAGCCATCCATGTGCACTGGGAACAGCCCAAAAACCCCAAATCCTGGGCTGATCCCAGTGTGGGCAGCAGGGCAGGGATTGGGATTCTGCCCCTGTGCCCCTGTGCTCAGGTGAGACCCCACCTGCAGAGCTGCCCCAGCCCTGGGCCCAGCACAGGCAGGAGCTGGAGCTGCTGGAGGAGGCTCCAGGATGAGCCGAGGGATGGAGCAGCTCTGCTGGGAGGAAAGGCTGGGACAGCTGGGAATGTTCACCTGAGAGGAGAAGCTTTGGGGTGACTGAAATGTGGCCTTGCAGGGCCTGAAGGGAGCCTGCAGGAAACATGGAGAGAGACTTTGGACAGGGGATGGAGGGACAGGACAGAGGGAATGGCTTCCCACTGCCAGAGGGCAGGGATGGATGGGATACTGGGAAGGAATTGTTCCCTGGGAGGGTGGGCAGGCCCTGGCACAGGGTGCCCAGAGCAGCTGTGGCTGCCCCTGGATCCCTGGCAGTGCCCAAGGCCAGGGTGGACACTGGGGCTTGGAGTAGCCTGGGACAGTGGAAGGTGTCCCTGCCATGGCAGGGGTGGCACTGGGTGGGCTTTAAGGTCCCTTCCAGCCCAAACCACTCCATGATTCTGTAATTCCATAACACCCTGTGGGTTTCAACCACATTCCAGCCCCTCCGTGCTTCCCTCTGCTGTGATTTCGGGTGGATTTTGGATCGCTGGGGCCGTGGCAGAGGCTGCTGTGCCCTCGGGTTCCTGTCTGCCCCTCGAGCCCTCCCTGGCAGCGCTTGCAGAGCCGCGGTCCCAGAGCGGCTCCTGCTCTGCTCCGGTGCCCGCGGCCCCGGGGCTCGGCGCAGGCATTAAAGCGCTCTTTGAAGTGCAGCTTTTCTTCCCTGAAATGCGAGGCACGATTTAGCGCTGCCCCACTGTGACTCTGCCCCGGGGGGGACACACGACCCCGCCCGCCCCTCCTGTGCCCCGGGGCGAGCACACGGGGAGCAGAAGGGAAGGGTTCAGCCTGGGATGGAATATTTACTTGCCACACGGAGCCGAGGCAGCACATAAAATAAAACCACCTCGCTAGCGATGCCAGCGCGCGTTTGCAGCCGGGAATGTCTGTCCCCTGCCCCCGCTGCCCCAGCGGATGCTGCGGGATCGGGTCCGTGCTGCCGCGATGTGCCAGGAGCAGCACTGCCTCCTTACCTTGGCTTCTCGTCTCCATGGCGATGCCGTGCGTCATCCTCCGAGCGCCGCGGCATCAGCCCGTGCCAGAGCTGGGCTGCTCCGGGGATGGGATAATGGGATGGGATGGGATGGGATGGGATGGGATGGGATGGGATGGGATGGGATGGAGGGGATAATGGGATGGGATAATGGGATATGCTAGGATGGGATGGGAACGCTGCTGAGATGTCTGGCCGTGCCCAATCCTCCCCCAGGGAAAGGCTGGGAAGATGGACAGACCCCACTGCTCCAGGAGCCCTGCAGAGCCCAGTGGAGGGGCTGCAAAGTCACCTCCAGCGTCACCTCCTTGCTCCCCCCCGGCACAACACAGAGGTGACCACGCCGAGCAGGGATTTTGTCACCCTGCCACCCTGTCCCCTGCACAGGCAGTGCCAGGCCCTCCATGGGGACAGCTCACCACAAAGACCAGCTGCAGCTGGGGTTTGCTCCTGTGCATGCAAAGAAACCCTCAAATCAAAGGCAAAGCCCTGTGCCCACCTGGCACCCCGAGGAGTGCCCAGAACCTCGGGGTGTCTGTCGGGGTGTCTGTGCTGCCCCTTCCTTCCCCACGGCTCTGCCCAGGGCAGGGCTGGGGCCCTCCTGCGCCAGCAGATCCCAGCAGGAGCAGAGGAGCTTCTCAGCATGGCATGAGATGGAGTGGGATAATGGGATAATGGGATGGGATAATGGGACGGGATGATGGCTCTTCACCTTGCACCTGGCCTGCAGGCAGATGTGGTGTCCACACTCACCAGCCCTAATGCAGCCCCCAGGGGAGAGATGTTCTGAGGCAAAACCAGAGACAAAAATATCTGCTAAACACCCACATTTGGGATGAAGAGCTTATTAAGGGGTCTTGGAAGGGAGAGGAGAAAGAAGAAAGATGTGATGGGTTTATTTGAAGCAGACACTGGGAACCACTGTGGCTGTCCAAGGCTCCATCCACCCCCAGACTGCTCCCTGCCTTTATCCTTCCCTAAATCACCTCCCCTCAATCACCAGAGAGAATTGTTTGAAGGAATTTTAGATTAAAATTAAAGAGTGAGAGCTTCTCCCTCCTAAAACCTCATTTTGGGTTAATCCTGTATTTATCCTAAATGTGAATGAATCAAATAGCTGAAGGACAAGGACGTGAACAATGAGTATCATCATGGAGAGGTTCCCATTAGCCTGGATGAGATTACATCCATTCCATTCTGTGCTGGAGAACGTGGATTAACCCTTCCTGTGCCCCATCACACCTTGGGAATCCCCTCTGCTGCTGTCCCTTGCTGGCCATGCCCTGTGCTGGAGGAGCAGCTGGAGGAGAGCAGCCCATGGAGAACCCCTTTGGGATGGAGAGGCAATAAATAACACAGTCCGGGTAGCTCCTGAGGGGGAGCAGGGCAGGTGGCAGGATGGGGGGAAACTGGAGAGAGAGATGGGAATAAAATGGAGAGGACAAGCAGGTGCCAGTGTACCAGTGGCACCTTTGGCTCAGCTGGCTGGTCACCCTGCGGCCAGGCAGGATCTCCTCAGGGATGGAGGGGGCAAGAGGGGCCAGCCTGCAGGAGAAATGCCTTTGGACACATCTGGAATGCTGGTAAATGCTGTTGGACACACATGGAGTTGTGGTTTGGGCAGCTGCTGGTCAGAGGGGATCCTTCACACAGAGTCCACCTGTGGAGCTTCCTGGAAACTCCTGCTGAAACTGCTGGAGGAGCCCAGAGGAGGCTCCAGGATGAGCAGAGGGATGGAGCAGCTCTGCTGGGAGGAAAGGCTGGGACAGCTGGGAATGCTCACCTGGACAGGAGAAGCACTGGGGTGACTGAAATGTGGCCTTGCAGGGCCTGAGGGAGCTTGCAGGAAACAGGGAGAGACTCCCTGAGAGCCAGGAGACTGAGCAGAGGAGCTCAGAGAAGAGACCTTCCCCATGAAGTCCCCCCAGCCTGGATTTCCAGAGGGATCATCCTTAGCTGGGAGTGTGACCCTGAAGAAAGACCTGGAAGGACTCGCAGGGCAAAAAGGCTTCTGGAGGTGGGTGGGGGGAGAGGCTCAGGATCAGCAGGAGGTGGGAAATGAGAGAAGCCCTGGATGGGCTGGTTCCCATGGTCACCCCTGCTGCTCCTTCCCAGCCCTTTCCCAAAGCTCAGCCTGAGCCCAGACCCCAGCTGGGCTCTCCTGATCTGCAGCCCAGGGCCCTCATGCGGGGGCTTGGGGAGGTTTTCCCAGGAGGATTCAGAGGCCAGGCAGGAGCAGCCCCAGGGATGAGCACAAGTTTCCATGCAGGAAATGCCCCAGCCAGGACAGTGCTCAGGAATGATCCCCTGGCCTGCTCCAGGGGCAGAGAGGGGAACTCCCCTCCGCCTCCCTCTCCAAGGGATTACCCAAGGAGACATCAGCAGGACAGCCTCACAAACACCTCCTCCCCAGGAGCGTTTTTCCTCCTGTGCTTGTTCAGTGAGTGACAAAAGGTCTCGGGATTTTGCCACAAATAATGAAAAACAGGTGCAGGAGCAGGTTCCAGTTCCAAGACTCCTTTGTGATTTCTGGCAGCTCCTGAGGCTGCCTGGCTTTGGACAGAGCAGGACTGAGGCTGCTAAAAACACAAACCTGCTCCTGCAGGGTTTATTTGGATTGCAGGAATCCTCAAGTTCAAGGGAAAAGAGGCAGCACCTGCAACCTGCACTGGGCCATCAGAGCAGTGCAATCCTGTCTGGCACCAGTCTGCAGCACCCCTTCATCCATGGCAAACACATTTCCCAGCTGGAACTGACAGTGGAAATCCCTGGGCAGCTGTCCTGTTCCAGTTTCCATCTCCTCTCACTCTCAGCTGGGATCACCCCTCTGCTCTGCCCCCACCTCCCCTGGCAGTCACACCAGGAAAAGTGAAGGGCACCAGCTTCTGCAGTTTAGGGGGAAAGAAATGAAGAGGTGGCAGCATCACAAAGAGCTCAGATGTTAAAGAAAATAAATAAATTAAAAAAGAAAACTTTGGAAGAAATGAAAGGGAAACAAATCCCGGAGCTGGGGCTGTTCCTGTGAGGGGCACCCTGAAGAACGAGCAGCACTGAATGAAAATGGATTGAGGGAATAAGAGCAGAGACCAGTCCCAGTCATGGAATCACAGAACAGCTTGGGTTGGAAGGGACCACAGGGATCATCAATCCAGCCCCTGACTCTGCACAGACACCCCAATAATCCCTCACTGGGCATCCCTGGGAGGTCCTGGAGCTCTGGCAGCCTCAGGGCTGTGCCCATTCCCTGGGGAGCCTGGGCAGTGCCCAGCACCCTCTGGGGGAAGAACCTTTCCCTGATTTCCAGCCTGACCTGTCCTGGCCCAGCTCCAGCTGTTCCTGTTCCTGTCCCAGGGAGCAGAGAGCAGCAGTGAGCAGGTGGAACCCAGAGCCCTCAGCAGCCCCTGCCCAACCCCAGCAGCTCTCCCGTGGGTGTGGTGCCTGGGTTTGGAGCCGGAACACTTCTCCCAAGAAGCTTTTGCTGGAGGCAGCTTCTTCAGTGGGCAAGAGATGGGACAGTAGGGCACGGGGTGGGGAAGGACCTCAGGAGCCCGAGGGGTTTGGTTATCCCAGCCCAGGGTGGCACAGCCCGGGAGCTGGGGTAGAGCCAGGGTGGGAGATGCCAGCGAGGAGCTGCTGGCACCGTGTGCCGTCCTCTCGGTGAGCTGGGACTGGCACCAGCCGGGGCTGCAGGGATGCCCGGGCTGTGGCACGAGGCCGGCGGGCACAGCTGAGCGTGGCCAGCCGGGGCTGCAGCCGTGCCCTCCCCAGGGGAACGCAAACGCAGCGCTCTGTGCAGTGCCCTGTGCTCACGCCCCGGCCAGGGCGGGGCTCTTCCCTCCCCATCTCCTGCTTCAAACATCATTCCCGAGCCAATTCAACCCTCACTTCAGTTCAATTGAAAAAAAACCCCAAACTAATCCAAAGGAATCTTTTTGCACGACCTCAATCCATTTAAGGCGGGATCTTTTCCAGAATGATAGAAGCCATTTATCATTAAAAAAATATCTGTGTCATATTATTGCCTCTGTGACTGATGGCATTACAGACGCTGATGGACCATTAGATGTGACATCACAGATTTCTGTTATTTAAAGGGACAAAGTCAAGTTAAATTTACCAGTCAGGGGGATGAGAACAAATCCGCTTCATTAAAACTGCTCCTGACTCCTGTCAGAGTGCTGTGATTTGTTCAAATACACATAATTTCCTTTCCCATTCTGTTAGTACTGGAGAGAGAGACATGGTGTCAAAATCCAGATCAAAATGATGGAGCACTGCCAGAGACACCCAGGGTTTGTCAGCCGGGGCTGCCGATCCCTCCAGGAGCTGAGGAATTCTGAGGAGTTGTGTCCTGCTCCTCCCCAGGCTCCCCCAAACCTCCCCAGCACCCACCTGGCTGCAAAGCCTCTCCTGGAAAAGCCTCAGGGGAGCAGGGAAAAACCCCCAGTGGTTTTTGCCTCAGCTGCAGAAACATTCCCTGATTTCTGGAGCCCCAGCGTGGAGCTCGTGGGGCTGGCACAGGCTGCAGCTGGAGTCAGGATGTAAAGTCAGTGAGCCAAAGGGAGCAGGAATGTCTGATGGGATGGAGGTGGGAAGGAGAGTGAAGGACCAGGCTGCTTAGAGGCTGCAGCACTTCATGCTGTGAGGAAAATAATGAACAGCCCAAATGAGAGAAGACCACAGTCTGGGGATGCTGGGAGAGGCACAAAAGGAAATGTGCCATGGAGGGTCCAGGGAAAGAGCAATAAAGGTGCAAGTAAAGATTTTCAAGAGTGGTTGAGGAAGCTTAACTTTCCTTTTATGCAGGACTTTAATTTGCATGGGCTGCCAGTGAGATCTGAGCTACAGAGAGCCTGACCTCAGGATATTTAAATACCTCAAACACAGTTTGGTCTCTGAGGATGGAAGGTTTTCACTCTGAAGAAGTCCCTCAGCATGACCAGCATCTTCCAAAGCCTCTGGCCAGGCTCCTGCAGATCCATCCCGGGAGCCTGAGCCACTGCAGGAATGGGATTGGAGGCAGACTGCAAGCTTTGCCCAAAATCCCATTTCTGGAAGTGAACACAGCTCAGTTTGGCTAAGGAGCCGTCTGGACCAGGAGCCAGGCCCTGAGCAAGGCCCAGCACAGGCTGGGGGCTGGAGAGAAGGGCAGGAGCAGCCAGCGGGGATCCAAACAGAATCACAGGCTGTGGGAGAGGCTCATAAAACATGGAAAAGTAGAAGAAAGCAGCAGCAGGGAGCCCCCAGCCCAGCCAGGCCCGGCCCAACCTGGCCCGGCCCGGCCCGGCCCGGCCCAGCCCAATCCAACCCGGCCCGGTCCAGCCCAGCCCAGTCCCACCAGCCCTGCCCGGTGCCAGGGACGCAGCAGCACGAAGGGACAGTGCAGAATCAGTGGGGGTGCCCAGCACAGAGGGGTTTGGGGGCACAGGAGGGGCAGGGCTGAGAAGGGCACTCCGGAGCCCTGACCTCAGGATGGCCAGGGATGGAGCCGGGCACAGCACTCTGCCCCAGGGCCCAGCTGGATTTTACCCCTCGGTGAAGCAGCTCCCAGGAGAGGCTCCCTGTAATTCTGCAAGGAGAACAGCTAAACCCTGCCAGTGAAAGGGCTTTTCTTTTCCATTCCATGCCTGCAGCCAAGGAAACATTTCCAGCTCCATTTGATCTCCCCTTATCACCCAGCCCGGGATGGACAGTGCGTTCCACTCCACTTTCCATGTCCATTCATCCAGGCGTTTTCTCCTCACCCCCGGCCCATCCCTGGCCAAAGTGCAAGGTCCCCAGGATTGCTGTCCAGTGCTGTCCAGCAGGGACAATCCCCCTCCCCTCTTCTCTTCCACAGCCAGCTCAGCCCAGTGCCAGCACCCTGGGAGGGAACTCCACTCCAAATTCCTCTTGGGAAGCTCCTGGCTCCCTCAGTGGTGGTTCCAGGCATCTCCTCTCCAATGTGACACCCCAGTGAGTTGTCAAACCCCTCCAAAAGTCCCTTGAAGACCCTCCCTGGGTGGGTGGGGGGCTGGGAGTGCCCCTGGGCACAAGGCCCTTGGGCACCAGGACATGGAGCCCATCTGTGATCCTGGATTTCCTCAGGAGCCTCCATCCCCCAGGAGCAGCAGCTGTGCAGCACCTGGAGGGGCACAGAGGGCGAAAAAAAGGCAAAGAATCAAATGTGACTCACTTCAGGGTCTCCAGGATTTTGGCTGGCTCTGGCTTGGAGCTGGCTCAGTGCA
Source organism: Onychostruthus taczanowskii (assembly GCF_017590055.1). Lineage (NCBI taxonomy): Eukaryota > Metazoa > Chordata > Aves > Passeriformes > Passeridae > Onychostruthus > Onychostruthus taczanowskii. The sequence continues at coordinate 838,529 of NW_024506552.1, read as the reverse complement.
GTTCTCCCCCTTGTCCCAGTTCCTGCCCAAGCTTTATTTTGTCATCCCCAAAGTACAGAATGAACAGAGAAGCTCTGGAGGATTCAGGCACTTGAACACATCACAAATGTGCTGCTTCATAAATCCTGGTGTGGCTGAGGGCTTGGAGCTGCAGGAAAGGATTGATGGATGGGTTTTTCCATTCTTATTAAGCCTAAAAAACACTTTCCCAGGAGCCGTAAGGCCTTGAAACCTCCTTCCTCCTGTCTTTGGGACACCGAAGGGAAAGGAAAAAATAAGAATATTCCTTCTCCTGCAATTTCATCAACTGGACACGGAGCAAATCCCCTCAACTCTGGAAGGTTTTGTCTTCACACTTGTGTAGGTGGGGCTTGGTCAGGGAATTCCTGCTGTACCTGGGGATCTGAGGGAGGGCTGGCTGTGCCAGGCTCTCCATGACACAGGACACACCTTCCTCTGCCCCTTGGAGACAGAGCCTGGAGTCCCAGGGCTGTGATGGATAAAGCTCCATCCTGAGCTCATGAGCCAGCAACATCAGCCTCCCAAAACTTCATATTTTTGTGCCTCCAGGTGAGGATAGAATGTCTCTAATCCATCATTTCCAGCAAAGCAGGGAGGATGTGGCTGCAGTCCCAAACTGTTGCTCTGGGAATGGTGTTCATGACTCAGCCACCTCTCCTGGTGTGGAACTGGACAAGAATTAAATCCTCCCTTGTCCCTTTACCACCTGCAAGGGCAGCTCTGAAGGGTCCATTTTGCTCCCAAATTTTTGCTGCTCTTCTCTTCTAAAATTGGAAACTGCCATGGCCAGAGATGGTTGAAAAAGTCACAGAGGCTGAAGGCTTTTCTTGCACAAATCACTGCAGAGTCACTGCAGCTAAAAAACTCCTCTGAGACCATCGAGTCCAACCACCCCAGCACTGCCAAGGCCACCACTGCCCCATGTCCCCAAGTGCCACATGCACAGGGCTGTTAAACCCCTCCAGGGGTGGGAACTCCACCCCTGCCCTGAACAGCTGTGCCAGGGTTGAGTAACCCTTTCCATGGAGGAATTTTCCCAGTATCCACCCCTGGCCCAGCCCGAGGCCGTTCCCTCTCCTCCTGTCCCTGTTCCCTGGGAGCACAGCCCGACCCCCCCGGCTGTCCCCTCCTGTCAGGAGTTGTGCAGAGCCACAAGGGCCCCCTGAGCCTCCTTTTCTCCAGGCTGAGCCCCCTTCCAGCTCCGTCAGGAGTTCTCCAGCTCCTGGGTGTTTCCACCTGGATAATCCAAAACTCATTATTGTTGACTCAGCACCTTCACTCAGTGACTGTCACAGGCTGGGGTCTCTGAACAGCCAGCCCATAATCTCTTGGGACTTCATCTATACAAAAGCCTCAGTGAGAACCCTCAGCCACTTGTCATGGGTTGATGGCACCTGGTGGCCATGAGGCTGTGCTGAGCTGTTTGGGCTGTGACAGTTTTGGGAGTGACAGAGACAGAGAACTCAAAGGAAAATGTCCAAACTCCCAACTGATCCAGTCCAGCTCCTATTAGAAATGCAAGGAAAGTAACCAGGCATATGCAGGTAGCAGCAGGATGATTTATTTTATTACCCCTACAATTATTATTAGAGCTCAGAAGATCCTGAGGCACAGCAGGACTATTGGAATAAAACATGGAAGCAAAGAGCAGAGAAGGAATAGAATAGAATAGAAGTGAGGTATGCAAACACCCCATGCACCAGGAAATAGTGTGATCCAGGATTAACAGTGCTCTGGAAATGGGAGCCTTCCTTGGGAAAGCCAAGGAGCAGCTGTTGGAACTGAAGAGTTTAAAGCAGGCAGCACAGAACAGTTCTGGATTTTGGAGGGAATGCCAAGACTGGGGGATCACAGGGAGGAGAGTTCACCTTTGGTCACCCTGGGGTTCTGTTGGACATGGAGCCTGGATAGATGAAGCCAGCTGTGACCCAAAGCTGCCTCTGCAGCCTCCTCCTGACCCAGGGCTCCAGGGGGTCCCTGGAAGGGAACAGGATGGGGGTCCTTGGGTCAGAAGCAGAGGTGGGAACACCTCCCTGCCTTACCTGCATCCCCTGCACTCGGTGCTCCCCAGCCTTGCTGGGCTCCTGCTCGCTCCAGGGGCCATGGGGATCCTCCCAGATTTGCTTGGGTATCCATCTGGGATCCTCTCCCATCGAGTGCCCTGGAGCAGCAGCTCAGCCCAGCTCACTAAACTCATCAAACCCATCAAATTCATCAAACTCATCCCACACCTCCCTGTGGCCTGAGCAGGGCTGGTGGTGCTGATGCCTTAAGGAGCTGGAGCAGAGGCTAGATGGAGTTCAGAGGAATAAGGTGGATATTTATTGAAGGGCCTTCAAAGGCCAGCCCCTGGCAGTACCCGAGCCACAGTTGTGCCTCTGCCTGGATGGCTCCAAGATGGGAGCAAAAGAGGGCTTGGTCACAAGATCCTACATTTTTATTAGTTTTAGCCATTTGCATATAGGAGCCAGCTGTCCAATTAATAGCTTCAAATGATGAAATTTCATCCTCCTTGCCCACCCTCCTCTTCTCACTTTGTTTATGCTTTGGGCCTGAAGTTTGAAGAGATTGTCTTTGAGTCTCCAGCTAGAATGGGATTGTTTTGTCTTCACTACTCTGTGGAAAGATCCCAGGAACACTTAATATAAAGCTAAAAGCTGCACACCAAAACGGAACAGAAAAACTTAAACCCCGAGGTATCAGTGCCAGCCCAGGCAGGGGTGATACCCACACAGAGCAAAGGCCACCACAGGTCACCTTGTGTGGCTTTTCACCTCTCCAGGAGCCCATGGCCTCAGCAGGGCCCTGACTGCTCAATGCCAGGGATCAGGAAAGGAGAAGAGATGGAAAACCAAAGGGTTGGGACATCATTCCTGCAGCAGAAGCCTGGGGTGGTTCCAGACCTGAGCCTGTAGAGCAAGGGACTGAAACAGGACAGGAAAGGAAGGACTGGCCAAGCAGGACTCTCTTGGTTATCCTGAACAACCCCAAGCCTCTCTTGGCTCCTTGTTATCCTCTCCTGGTTATCCCACTTTTCTCCCTGGGTTTCCAGTGCGGGCCTGAACCTGCTGAGCTCACAGCAAAGCCCCTCCTCCTCCTCCCAGCCGAGCTCAGGCAGACGTGAAGCACCTCTTTCAAAGAAGGGAAGACATTTGGTTTTGCAGAGATGTTCCTTGTGCTCTGCACAGGAGGATGTGGTTGGGATGGCACAAAGCTGACATCAAGAATTCCCTAAATCCAAATTCTGAAATGCATCTGCCATGGAGCCCCAGCTGCCCAGGGCAAGGTGTTTACAGCAGCTCCTTCACTGGCTGGTGGTTCCTCCCTTCTCTACATGTGCCAGCAAGACTATTTCTATTTTTCAGTCAAGTCTCCGTCAGTGTTTTTGCCTTTTTCCTGAGTTTTGTTGGATTTCAGGACCTGCCAGCGCAGGCTATCAGTAAAGCTTTCCTCAGCTCATTGATGTGGTGCTCAGGGCCAGGTCAGGGTGGGGTTATCATTGCATCCCTTCCCTTCTGGCTGATCCAACAGGAGGCAGAGAACTCCAGAGCTGGTTCCCGGCCCCGGGATGTTGGGCAGGGCTTTACTTTCAGCTCAGTTGCTGCTGCTGCAAGCTCATCACACTGGGGTGGATTAAGGGCTCAACTCCATTGGTTTCCCAGGGAATCAGGTCACCTCTGGAACAGCTGGATTTCCCAGAGGAGGCTGTGCTGGGAAGGGCTGGGGGCGATTGCCCCAGTTCAGTGAGAATGAGAGCAGGTACAGCTGGGCCAGGGAGGTCTCATCCTTTGGCCAGGCACCAAAAGCAGCCTCAGCATCTGAGCCCACAGGCAGCAGCCTCTGGAAGGAGCAGCAGACAGGTGTCCACGTGCAGAACGTGCACCAGGAACCGGGAAACCTGACCTGCCTGGCCTTAACGGGGCTCTCACACAGAACTGAGGCAGAGGACAAAGTCAGGAAACAGTTCAGGCAAAGACCCAGAAGAAAGAGAACTGCCAAAGGTGCTGGCATTGCCAAACTGCAGTGGGAAGGGTGAAGGGCAAGGACTGAACCCAACCCCTTCTTCCAGAACTCACTGCTGAGCTCTGAGCAGTGCTGCAGCTGTGGTTTCCCTGTGCCTTTAACTGGAGTTTTGTCCCGCAGTTACCACAAACCCCTGTCAGGGTGATGAGTGTGAGCACTAAAGGCTTTGCATTTTTAATCGAGGAGCAGAGCTCTCGCTGAAGGGAAGCTCTGGCCGAGCAGCCCTCCTGCCTTTGGAGCTGGCTTTGGAGGGGAGCTCAGTTTTGCCTCGTTTATTCGTGCAGAATGTGCTGTGCCCGCTGCTCTGCACGGGGGGCTGCGGCTCCAATCCCACCCAGCAGAGCACCGAACTCAGAGTCCCGAGCAAACCCTGCCCAGCCGAGCTCCTGGGCTGCCCAAACACTCCCCAGACAAAGGTAAAGCCGTGCTGTGCCACCGCCCTCCCTTCCTGAGGAACTGATGAATAATTAATGCAGCCACTTAACTCCACTTGACCCCTATCGTTAATATTTACAGCCGAGGAAAGGCAGGGCAGGGCTGGGGATCCTGCCCTGGTGTCACCAACCTGGACACAAAAGTGGAATAGAGATGGTAAACAGCCCCCAGGCAGCCCCTGCTCCTGCAGGATCCAGGCTCCCAGAGGCTGTGCCCATACAGGGGCTGCTCTGCACCATCCCTGGCAGAGGTGGCTCCAGGAGGGATTTGGAAAAGCCCAGCAGGGTGGTCAGGAGAGGGAAGAGCAGACCCAGGTCTTGCAGCTGCTTTCTCACTCACACCATGGCATCCCAGGCCTTTCTCCCAAAGCCTGGCCATCGTGTTCAAGGTTTAACAGCAGCAGAACGAATCCATGGCCAGCAGAATTCCAGGGAGCACTGAGGGCACAGGAGTGAATCCAGGCCAAGGGGATAAAGTCTCACAGCATTGCTTTGTTTGGGTCAATTCCTTGGCTGAAGAACACTGGGACAGGACCAGGGCACACCAGGGCAGCCCCAGCAGGCAGAGCTGGGGCTCAGGACCTGGGACCATCATCCAGGAGCTCCTGGAACCCTCTGGAGCAGGGCTGTATCCACATGGGAAGTGTGTGAGACCCCAGATAACCTGGAGCCACAGCAATACCTGGGTTTCTGGGGATGTTTCTGGGCTCCTGCCCGTGGAAAAGGAGCTGCTGAATGTCCTGGAGCTGCCTCTCCTTGCTCTGCACAGCAGATTTACAGCACAGCCCTGCAAGGACAGCTCCCTGTCCTTGGGAAGGACAGGCACTGCCTCTCCTCCTCCTCCTCCTGCTGGCCCAGCAGCTCCTTCCCTGCCTCTGAGACCCTTTAACAAAGCCCCAGCCCTGGCTCTTCCCTCACCTTGCCCAGGCTCAGCTTTTGTCAGCCCAGCTCCCCCAGCCCATCCCTGCAGAGCCAGCCCAGCAGCACCAGAGGCTCTGCAGGGACCTGCCCAGGGTCACCCCAGCCTCTGGTCCCCTGCTTTCCCTCATTCCCAGTCCCTGAGGCACCAAATACCTGCTCTGCCTCCCAAATCCCTCTGATGTGGCCATCCCCATCCTCCTGGGCTCAGGTCCCTGAGGAGAGAGAGCTCTGGGAGCCCTTCCCTGGCCCCTGCTCCTGCACATGAATGTATTCCCATGCTCCCAGAAATCCACATCATTAACCATGATGAGATTAAACATTTTCAATTTCACAATTTCCAAGTGCCCGAGGACTCTCAGCTCCCTTTGTTTTCCCTCTCCCTTCCCACTCCTACAGCCCAAAGGAGCCTATTTAGGGCAGACCCACCCCTGCTGGCCTGGCTGGAGGGACCTGGCCCTGCAGGGCTCCTGGAGCTGTTTCTCTCTCTGGAACACAGAAAACAGCTCCAAGTGACACCGTTCGTGTCACCAGTCCCTCCCACCCTCCACGATGCTCCTTGAGGCTGGAATTTTTGCACAAGGTTTTTGGTTTGGTTTCATGTGTTTATTTTCTTTCCCCCCTTGGAAACACAAAACTGCTCCTGATAAATGCTGTCCCTGCTCTTCTGGCTCTTCTACTCGTCTCTCTCATCCATTTCCCCATGTCCACCACCCTTCCTTCCCCCTCCCTGCTGTGCCCAGGATTTTATCTCATGCATCATTCATCCCAGCTTAGTGCTTTCTTTTAGGGCAGCCTTCTGGGAGCTGCAGATCTCCTTGAGTTCCTGCTCTCCTCCTGCCTTGCCCTGGTTTGCACTCACACACACTTTCCCCGGAGTTTTCCTGGGAATGTTGCATCCAAGGCAGAGCAGGAAGGAGGAGAGCAGCCTCCACACACCTTGCAGCAAACCTGGGGAGACTTCCATGAGATTTTGATGTGCAGAGCCTGGCCTTGGGCTGGCAGCTCTGGCACTGACACATGGCCAGTAGGAGGGGCCAGGGTGACACTGTGGTGTCCAGCATGGTAAAACTCCAGGTGGAATTGTCCAGGAGCTGCCGGGAATGTTCCCCAGGCTTTGGGAATGCTCAGGGATGCTGTGCTGATCCTGCTCCCAGCAGCACCTCTGGGAACAGCCGCTACAGATCCCATCCTTGCACCTGCCAGTTGGAATTTTAACTGGGATCCAACACCCCCAGGCCACTGAGGTGTCCCTGCAGCTGCCACCACAGCAGTGTCCAGCACTGAAAGGGACAATATTTGCAGCCTGGATATTTCCATTGCATTTCTCTGCTGTTTGTGGCTGCCCCTGGATCCCTGGAAACCCAGGCCAGGCTGGGTGGGGCTCTGACCAAGCTGGGATGGTGGAAAGGGTCCCTGCCCTTGGCAGGGGCTGGAAGAGAGGAGCTTTAAGGTCCCTTCCAACCCCAAATGCTCTGTGGCTCTACAGTCACCAGTGACAGTTCAACAAAGCAGAAAACTCCCCCAAGTCCCCCAAACTGCATTTTTGTGATACAAATGACAGTCCCGGGGAGCACAAACTGAACAACAAACACAAACAGGAGGAAAAGCTTGGGAAGGGCTTTCCAGCCCCTTGGTGGAGCCTCCCAAATTTCTGTTGGTAACAGAGGTCTGTAAATGTCCCAGCTCTGTTCCTGACCCTCTTCAAGGGTCTAACAGCTGCTGAGGAATTCCCACTCATGCTTTGGGCTGCCAGGAGAGCTCCAGCTGGGATTTGGGCTCTGGCTGGGAGGAAGGAGGAGGCAGAGCCATCCCCTCCTCCTTCCATCAGGAGATGCTCTGGGTGTAATTCCCTGGAGTGTGGGATGAGCATACGGCCAGAGCTCCTCCACTGGGCCAGAAACGCACAGAGATTTCAGAGGCAGAACATGGCACATCACTGCTGAGGAGACAGAATGGATTCATCCCAGCAGCAGCTCCTCTGCTGGCTGGGGACTCAGAGAACTCTTCCAAGCACCTCTGTAGCTCTCGTGCCTTGGGAGAGCGGATAAATAAAAATAACTCTAAATATAACTATAACAACTATAACTGTAAGTATAACTATAAATAGATATAAATCTAGCAGGTACACACAGCAGCCAGGTGGTTTTCCACCTTCCTTTTGGGTTGTTGGAGGTTTGGCTGATCTCCCCCAGGGGCTGTGGAAAGGCTGGAGCAGGGAAATCCATCGGTGGGGTGGGATCTGGCCATGGGCAGCTCCATCCCAAACACCCCTGGAGACCTCCTGGGAGAGCTGGAACTGCTCCAGGTGGGGTGAGGCACGGGAGGTGCCTTTAAGGCAGCTCAGCCACATCCAGTGACAAATCCCAGGGATCAGGGATGTTTGGGCTTATCCCAAGGCCGGCATCCCGGAGGAGGGGGCCCATCCAGCTGTGCCCAAAGCACATCCCAGGAGAAAAGCAGGACACCGGGAGTGCTCTAAGGTGGGCTGATCCCACCTGGAGCTCCAGGCCTGGAGGGCAGGGATCAGCTCCAATCCCTTACTCAGCATTTGCAAAGCCCCACTCACTGTGGAGGGGATTTCAGATTAAGCTCTTTAAGCAACAAAGCAAGATCTCTCTTTTAAAGCTCTGCTTAATCCCATAATCCTGAGGCAAGGCCTCTCCTCCCCCTGGGGAAAAAGGAGAAGCAGGTTTTTTGCTGAGGGAGACAATAATGACTTCATCCCCACAAAATCAGGTGATATTTGCTGATTAGACACGGAAGACCTTGAGGGATTCTGGGTTTTGGATAACAATTTGAAGATTTTGAAGGAAAAAAAAACAGATACTCCCAAAACCACCCTAAAACCACGGGAAGAGACAATGGGAAGGGGGAAGGGTCCTGCTCTGGTGGCCTTGAGGGGCAAAGAGCAGAGCGGGTTTGCCTTGGCTGCAGGAGGGACTCAGGATTCTGTTATGGGACCGGGAGCAAAATCCCCAGTGCATGGCTGGGAACCATTTGGGATGGCCCCGGGGAAAACTCAGCTCTTACATGGAACAGCCCCCAGATATTATGGGATGGAAGGGACCTCTGGAGGCCTCCAGCCCAAGCTCCTCTCTCAGGGTCAGCAGCGGGGTCACTCTGGGGCTCGTCCAGGGCACAAAACCCTGCAGGGCCCGAGGCAGCCCCGCAGCCAGACCTGCCCCTGCACCTCCCACCTTCCAGGGAATGATGCCGGCCAGGGAGGAGCTGCCACCGCCCTGTGCAGGAGGTTTGGGATCTCCAGGCATAGTGAAAACAGAACAAAAGGAGCACAAAGCCAGCACAGCCCGGCCCTCGCTGTCTGGCTTTGAAGGCTTTAGATGGGAGATAAGAAACATCAAAAACTCACATTGTGTTATCAAAGGAGGAGTGAAGTCCGCAAACAGCCTAGAAAATCCGGAATCCTATTGATAAAAAATAATATCGAATCTCTAAACTATGTGAACACTCATTTTCTGTCTCACACTGATTCTGCTATGAATATTTCGGAGTTTATTCAGCACTACTCAAAGTGATTTCAGCACTAATACCAAAAGGAAGCAGCTAATGTGAGCTGGAAGCCTGTTAGAGATGTGGAGCAGGTGACTCCTGCCAACATTCCTCCAGAACTGCTCCTCCCTGGGTTCAAGTTTGGGGTCTCAGTCTGCAAGAGAGAAAAAAAATGCTGGGAGCTGCTTGTGTCAAGGGAAATGGAAACAGCTCCAATTGCAGGAGCTGTGGGGTGTTTAATGAGCTCCTTGGGCCATCCCACACCTGAGAAAGGAGCTGCAGGTGTTTCCTCTGAGGAACCAGAGTCACAGAATCTCCGGGGGTGGAAGATCCACCGGGATCCAGCCCCCAGCACCCCCGGCAGCGCTGGCCAAATGCTCCTGGAGATGCAGCAGCCTCGGGCTGGGACCTTTCCATGGCAATAAATCACATTTCTTCATGGTGGAAAAAGCCCCCTCTTCATTCACATCACTCCTTTCTATACAGTTTTACAGACCTCGTGTGGGACTGCAGTTGGTCAGGAGCTTTCTTGCCAATCCCTTTAATGGTCAGTAACAAGTTGTTACCCTCTATTGATTGGTCACTCAAACCCGGGGTGTACCTGCAGGAAAAGTTGTTTGTGAGAGATAGTTTTCATTTTTCTAAGGTGTAAAACCAGTTTATACAGATGCAGGTTGTTTTTTACCCAGGAATAGATTGTTATGTTAATGAACTGCTCCCACCAGGATTGCTTTCACATGGGAACTTGCAAAGGACTAGACTGACAAGGCCAGCCACTGATTTTAGGAGAGCAGGCCTGGTTTCATGAGGTCTTTCTTTATAATTTTTCTACCTTACTGCAAGACCTTTCCCTGGGGAAGATAAGTCTGCCCAAAGTTCCTTCACCCAATGCTGCCAGCAGCCTGTGCTGGTGGCTGAGCAGGGGAGAAGCAGCCCTTGCTGCCTCACAGGAGGGTGTGAGGGTCAGTCAGAAAGACAGAAGAGGGACTGAGGTTTTACCTGCCCAGCCTGAGCCTGGGAAAGAAGCAAAAAAAAAAAAAAGAAAGTCCAAGTGAAACCTCCAGGCTCAAACAAACACATCTCCACTGCTCTGGCTCTCAGCCACATGGTGGTTGGAGCTGGGATGGAGGTGTGTGAGGAGCTGCTCCCAGTCCAGAGCGGCTGAGGAGGGTGGGAGCCCCCAAATCCCTGAGTCCCACCTGGGTGTGCCCTGCAGGGGAAGAGGATCTGAAGCTGTTTGAGCCCAACTCCTCCCCCCCGGCTGTCCCCTCCTGTCAGGAGTTGTGCAGAGCCACAAGGACCCCCTGAGCCTCCTTTTCTCCAGGCTGAGCCCCTTCCCAGCTCCCTTATCCTCTCCTGGGGCTCCAGCCCCTTCCCAGCTCCGTTCCCTTCCCTGGACACGCTCCAGTCCTCAGGGACATCCCGGAGCTGAGATCCCCGTGGCCAGGATGCACCAACAGCAAGGACTGCACCAAACCCGTTCCACTGCAGGACTTTGCAGCCAGGTCCCATGTCCACAGCTCCTGTTAGAGATGTGGGAGCAGCCTTCCAGAGGGGGTCAGTGCCAGCCCGGGCAGGCATCGCCAGGTGCCAGTGAGGCTCAGGAGATGAGGATGGTTTGACAGGAGGCTCCAGCTTTCCCGGGAAAGGCACCCCGGGCTGCTCGTTTAACAGCTGATTATTGCTGTCTTTGATGCTCTCCCTGCTTCCCAGCCAACACGTGTTCAGCACTGAGATGATTTAACAGCTGAGCCGAGCCCAGCCCCTGGCACAGAGAGGGAGTTTAGCAGTGCTTGATCTCCCAGAGGGTGCCCCAGAGGTGAGGATTATGTTGTTATCAGCATCCCTAAAAATCCAGGTGATGGGAACAGCAGAGACATGGAAAGGATAGAGCATTTCTCCTGTCGGGATTTCACCACTTTTTTTTTATAAGTAATTGCTGGTTTCTGAATTTTTTTCAAGAGTTTCTTTGGGTTTTGGTTTTTTTTTTTTTTTTTTTTTGTATGGTTGGGTTTTTTTCTGGAGTAATTCCTTGCAAACCTTCTCATTGACTTCAGTCTGTCCTGAAGCCATGGGGATTTTTTGGTTTAGAGATTTGTATTTGGAAGATGCCTCCAGTCACTGCTCCCTGGGGGTCTGAGTCCCCATGCCCAGGTGAGGCATCCACCACCCCAGCAGCTCTAGAGGACTTTGAGCCTGTCCTGAAGTGGAACGGGGAGAAGGTGGAAATACATCCTTGAGGCAGAACTCAGCTGCAAGGAATCCCAGAATGGGTTGGGTGGGAAGGACCTCAGAGCCCATCCAGTGCCACCCCTGCCATGGCCGGGACACCTTCCACTGTCCCAGGCTGCTCCAAGCCCCAATGTCCAGCCTGGCCTTGGGCACTGCCAGGGATCCAGGGGCAGCCACAGCTGCTCTGGGCACCCTGTGCCAGGGCCTGCCCACCCTCACAGGGAACAATTCCTAATTCCCAATATCCCATCCAGCCCTGCCCTCTGGCACTGGGAAGTCATTCCCCGTGTCCTGTCCCTCCATGCCTTGTCCCCAGTCCCTCTCCAGCTCTCCTGGAGCCCCTTCAGGCCCTGCAACGGGCTCTGAGCTCTCCCTTGGAGCTTCTCCTCTTCAGGTGAGCACCTCCAGCTCTGCCAGCCTGGCTCCAGCCCTGGGAGCAGCTCTGGGCCCCCTCTGGACTTGGGCACCAGGGATGGGGCACTGGGTGGTGACAGCCATAAATCCCCTGCACTCCATGGGCTGGAATCACCCCCACTCTCCTTGGCCTCCATGGTTTCAGGGGTGGAGATCTGGCCTGGCAGCAGGAGCTGGGCTGGTGCCTGGCTGGGTCCCCTCCTCCCAGTGTCCCTGCTGGAGCTGGGGCCAGCAGCTCGGCCACCTCCAGGCCCTGCTGTGACTGCTGGGCTGGGCCAGGGAGGAGGCCCAGGAGAGGGGGCACCTGCTGAGCACCCACCCCGGGACAGCTCAGCTCCAGCAGGGCCAGGGCTTCCTTAGGAACATTTCCCTGGGATTTATTGCCTCCCCTTCCCCACAGTGAAGGAGCAGAAATGTCCTGGCTGGATGGGTCCCTCCCTCTGGCAGCTCCTGCCTCAGTTTGCAGGTGACAAAATGAGGACGATGCCCTTCCTTCAATTAATTCCCATCTCTTCTTCCTTCCCCCTCAGGGCACAGCAGCAGCTCCAACATCATAAATGATTTAGGAGCGGAGCCAGATGAAGCCAAAGCTGATGGATGACAGTGCTCTGCTTGGGGGAATGTTTTCCTGCTGGAGGTTTTTTGGAAACAAATATATTTATCCTCATGCAAAATTGAAACACAGCCCCCATTGCAGGTGACTCAGCCCTGAGTCAGGATCCAGTGGGAGCACAGCTGGAAGAGCCCATGGAGCAGCCAGGAGGGCTCCAGGCTGTGCCAGGGAAGGGGGAACTGGACAGGAGTCCTCAGGGCTCCTCAAATTCTCCCTGGCTTTAAGAGGTTAAAATTATTTTTGCCCATTCTGCCCCTCAGGATGGAACTTCCTGAGTCTCCAGGTTGGCTTTGGAAGCACCAGGTCCCCCTCTTCAGGAAGTGGCAGCCAGGACACGCTCTGTGCCTTGGCTTTGGGCAAAATCCCCCAAACCAGGCTGTGGGCGGCTCTTTGGGGGCAGTGCTGGGGGCAGGAGGGAGGATGGGGAACCCTATGGGCTGGATCACAGCACTATGGGCTGTGATCCAGATCAAAGCCTACGGAAAAGGGGATGGAATTACAGGTATTGAGTCAAATACACCTAGGGCAGCACGAGAGCATGGGCTGGTCCTGAACCGTGCCACTGGAGAGGTTCTCCCAGCTGGGACCTTCCACTGCCCTTGGCAGAACAGAAACCCTCCCTGAACTCAGGTCACTTTTTCCTGGGGTGCATCCTATTCCCTGAAAGGCTCCCTGAGGAATCCCAGCCCCCCCAGCCCGGGTACCAGCCCAGTTCCTGGAACAGGGGCAGTTCCAGGTGGGGCAGGGGGTGCTGCTGTCAGAGGGCAGCAAATCCCTGCTCCCAGCAGGGTCAGAGCCTCTGGGCCCGGCACAACCGGAGCAGGATCCCAGAGCAGGGTCCCACAGCTCCAGCTGTGCCAGCCACGTCCCCAATTCCAGGTGTCCCCAAACAGCCAGAGGGTTCTGTTCTGGGGCCTTGTGTTCTCTTGTGCCTCTAGAAGTGCTGGGTGTGAGCACAGCCTGGAGGGGTTTGGGCACTGGAAGATCCACCCTGAGCACGAGGCACTCCAGTGGAACTGCAGGAGCAAACCCTGCCCCGGCTGCTCTGGGAGCAGCTCCAGATGTGGCCCAGGTGGGTATCCTGGTCCCAGCTGCCTGGCACTCGGGGCTGTGCTGTCCCACAGGGCAGGAGAAAGCCCCATTTTAGGACATGGCAGGTGCCAATTCCCATGGGAACGCCGTGGCACTGAGCCCATGTCACCCACACTGTCCCCTGCAGTGCCCTCCCTGCCCAGCAGCCGTGGGGAGGAGCAGGGAGAGGATGGAGGGAATGCAGAGACACACAGAGGATACAGAAAGATGGAGGGAGTGTGAGAACACAGGGGAGATCAGGAGATGGATGGAAGGAGCACAGGGAGGATCAAGAAGGATGGAGGGAACCACAGGGAGCACCAGGGAGAGGAATGGAGGGAGCCCAGGGAGGATCAGGAGAGGCCTCTCAGCTCCAGTGAGTCCTCTCAGTTGGCCTTGTGGGGGTGGGACCCTGTGTGACAGGGACAGCAGGGACTGGGTGTCCTGGGGGGCTGCAGAAGAAATGGCACCAATACCAAGGACAGGGCAGATACAATTTTCTTTGGAGCCCCCTGGATTCCAAGGGAAGGCACTGTCAGGGTGCTGTGGAGCACCTCACACCACAAGCTGATTCCCGTGGCAGCCCCAGGATCCTCCAGCACTGGGGCTCCTCTCCCAGAGCAGCTCCTGCAGCTGCCAGCGCTCCCAGGGGCCAGCAGAGAACTGGGATGGCCTGGGAGGGTCCTGCCAGGGAGGTAGGTGTGGGATGGAGGGAATTTAGGAAAGAGGGAGAGGTGCTGAAGGGCTGGGATCCATCGAGGGGAATGTGCTGGGTCCAGGTGGACACCGAACACACCAAGCCCCAAAATTCCAGCTGATGGTCCAGGGTTAACTGGAGGCTTGTGTCCAGGGCAGGGAACAGAGCTGGGAAGTGTCTGGAGCACCAGGAGCAGCTGAGGGAGCTGGGAAGGGGCTCAGCCTGGAGAAAAGGAGGCTCAGGGGGCCCTTGTGGCTCTGCACAACTCCTGACAGGAGGGGACAGCCGGGGGGTCGGGCTGTGCTCCAGGGAACAGGGACAGGAGGAGAGGGAACGGCCTCAGGCTGGGCCAGGGGAGGGTCGGGGTGGACAGCAGCAGGAATTTCCCCATGGGAAAGGTGGTCAGGCAGTGGAAGGGGCTGCCCAGAGCCCTCCCTCCACCTCCCTGGGGTGGAGTGCCCATCCCTGGCAGTGCCCAAGGCCAGGCTGGATGCAGCTTGGAGCAGTCTGGGACAGTGGAAGGTGTCCCTGCCCATGGCAGGGGTGGAACAGGATGGGCTTTAAGGTCCCTCCAACCCAAACCATGCCAGGATTCTGTGATTTTTTTAAAAACATACTCAGGAAAGGCACCCACTATCCATCGCCCACCCAATGTTCTCCCTTCCACCCCACATCTGTTAGGAAAGGGCTCTTATACAACATTTGTGCTTCTCATCTCCTTCCAATTAACCTCCCACCCTCCCTGACAAACCCTGCTCAGCAGCCACACCAGAGGTGCTCTAGGAAAAACTCCTTTATTTTCCTTCTGCTTTAGAAACTCTGTACAGCTTAAGAAAAGAGGCTGTTTTTAAAAAGCAATGGAACCCCCATGTCAGGGCTGCTCCATCTACAGCACCAGGCACACCCAGCTGGAGCCCAGCAGGGCTCTGACGGATGGGAGCTGGTGCATAGGGCTGCTGGGAGTGGGATAACACTGCTCCTAAACCTCATTCCCAAAGCCTTGAGGTTTGAAGACACTTGGAGAGGTATCAGAAGCTGCAGGTGGTTATCCATAGGGGTGCTGTTACATCATTCCCAAGGTTTGGCTTCTTGGGAATGGGGTTTTTACAGGAAATGGCACCAGTGTGTAAAATACCTGAACCTGAACAAAGTCCCTAAAATGATGCTCCCAGCAGAGATCAGCTTTTGGATCCAGGTCTGGCTGTGGCCCTGATCCAACCTTGTGGGGCTGAAATCCCCTGGCATTTTTCCTTGGGGATGTGGAATGTTTTGCTGCCAGTCTCTCCTTACACAGGAGTCCAAGGAACCCTCTGGCCCCATGTCCCACTCCAAACATTCCCCACTGAGATCCCAGCACTGCCCACCCCCACCCCTGCTGCTGAACCAGTTCTGATTCATCGCAAGAGAAGAACATTATCAGTATTTTCATCCAGGAAGCCCAAGAAACAGGAGGGAAGGGTAAAATCCAGGCTGGACCCCCTTCCCAAACATCAAGATAATCCAGGTGGGTGGATCCAGAACGGGTGGCAGCCTGAAATGGGAGTCCTGGGAAGCCCAGGGTGCGGGAGCCCAGCCCTCAGCAACCCGAGGTGTCCCGTGCCTTGTTCTTCCGCTGGAATCTCACATCCAAGGGGTCGAATCCCCGTTCTCTGGCCCCAAAGAGGGCCCAGGGAGGAGTTCTGGCTGTGTACTCAGCTGCTGTGAAGGTCCTGGAGCCACCGCTGCGCTCGTGCTCCCTGACCAGCTCCTGGAAACGGCCGTAGTCGATCCAGGTCCTCCACTCGCCATCCACCTGGAACTGCAGGAGAGGAGACAGTGAGGGAGCACCAACCCCAGGGTGTGCTGAGCAGCTGGGTGGGGATGAGCTGGGATCCCCAGCTGGGTAATTCTGCATCACATGGAGCTGCAGGTAAAGCCGTCCAGAGGCTCCTGTAGGATACAGCTTCAGTAGGAAAACAGGAGGGACTCAGGAGCCAGCAGGGAACTGATTCTCCACCTCTGTGCTGCCCTTGTGAGACCTCCCTGCAGAGCTGCTTCCAGCTCTGGAAATCTCAGCACTGAAACAACCTCATGTTGCTGGAGCAGGCCCAGAGGAGGCCCAGGAGTGCTCCCAGCAGAGCCCTTTCCTCTAGAGCCAGGCTGGCAGAGCTGGGAGTGCTCACCTGGAGAGGAGAAGGCTCCAGGGAGAGCTCAGAGCTCCTTCCAGGACCTCAAGGGGCTCCAGGAGAGCTGGAGAGGGACTGGGAACAAGGCATGGAGGGACAGGACAGAGGGAATGACTTCCCAGTGCCAGAGGGCAGGGCTGGATGGGATATTGGGATGGAATTGTTCCCTGGGAGGGTGGGCAGGCCCTGGCACAGGGTGCCCAGAGCAGCTGTGTCTGCCCCTGGATCCCTGGCAGTGCCCAAGGCCAGGCTGGACATTGGGGTTTGGAGCAGCCTGGGACAGTGGAAGGTGTCCCTGCCATGGCAGGGGTGCCACTGGGTGGAATTTAAGGTCCCTGCAACCCATCCCAGGATCCTGTGGTATCTCCATGAGGGCTGCACTGTTGGATGCTTTGCTGGAGCCTTCAAAGTCTCCAGATCCTCCCCCAGTTTCCAGGAGGGAGGCTCCTAAAATGCCTCCCCACGCCTTCCCAGGTGTCTGCCCTTGCCCTTGACACTCCCATGGGAAAGCCCTTGGTGTGGGGAGCTGGGAGAGCTCTGCAGGACAGGTGTGGATTTGGGGCCATGCCCAGGTACCCCTGAGAAGGGACCTTGCCAAGGTTACCTCAATCCCAGCATGGGACTGTGGCTCCAGGGCAGCCCAGCCTGGGACAATGGCCCAGGAGCAGCACCTGAGGCACGTGCCAAGGGATTGGGATGGATTTGGGATGGATTTGGGTGACTCTGGACAGGGCAGGAGGGCTGTGGTTGGGAACGGGGGAGATGAAGAGGTTTAATGACACAAATCCTCTTTCCATGTGAAGAATGGCTCACTTTGACAAGCTGGAGCTGCATTTGTCTCCCAGACCTGCTCTGCCCATTTAGCCCCAGCCTTTGCTGAAGCCTCAATTAGGATTTATCTCAGCTAAGAGCTTATTACGCATTTAATCCAAAAAAAGAGGGAAAACAGACCGGCTCCTTGGTTATTGTGGGCTTTTTCCCCCCCAAACTTGATGGCTGTGCATTTCAAATGGCACTTGACTTTGTGCCCAAGAACTAAAAGCTTTTTTGGTTGGGAAAACTGCTGACACCCCTGAAATTCTGCACTCAGCCGTGGCTGATGCTCCTCCATCCCTGCCCATGGAATTACAGTGTGTCCCTGCCGGGGCTGCAGCCAGGAGGGGACACTGCAGAATCACAGCACTGGGAACCAGTCCTGGCATCAATCAAGGGGCCCAAGGCTCACTTCTCTTGTGCCAAGGTGGGGACGTGTGTGAGGCCACCAGGAGAGCAATGGCAGAGGAGACATCGTGCCACCTGAAAGGAAAAATCCTGAGCCCAAGGAGGATCAGGGCTCTGCAGAGCTGAGCTCCCCCCAGAGCTGGGGAGGTGACAATGTCACACCTGACACCAAACTCTGCTCCCTCCGGGTTTGACCCACGAACACTCAGCAAATTAAAGGGCAAACCCCAAACCAGAGGATCCAGCAAGGCCTTTAAGGCCCAAGGGGGATTGGCCTCCCACTGCCAGAGGGTTGGATGGACACGGGGAGGGAATTCTCCCTACTGACGGTGGGGAAGGGCTGGGATGGAATTCCCAGAGGAGTTGTGGCTGCCCCTGGATCCCTGGCAGTGGAAGGTATCCCTGTCCATGGCAGGGGTGGCACTGGATGGGTTTGAGGTCCCTTCCCACCCAAACCCCTCCATGATTCTGTTCCCCATTCCTACCAGAACAACCAAGCTAGGATCCATTCCAAAGCAGATCAATCAATAATCACCATTTTTAGTGCAGTGAATGAACCACAACACCAGAGGGGCAAGGGTGTCATGGGGAGAAATGGCTCCTGCTGAGGAGTAAATCACAAACCCAGAGTGGGGAAGAACAGCCTCAACTGCCGTACTGGAATTTTCAGCTTGGATTTAACAATGTTGTGATTGTTCCACAGGGAACAAAAGATTTTCGGCTCAAAGCAGTTTCACAGCCTCCATTTAACAGGGGAGCCAACCCTAAACATCCCTGGGATCCCACCCTAACGTGGGCAGGTGTTTTAGGGAACTGTTCACTGCCTGTGGAGCCCTTCAGGGTGATAAATACATTGACACAAGGTAAATGGCTGAGAGCCCTCCCCTGGTTCTTCCCTAAGCTGGAATCACAGAGTGCCACAGCTCCTTCAGCTGGCCCTGGGCTGAGCTGGAAAGGGAAACTCTCCCTCCCCGAGGGCCCTGCCCAGCACTGGGGTGACTCAGGAGTCTTCCTTTGGAGCTCCTGGAGCCCCTGAGCTCCAGTCCCCAAGGTCTCAACACCCACTGCTCTCCACAGATGTGGCACAGATGCACAGCCAGGAAAACCCTGATGGAATCCTGCAGATCCTCCAGGGCAAGGAGCACTGCTCCAGGAAGGCATTAATGATGGGATACAAGAGGCACAGGAATGAGGGGAAATGAAATCAGCTAAACAGGTGTAAGAGACAGTCCAAAGTTTCCCTCATTTGCCTCACGACCATCACAAGAACAGAGAACAGGACCACTGAAGACCTTTATCGGAGTTCTGGCCTGGCTGAGGTGGATGCTCACCAAGGGATTGCTCACAGCTGTGTCCACAGCGCTTCCAGCAGGGCCTGCCAAGGGGCAACTCACCCTGTATGCTTACACCTGCTTCATGACAATGGCCCAGGAATTTCCCCACCTCTTGGCCAAATGAACTTTCAGGGGTAACTTTGGTAGCCCCCCATGGAAAATCCTTCATCTGCTCCACTACCACCGTGACGGACGGAGGTTGAAGCCCCCTCCCAAGGACTGAGACTGAGACCCCTGGAATTCTGGTATAGGGGTGCTGGCCTGACTGAAGCAGAACACTGCCAAGTGTTGCCTGCCGGTGTGTTCACTGGACCTAGACTGGTTTCCCATAAAAACCAGTCCTGAAACAAAGGGTCCCGCTCACTGCTGAGAACATGGACTGTCTGTACCCGTCTTCAATACCTGTTCCCCCTCAGCAATTTCAAGGACTTATTCTTTATTGTATCTGTTCCCCCTCAGTGATTTCAAGATCTGTTCCCCCCTCAGCAAAGGACTATAATAGATCCCTGAGTTAACCAGGACTTTGAGATTCTCCCCAACGTCACAAGGCGAATTTCCCACCGACAGGAGCACGAGGATCTCATCTCTACGTTTGGTAGCTATATGCCCTCTCTCTCTCTCTTATCTCTTTTCTAATCCTCAATTGCATTTGCTGTGGTCATTCAATAAAAGGTGTATTTGTTTTGATCAATACTGAAATCCCCTCTGTGTTGTTTTTTGCACTCTGAGATCAGCTAACAAACCATCACGACCTCCTGCTTGTATGAGCTGATCGTGACACCTGGGCACCAAGATGCTCCAGGCCCTCCTCATCCTCATCCTCCCAGCCTGAGCTGGCCCCGCTCCAGGAGCTCTGTCCCTGCTGTGCTGAGGATCCAGAGGTGCCCCAGGGCTGGGATCCCTCCCCGACCTGCTGGGTCAGGACAATGAATTCATTAATTACCAATTCATTAACCCCAGGGCTCTCTGCTGGCCCAGGGACAGCTCAGGGTCCCCCAGGCCCCTTCCTGGCACCGCAGCAGGAACGGGACAGCCCCGGGACAGGGCTGGCCTGGGACAGGGCCTGTCCCTCACAGAGCCCCGAGCCAAACTGGGAGAGATCCATGGATCCATACACCCAGACTGGGATAGACCCATAGATCCACATATGCAAACTGGGAGAGATCCATACAACCAAACTGGGATAGATCAATAGATCCATGTATCCAAACTGGGATGTATCCGAACTGAGATATATCCATGTATCCAAACTAGGACAGATCCATATATCCAGACTGGGATATATCCATGTATCCAAACTAGGACAGATCCATATATCCAGACTGGGATATATCCATATATCCAAACTGGGACAGATCCATATATCCAGACTGGGATATATCCATATATCCAAACTGGGACAGATCCATATATTCCTACGTCCAAAGTGGGATAGTTCCATATATCCGGACTGGGATACATCCATCCACACAAGGTGGGATATATCCATCAGAAACGGATCAAATGGAGAGCCGGGTTCCCTGGAAGCATCTGCAGAGCCGACGGAGCCCTCCCTTTGCTCCTGAACTGCCAGGAGTGGCCCTGACCAGGACAATTCCATCACTCCTCTTTGGCAGTAGATTCACAGCTGCTCTCACCACAGCAGGAGCAGCTCCTGAAATCCATCAACATTCCTGAAGGAGAAGAGCCACGCTCCAGATTGCTTTTCTTATCAACATATTTGCAGAGGCAGTTTGGGGGGGTGGGATCTTGTGCACAGATTAAGGACAGTCCAGGAGGACCATGCACTACATTCCCCCAGACATGAACACTGCTGAGAAATAATCCCAGGTGTATCTGACAGGATAAAATATGGGACAGAGGCTGGGATGTGACACAGGGAATGCTGAGGAATGGATGCAGCTAAAACCAATTAGTTTGTCCTACCAAGGGTAATGTTGTATTTCCCTCAGAGCCAACCAGGCTGGCACAAGGAGGCTCCTCCTGAGCCACTCACTCCAGTCCTGCACCACACACATCCAGAGGATTTTCAGGGAAGGACTGAACAGCACAGGAGAGAGTGGAGCAGAGCAGGAGGAAAAGAAAGAAAAGGCTGTGAGGGATCCTGCACACCCCATCCCTGCAGGGCTGGAAGCCCAGGGTCCATCCTGGATGGAGAACTCCTCTCCTTGGAGCTGTGCTGCCCTCCAGGATCCCAGGGGAGCACAGGGGGAGTGGGGGAGACCCCCGAGCTTTGGGGCTGCCTCAGCTCCACTTTGGTGAGAATCCTACAAACAGTGGGGCTGGAAAACTACTCCAGGATCACAAAGTCCAACCATTCCCAGCACTGCCAAGGCCACCACTGCCCATGTCCCCAAGTGCCACATCCACAGGGCTGTTAAACCCCTCCAGGCACAGAGACACTGACACTGCCCTGGGCAGCTGTGCCAGGGCTGGACAACCCTTCCAGTGAGAAATTTTCCTCCCTGAGCCTCCCCTGGCCCAGCCTGAGCCATTCCCTCTTGTCCTGTAGAAGATTCAAGGATACAAAGTCCTCAAATCCAACAAATGGATTTTCTCTGGGGGATGCACAGGATTCAATGGTTAAATTCAACAATTTTCACAGAGTTTTAAGGACCATACACCAAAAATAACAATCAGCGGCCAGCAGCGGAACCAGCCCCACAAAAAAACCCACAAACAAACAAAAAACCCAACCCAGAACAAACAAAACCTGCCCCTTCCAAACCAAACAAAAATAACCACAGAAAAAAACCCAAAAGCTCCCCACAAAGACAAACCCTCAAAATCACAATAAACAAAAATAAAAGAAAACAACACAATTCCACCAAAAAATCCAAACACTCTAAAACAGGGGAAAAAACCCAAACCCAAATGAAATACCAGAAAGAAACTCCAAATCCCTCCCCCAAAAAATAAACCTGAAAAAACCAAAACCAAGCAAAAAACCCCATATCAAACAAAAAACCTCAAAGCCAACCAAACCCCAAACCAACCCAAGCTCACCAAAACCATAAAAAAAAAAAAAAAAACCCAAACAAAACCCAAAGCAGACTGAGACTCCTCCCAAAGTAAACCAAACCCCAAAACAAACAAATGCAAAAAAAAACCCGACAAGAAATCCTAAACCAAACCCAAATGGCACACAAAAAACAACCAACCAAACAAAACCCCAAAGCCACCAATGAAACACTTGGTGCACAGAGAGTCTGACCCACACCCACCTCTGGGGACACATGTCTGTGTTGTCAGAGGGACAGACAGACACTCGTGAGCTGTGCACAGGGCTCTCCAGCTGCTGGAACTGCAGTCCCACAGCAGCAGCTGGCAGGGGCAGATCCATCCTGCTCTGTGCCTGGCTCACCTTCCCAACCCCCAGCACAGGAACTTCCCTCCTTCCCCAGCCTCTGCCCTGGGACATGGAGCACCCTGGGCTGAAGGAGCTGGGGGCTGGAAGGAGCTGGGGGGCTGGTGCAGGAGCTGGGGGGCTGGAGAAGGAGCTGGGGGGGCTGGAAGGAGCTGGGGGGCTGGAGAAGGAGCTGGGGGGGCTGGAGCAGGAGCTGGGGGGCTGGAGCAGGAGCTGGGGGGGCTGGAGCAGGAGCTGGGGGGCTGGAGAAGAAGCTGTCAGAGCAGAGGTGACACCCAGGTGGGACCCAGGAGTGAGATCCCCCTGAGCCCTGTGTCCATCAGTGGCCACTTCGCTGGGCACAGCATCAAAAGGGAAAATTATCTGGATGGCTCCGTCCTGAACTCCTCCATTTCCCTCTGGGGACAGTCCATCCCTGGGATAAAGCAGCAGCTTTGCACCTTCCCACAGGCTGCCAATAAACACAGCACACTGCACCACCTGCCAGCACCAGCTCCCCAAGACAAACAAATAATTCCCAGAATTATGACCCCTTTCTCACCTCATTAAGGCTCACAATTATTTAAGGCTCCCCTTGTTTGACAGGGGAAGTGACTGAACTGGAGTCACTCAGCAAAAGAAGGAGAAATATTGTGTGAAATTACACTGAACAGGGTCACAGCACTTGGCAAAAGCCTGCAAACTCCTTTTGAATTATAATCCCAACCTCAAGCTTTAGGAGGGAATTGAACCAGTTTTTAAATTGCAGGTGAGGTAAGACATGGTAATAATGGCTTTAAGATGAAGGAGGGCAGGGTTAGGTGGGATATTGGGAATTAGGAATTGTTCCCTGTGAGGGTGGGCAGGCCCTGGCACAGGGTGCCCAGAGCAGCTGTGGCTGCCCCTGGATCCCTGGCAGTGCCCAAGGCCAGGCTGGACACTGGGGCTTGGAGCAGCCTGGGACAATGGGAGGTGTCCCTGTCCAGGGCAGGGGTGGCACTGGATGGGGTTTAGGTCCCTTCCCACCCAAACCATTCCCTGACTGATCCCACAAGCAGTGAGATGCCAGGCACACAGAGCTGAGTCTCTCCACATCCCAGTCCATGGGGCTGAAGGAAAACCAGCACAGGGACACAGCCCTGGGAACAACCAAGCCTTAAATCCCTCAGCAGCTCTGCAGACAGGATCTGGGAGCAGCCACCAGCACCACAGTTCCTATCAGTTTCAGCTGGGAGCAGTGAGCAGCTCTGCAGTTCCACCCTCAGTGATTCAGCCTGTGCCCAGGAGCCATCAGAGGTGTCAGGGCAGAGGGAACTCCTCCAGAGGCAGCACATGGAATGCCTGGAGATGGAATTCACTGTTCTGGAGATGGAATTCACTGTTCTGGATCCCCAAAGAGTGGGACAATCTGAACTGCCCTGAGCTGAGCCCAGCAGAGCCACAGCCCATGGAATCCTGTGCTGATCCCCCTGACCCCGGGGCGCTGTTCCAAGGGAAGGTTCTTTATGGCAGATTTGGGGTTTTTAATCCCTGCCCAGTTGCCAATGGACCCAGGACTCCACCTGGTAGCTCCCACTCCCAGAGACAGAAGTCAGACAACTTCAGCACAATGGAGAGCTGCTTATCATCACTGACACAGCCAGGCCAGCAGAGCCACCTTCCTGCTGCCAGGAGACAAGGGAGAAAACCTTCAGGAATTCCATCATTTCCTGCTCACAGCTGCTCTAAGGAGGCTGCTTGGCTGCTGAGACACCCTGTCCACACCTGGGGCCACCTTGTCCACAGCTGGGCTCCACACCATCCCTGCTCTGCTACAGATCCCAGGATGTTCCACCTCTTTGTGACCCTCTCCTCCAGGTTTGGTTTCCCTGTGGTACTCTCCCTGGATCACAAGGACAGCTCCCACTCTCTGAAGGACAGAGGCAGGAAGGAACTGAACGTGATGGACTCTTTGTGCCTGATGCACCCTTGTCAGGGGATGTGCAGCTGGCAGTGAAGTGCTTCCTCTTCCTCCCTAAATACAGCTGGGATGCTCAGCGTGGGATGCTCAGCATGGAACACTGCAGTGCCTGTCCCCGAGCTGTGCCCGCACCACGAGGAAAAGGCCAAGTCCCTCCTGGCTGGGACGATTTTGTGGATGAAGGACAGGGATGGGCACCTCTGGCCAGGCTGCTCCCTGTCCCCAACACCTGCCCTGGGGTGCTGTGACACCCCAGCACTACAGCCACACAGAATCCTGGGCTGGTTTGGGCCCATCCCATCCCACCCCTGTAGGGCAGGGACACCTTCCACGATCCCAGGCTGCTCCAAGCCCCAGCCTGGCCTTGGGCACTGCCAGGGATCCAGGGGCAGCCCCAGCTCCTCTGGGCACCCTGTGCCAGGGCCTGCCCACCCTCACAAGGGCGTTTGGGTATGGGAATTGAACTTCTTGAAGGGATGTCCCCAGCAGCCTGTCCCTTGTGGATGCCACGGTGCCCCTGCCATGCTGGGGAACACAAGGCTATCCCAGACCACATCCAGGAGGGAGAGAATCCAGCTGGTGAGGCAAGGAAGGCTGGAGCACAGAGCTGCACCTGCAGCACAAGGGAGTGTCTGGAGCCAGAGAGGGGACACTCTGCTTGTGCAGTCTTGGCTGTGGGCTGGAGGGAGGTGGGTGTTGGTCCCTTCTCTCAGCAACAAGTGACAGCACAAGCGGAAATAGTCACAAATTGTGCCAGGGGAGGTTCAGGTTGGATATCAGGGAAATTTCCTCACTGAAAGGGTGGTCAGGGCCTGGCACAGCTGCCCAGAGCATGAGGTGGAGTCCCCATGCCTGGAAGTGTCCCAAAGGTGTGTGGATGTGGCACGTGGGGACATGGTGGTGGTGCTGGGTGGCCAGTTGGACTTAATGGTCTTGGAGAGCTTTCTCAACCAAATCCCAGGCCTGTCTGATTAATGAAGGCAGAAAGGGCTGATGGCAGCAGGGTGCTGAGCCCACCCTGCTCATGTCACCCTGTGAGCTGAGACCTCCAGACAGAGCAGGCACTGGAATTTCAGGAGCATTCCCTGAGCTGTGCATTCCCCAGTGAGCTGAAATCAGCCCTGGGGTCCCAGGGGTGCTCAGACATGGAACCCTCCTGTCCTGCCCCAGAGCTCTGGGACCCCAGTGCCTCAGCCTGCCTGAGGGCAGCAGCAGCACTGACTGAACTGGCCAGAAACTGGTGCTGTAAAGCCCCAGGGAGCTGGAAAACAACCACCTGCTCCAGGGGGGAAAGGGTTAATGAACAAAATGGGGTGGAATCTTCAGGACAAGGACAGGGTGGAACACACATGGAAAGTAAATCCAGCACCTTAGGGCACAGGGATTTAGTCCAGAAATTACCAAGATATTGAATTCCTTCAGAGAAATCCTCCCTGCAAGGCAGCTGCAGCTCCTTCCCCCTTCTCAGGAGCTCTTTTGGTCCTCCTGAGGGTGCACTGAGTGTCCCAGCCAGGAACAGCAGCAGCCCCAGGCCTGTTTCTGGTAAAGGTCCCTGGAATTAACTGTTCCATTAGAAAGTTGCTGCTGTGTCAATATCTCAGCCCATTAATTCCAAGTGATGCCATAAATCCCATTTTTGTGACCATGGTTTATGGGATTTACTCAAAAGCAAAGAAAATTACTCAAGAATTCAGCACTGTTGCTAGAGAATCAAAGAGGATGGAGCCCAAACACCAGGCAGCTCCCAAAGAGGGATGGAAACCAGGGGAAGGCCAGGAGGAGGATGCAGGAAGGGCAGGGAAGAGGAGATCCCAGCCAAGGGAAGGCTGCACCCAGCTCTGACTATCCCCACTCATCCCTCAGGCTCCAGCAGAACCCACCCATCCCTGGCAGTGCCCAAGGCCAGGATGGGCAGGGATTGGAGCAGCCTGGGACAGTGGGAGGGGTCCCTGCCATGGCAGGGGTGGCACTGATGGGCTTTAAGGTCCCTCCCCACTCAAACCAGACTGGGATCTGAGGAGCTGACACCCAGTGCCCCAAAGCCATGGAAATGCCAGGAAGAGATGGATCCTCAGGGCATGGGGAGCAGGGCACAGGGGCTGCTCTCTGGGGTGATCTTTAGGGCTGTGGGAAGGGTAAGTGAAATCCAGTATCTTGCTTGAGGATTCAGTTTTTAGGACTTTTTGAGCTCCCCTGGGATGCAAAGCTCTCTGAGGTTCAAGTGGGACCCATCCTCCCCTGAGGCCTCCCAGGAGCACCTCCCAGAGAGCAGAACCCACTGCTGGCCAGCAGGGAAAGGGATGTGTGTGTGGGAAGGGACCTGGAGGCTGAACAGGAGACTTTTAGGATCCTGAAGGCCCCCAGGTGCCCCAGTTCCCATCTGGGGGCCACCCCGTGACCTCTGGAGAGAGAAAATAACACTGCATTCCCCAGTGAGCCTGCAGTTTGCTTTCCTTAAAATCCCTTTTCTCCCTAAATCCCTGCCCTTAAGAAGAGAATGCCCTCTTGCACTGTCACTCATCACAAGCAGGTGCTAATCAACGAGTCCCATCCAGCCCAGGCAGCAGCTGCGGGAGGGATTATTCCTGACATTCCCAGACCCCTTCCTACAGGCTGGCATTCAATGACAGCATTAAACTTATCAGGAGCATTGTTTGAACACCTCCAAACTCAGACCTAGGAAAACACAGTGAAATAAATCACATTTCTTAATGATTTTTATCACACTCTTCCTGCAACTCCTTATTTTTAAGGACCCCTTTGATTTTGCAATTACTCCAGTTTGATCAGTCCCAGAGCACAGGTTTTCCTGCAAATAATAGGCACTGACAGATTATATTCTCCACTAGAGCCTGAAACTCAAAAATTAAACCCTAATGGAAATAAATTTATTTTTATTAGCTATTTTAGCACCGAGGACAGATTGCTTCCCACAGACACCCTCTGCTAATGGCTGTGGAAGTAGAAGCAGCTGTTGAATTCCTCCTGGACAGGTACCAATTTATTCTCTTTGCTAATGGTGTTACTTAAATTCTGCCTCAAGAAGGCTTCTGCAATCTGTTTGTTTGCTTTCCTGGACCTTACAATGCAAAAGGAGATTTTGCTTTCTCAGGAACAGTTGCCAGTGGCAACAGCCAGGAGTGAGACTGTAAATAAAGCCAATTTAAGATGAGATCAAACACAACCAGTGCCAGGTGTGCTGGTTTTCTCTGCTCCTTCCCAGCTGCTCCATTTGCAGATTCCAAAGTAGGTTTAGATTGCATATTTGGGAGAAATTCCTCCCTGTGAGGGTGGGCAGGCCCTGGCACAGGGTGCCCAGAGCAGCTGTGGCTGCCCCTGGATCCCTGGCAGTGCCCAAGGCCAGGCTGGACATTGGGGCTGGGAGCACCTGGGATCATGGAAGGTGTCCCTGCCATGGAATGGGATGGGCTTTAAGGTCCTTCCAACACAAAGCATTCCAGCAATCGACAATTTCATCACATGCCCAGCTG
The DNA here is from genome assembly GCF_017590055.1 of Onychostruthus taczanowskii. Classification (NCBI taxonomy): domain Eukaryota; kingdom Metazoa; phylum Chordata; class Aves; order Passeriformes; family Passeridae; genus Onychostruthus; species Onychostruthus taczanowskii. The sequence goes on along the minus strand of NW_024506552.1, from coordinate 811,076 downwards.
GCACATTATTATCTTTTTCTGCTGTCCTTCTATTAATCTTTTCTGAAGCTCAGAAAGCAAATATGTACTCATTATTTTTCATTTCCTGCATCCTTTAATTTTTTTTTTTGGCATTTCATTTGTATTTAATTTCGTTTCCTTTCCAATTTTTATTCTTTATTTTTATTTCCCTCCATCCTTTAATTTTTTTTTTTTTTTTTTGGCATTTCACTTGCATTTAATTTCATTTCCTTTCCAGTACTTGAAGGGGAGTCAAACCTTCCCAGCAGGACCTATTGCAAGGGCTGATGGATTTAAACAGCAGCAGGGTCGATTTCCATTGGATATAAGAGAATATTTTTCACCATGAGGGGGGTGAGGCCCTGGCAGAGGTTGCCCAGAGAAGCTGTCATGACAATGCAGACCCTGAGGGGCTGGAGCATATCCAGGGAAGGGAGTGGTGCTGGGAAGAGGCTGGAGCCCCAGGAGCAGCTGAGGGAGCTGGGAAGGGGCTCAGCCTGGAGAAAAGGAGGCTCAGGGGGCCCTTGTGGCTCTGCACAACTCCTGACAGGAGGGGACAGCCGGGGGGTCGGGCTGTGCTCCCAGGGAACAGGGACAGGAGGAGAGGGAACGGCCTCGGGCTGGGCCAGGGGAGGGTCAGGGTGGGTTTTGGGAAAATTCCTTCCTGGAATTTGTTCTCCAGACCTGGCCCAGCTGCCCAGGGCAGGGGTGGAGTCCCCAGCCCTGGAGGAGTTTAACAGCCCTGTGCATGTGGCACTTGGGGACATGGGACAATGCAGCCTTGGCTGGGGCAGTGGTTGGGCTTTTCCAACCCAAATGATTGTGTGGTTTTCTGATTCAAATATGGTGATTCTGCCTCTGGAGAGGTGGCTCAGAGCAACAGGAAAATAACAGAGCATCCCTTGGGTCTGAGTGGCATCCAGGGGTGTGAAGGGCTGGAATCCTGGGGCACACCTTGGATTCTCCTGGCCAGTGACTGGAGGGGCTTGGGAAGCATTGGAATGGGCTGCCCAGGGCGGGGGTGGAGTCCCCATCCCTGGAGGGGTTTAACACAGGTGTGCATGTGGCACTTGGGACATGGGTCAGCAGTGGCCTTGGCACTGCGGCTGGACACAAAGAGCCAGAGGGCTTTTCCAGCTGAAACCATTGGGGATAACTCTGGAGAATAAGGCTGTTAGAAGCAGAGAAGGCAGCTGTGCCCTCCCCAGGCAGGCTCACCTTGCTGTGGGCCAGCAGCAGGCAGTTGGAGTGCTCGTGCTCGCAGGCGATGCCGTACTCTGGGAGCAGCCGCGCCAGCTCCTGCACGAAGCTCACCACCTCCCCGTGCCACGGCACGTTGGCCATGGTCAGGCTGCTGGCAGAGCTCTCTCCGCAGTAGGTCACACCCTGGGGACACAGGGAAACAGGACAGTCAGCTCAGCAACCCCAGCCCTGGCAGTGCCAGCCACAGCAAACCCTGCAGCTGCCAGCTCTGCCCCCTCACACCCGATCCCATGGCAAGGTCACAGATCTCTAGATGGCATCAAAATGGGTCCCTCCCGCAGTGACACATTCCCAAAGCACCGTGCCAGGTGTCCCCAGCAGTGACTCAGAGGCTGGGCTTGATCCTGGAACACTGCTTTAACAGGAAAAGGCAGGATGCTCCCGAGTGACCAAGGGACCTTGGAGAAGGTCACTGGGGCTGGAAATGAGACAAGTCTGGAAGAGTCTCATGGGCAACCAATGCCATGTCAGTGGGACAGTCCCAAAGATCCTGTCCATGTGCCACAGAGCTCTGGGCCTTTTCCTTCCAAGCCCAGGCTGTGATATTTCTGCCGTGCCCTGCCTGTACCCAAACCCAGCAGGTCCCTGGGTGAGCTGTACCCATCCCATGCACTCGGAGCTGATGGGCACTGGGAGCATCCCTGGCACAGCAGAGACCGACACAAAGCTCAATCCCTCCATGGTGGGAGCACTGGAGCTTTGGGAAGCAGCTTCTGGATAATGTTCTGGAAGCACCCCCAGAACTGCCCCTCAGAGGTGACATCATTCAAGGACACCTCCCCTGCAGATCCTGGGGTGTCAGAGAAAAGGGGCTCCTGCTCCAGCTCCCTCCCCAACCAGGCATGGATGGAGAGCCTGGAGCAGGACTCGTGTCCCTCTGTCCCCACACAGAGCCAGGACACGAGCACTGCCGCTCTGGAGGACTGCTCAGGGAGTGGAAAACCTCCAGCTCTCCCCCACCACATCCACCACTCTCTGCCTCTGAATCCAGAATTCCTGAGGCTGGAAAAGCCCTCCAGGATCACCAAGTCCAGCCTGTGACTAGTCCCCACTGTGTCACCCAGCTCAGAGCACTGAGTGCCACACCCAAGCCTTCCTTATCCAGCCACACCATTCAGGGACCAGTTACTCCTAATTTGGAGATGTGATCACCTGAACCTCCTAAATTACTGATTTAGTCTCAGCCATGACCTCAAACTTGCATTTCCTTCTTCCCTTCCCTTCCCTTCCCTTCCCTTCCCTTCCCTTCCCTTCCCTTCCCTTCCCTTCCCTTCCCTTCCCTTCCCTTCCTGTTTAGCCAGTGTATGACACAAAACCCTTGGACAGCACAGAACACTGAATGCTCCTTGCCCTGTAATTTGCCCCACAGCACAAGCAGCTCAGTGGGTGGTGAGCACTCAGTGTCACCCACTTGGGGTGCAGACCCTGCTCAGCTCTAGGGTGTCTTTCAATGTCTGCTTGAAAATATTTCACAGCCAGGATCACGACCCCCATCAATTGCTCCCAATCAAATAATTCACTGCCAATTTCCCAGCAATTCATCTGCCATCCCTGAGAGGAGATCACACACCATATCCCAGGGCTGGTCACAACCCTGGTGCCCAAAGGGCAAACAGAACAAAGGGCTTTTTCTCCAGACACCACCCAGCCCCTCTGCCCCTCTCTCTGCCTGGTTCCAGCCCCTCTGCTCTTGGGCTGAGCTCTTTTATTCCAGTCACAAAATCTCATCAAGCACCAGCCTTTACAACACAGTTTTATGGATGTTGTGTCTGGCCTGCTCCTGGTTTTCCCCCTGGGAAGAAGACTTTGACCTCTTTAAATGGAATTTGCATCCAGGTTCATGTGTGGCACGGCCATGGCACCTGCTCCAGCTGCCACCATGCTCCGAAATGCTGATTTACCTGCATTTCCCTGGACACAGAATATGCAGACACATCTTTGCCAACACTTTCAACCAAAGCACAGTGCACATACAGGGCTACAGGAGCAACAGCCTGCTGCTAATTGAGAACTGTACAAGTTTTGGAAGCAATTACTTTCTCACCCATAAATTTATGAGGGACTCCCCCCATTAATCTGCCCAAGCACCATAACTCAGAGCCAGCCTGCAGGAAGATTGACAGGCCACAAGCCAGGGAGTGCTCACCAGGGATGTACATTCAGGCTTTTTTAGGCCAGCTCTGTAAGTCTGAACCCAGAGTTGAAACATGTTTGTTTTCTCTATTAGTCAGTGTTATATCAGAGCAGCCAGCCACGCAAATCAGGGGTTTGGATCCCCAAAGTTCAGCTGGAGACACACAGCAATATTCTCCCCACACTCATTATCCAGATTATGATTTGAGCAGCATGAAAAATGTATGAGTATAGAGGGGGAAAATTCTTCAGAAGCTCCAACGTGATTCATGCTCTCAGTAAACTACAAAGGTATCGTTTACAAGCAAAGAAAGCACAGAGGCAAATGGAATAAGTGAGTGCTTGGCTGGCTGATTAATTCCTAGCACAAATCAATGGGAATCAGCTTCCAGCACACCGAAGGAAAGCAGCTTTCAACTTCCCCAACTTCTTCAAACTGGAGTTAATTAACAGCTGATAGCACTTAAAACCCATGCGGAGCTGATGAGGGCGGTCACGTTCTGCTTTGCAGTAATACATGAAGACAGTTATTAAGACATCAAGAATTAAAAAGGAAAGGATCCCATTGTTCACCCAGAGCTCTCTCCCCAGCCTCCCTGCGGCAGGAACAGCAACGATTCTGCCTCTTAATTACCTGCTTAATAAGGGTGCTTTGAGCAGCCTAATCCACAGAGCTCTGGCCAAGTACCTTGAAATGCAGAAGCCTTTGAAAAGCATCCCAGCTCTTCCTGATTCTGCCAGGATGAATCCAGAGCAACTGTGCTGGGCATGCTATGGAGTTCACAGAATCATGGAATGGCTTGGGTTGGAAAGGACCTTAAATCCCATCCCATTCCACACCCTTCTGTGCTGGCCCAGGGCTGATTTTCAGCTGTAATGGAGCTGAGTGAGCTCCGAGCCTATGCCAGGGTGGCTGCTGCTGCTGTGGGAAGCAAGAGAAGCACGTTCCTGCCCCAAGGACCTGGCTGCTGCCCCGGGATGCACACAGCCAGCAATCCCTTCCATCCCCAGGGCTCTGAAGGAAACAACTACAGCTGACAGTGCTTTGTTTCTCCACTCACACTCCAGACTTCCCAATTTAATTACTGAACAAAACAGTTCTCTTCACTCCGGGCCCACAAATTATAAATTTAATTGAGGCTCGTACAAATTAGCAGAGAACAAAGTGTAGGCCAAGCTGCTGAGTGACAGAGACGCTGTTTAAAATCTGGGCCAGCCGTGACCCCAGACAAATATAAAAAGCCTCAATGCCACGTTGATTGCCATCTCTGCAATGAAAACACTCCTGAGCTGAGCAGCAGCACTCCCCAAATTACAGCCACAAGGCCTCACACACGTCTGCTCCTGCTGCAGTGGGTTCAGCCAGGATTCAACTCCTTGGCTGCTTTTAATCACCAAGTTGCTTCAAGTTGATTTAACAAAGGCCATCAGCCCTTTGTGCCACCTCAGTCTGCAGGAAGGACTGAGGATGGTTGGTTGTACAGCACAGCCCCAGTATCCCCCAGCAGCTCTGCAGACCCCCCACACCTGCAGAGGGTGCTGCACTGCCTGGAAATGGGCAGGGATTCCCTGGAAGTGAAAGCAACTCCTCCTGGGAAAGCTGAACTCAAACACAGGACCAGCCTCTCACCCCAGCTCTCCACAGGAGCCCTGTGAGGATGGAGAGAGGAACAGCCACTGCTGAGCCACCCCCTCAGCTCCAGGGTCACAACCATGGAATTATCCTGGGTGGAAAAGTCCTCCAGGACCACCGGGTCCAACCTGGGACTGATCAGCTGCAGAAAAGGAGGCTCAGGGGGCCCTTGTGGCTCTGCACAACTCCTGACAGGAGGGGACAGCCAGGGGGTCGGGCTGTGCTCCCAGGGAACAGGGACAGGAGGAGAGGGAACGGCCTCGGGCTGGACCAGGAGAGGGGCAGGGTGGGCATCAGGGAAAAATTCTTCATGGAAGGGATGGTCAGGCTTTGGAAGGGGCTGCCAGGGAGGTTTGGAGTCCCCATCCCTGGCAGGATTTAACACCTGGGAACACTGGCAGTGCTGGGAGTGGTTGGATTCAGTCCTGCAGGTCCATCCCAACCCAAATGATTCTGTGATTCTCTAACAGCAAGTGTCCAATGCTAGTCTTTTTCAGGTGTGGAAATCATACATTGTTTGGGTTTATTCACAGCAGGCACCAGAATGGGTGATTCAGCTTCACCTCTTCATCTAAATTCCAGCTGGGATGGTAGCAGGATCCTGAATGGGTGTTGGACAGGTGGGGGCAATCGCCTCTTGCTGCATGCAATTAAAAACTCATTAAGGCACAGCTCATTTTCATCATTATTTTAAGCAATTAAACAGTCTTTACTGTTTAACTTGACAAGAGTGAGCAGACTGGGACAGATACCTCCCCCTGGCCCTTCCTTGCACACATTTACTTGGTCATTTCAACTCTGCAGCCAAGCCTCAGGTACCAGAGCAGGAGCTGCAGTCCCAGAGCAGCAGCCTGAGCTGGGCTGGACACTGAGATTATCCAACTACATGAAAAAAATCAGCAGGAAAATCAGCAGGGAAAGAGCTTCCTAGTGGCTGAAAACCTTCACAAAGGCTTGGGAAGATTCTGTGCCATGACTTGGATCCCTGCTGTGCCCCAGTCCTGCCTTCAGACACCATGCCATGGACAGCCCTGGGACAAAGAGCCAGCCTGGCAGCATTGGGTTTCTTCCTTAAATTCTGAGGGACAGGGGGAAGCAGGAAGGCTCTGCTCAGGCTGGAGCTCACACCACTGCTGTGAGTTGAGTGCCAAAGCTTCACCCTGCCCAGAGCAGCTGGGGCTGCCCCTGGATCCCTGGCAGTGCCCAAGGCCAGGTTGGACACTGGGGCTTGGAGCAGCCTGGGACAGTGGGAGGTGTCCCTGCCATGGCAGGGGTGGCACTGCATGAGCTTTAATGTCCCTTTCAACCCAAACTATTCCACAATTCTAGAATTCAGCAAGGACAGACTCCTAAGACCAAATCCAGTCACTGACCCAGCACTGCTGAGGCTACTCTAACCCATGTCCCCAAGTGCCATGTCCAGTCATCTTTCACATCCCTTCAGGGATGGGGACTCCACCACTGCCCTGGGCAGCTGTGCCAGGGCCTGGCCTCCCTTTCAGTGAAGGAATTTCCCCAAAATCCACTCAAACCTCCCCTGGCCCAGCCTGAGGCCGTTCCCTCTCCTCCTGTCCCTGTTCCCTGGGAGCACAGCCCGACCCCCCGGCTGTCCCCTCCTGTCAGGAGTGGTGCAGAGCCACAAGGGCCCCCTGAGCCTCCTTTTCTCCAGGCTGAGCCCCTTCCCAGCTCCCTTATCCTCTCCTGGGGCTCCAGCCCCTTCACACCTCCATTCCCTTCCCTGGACACAAAAATGCTGCACATCAAACAAACCTCTGGCTTTCATGGAACCCCAAGAGGGCACCATGGGAAGAAAAGGAGTTCTGGCACATTCCAGACTTAAGTACAACCATCAGCTCTGTACAAGTGTGACAGTGACACACTGGCATTAGAACAGATTAAGGCAATAAATCAATTTGATGCATTTTTAATGACTGAGTCTCCCTTTACTATTGGCTTAAGTGGGAGAATGGGGTCCCACAGAGTTACAGCACTGTGAGGCACTCATGGAAATGAGAACAAGGATTAAGCCCTGCAAGAATCTAAATCTCTCTCCATCCACCCCGTGAGGCTCTCTGGAGCAACACTGGATTAGCTGCCTTCATCTGAAATGGACGTCATTTATCCCAAGTCTTCAGCCAGAAAATCCCCAGGCCCAGCCCCACTGTCAGGCAGAGCTTTGCAGAATGTCCCCAGCACTCTTTGAGGGTTGGTTTGAGCACCACCTGGTTCTTGGATTTTACCCTGGCACACTGAGGGGCTGGAGAAAGGAATGCTGAGGCCTATCCACACCCCAAATATGCTTCGTTCCCAAAGGAACACAAAAAATGATTTTCAATCAAAAATACCAGGTCTTTTGGGGAAAATTGCCAAGTCCCAAATGCTGTGTGATCAGCACAGTGTGAGACTGGACCCCCAGTGCCACCATCCCACTGCTGGATTCTGGGCATGTCACCCAGCCCCTCCCTGTCCCAGCTCACAGGGGAGCTGTGTTCAGAGCTCACAGAACAGGGTTCAGAGATCCAGGAATATCCCTGTGATGAATATCCCTGTCCCAGCTCCCACAAACAGGGTTCAGAGATCCATGAACATCCCTGTCCCAGCTCCCACAAACAGGGTTCAGAGATCCATGAACACCCCTGCCCCAGCTCCCACAAACAAGGTTCAGAGATCCAGGAATATCCCTGTGATGAATATCCCTGTCCCAGCTCCCACAAACAGGGTTCAGAGATCAGATAAATCCCTGTCCCAGCTGGAAGAGCACCAGGAGTACACCTGTGACCACTCATGTGTTTCCTTGGCAGAGCAAGGCAGGATTTTTCCAGGGCAGAACTCTGGGAAAGCAGGATTGTGACACTGTGAGGCAGAAGGAAGAGCAGCCCGTGCCTTGCAGGGACAGATGTTTGCCCTGGACAGTTCCTGGGGGAATCCCTGCTGGAACATCAACTGGCACCTCCTCATCTCACTAATTAACATTAATGCCCCGGGCAGAGCAGCCTCAGCAGCACCAGGCCCACAGCCTCTGCTGCATCCCTGCCCTCCCCTCCCTGGCAGGATCCTGCACAGCCAGGGAAGATGGAAAACCGACGGGTTTTCCCCAAACCAAACTCCAAACCCAAGCTGGGATGAAGCTCCCAACTTCAGCAGCACACCCAGAGAGAAAAAATCTCCATGCTGACAGAAGGTCAAACCTTCACAGCAAAATCCAGGCTTTTTCTTCATAGCAGCAGTAAAAAAAGGTTGAAAAAATTTTTAAAAAAAGGTTAAAAAATGAAAGAAAGTTTGAAAAAATTACACAAGAGAAGGAAACGAGAAAAGAAAAATGAGAGTCCAGGAGCAACAGAATGCACAAACACAGAGTTGCACAAACAGCTGTGCTGCTCTGCAGGAGCTGCTGGGTGAGAATGCTCAGAGCACGTGGGAAGATGCCTTTTTTACAAGTTTGTAGCTTTTTTTACCATCTATATTTACTGAATTTATTAAGCCACGATAAAGTCCCTCCTCCCTTTTTTACAAGTTTGTAACTTTTTTTACAGTCTATATTTACTGAATTAAGCCCACGATAAAGCCCTCCTCCCTGCTGTATCTCACATCTGCTGGCAGCCCTCAAACCCAGCCAAACACAAACATATCAATGAACCTTTCACCTTTCCCCTGGCAAAACTCGAGACCAGGATGGGAAGAATCCTACCCCAAACTACCAGCTGAACCTGGAATATTTTGTTTCAACTGATAGCTGACATAAATAAGGAATATCTATTTATCTTTGTTTTCACAGAAATACAAAAAAAGGCCAGAGAGTGATGATTCTGTTGGGCAGAAATCAAGGCTGGCTGGTACAAAGTTTGGTTTGTGGCACAGGGAAACCTGCTCCAAAGGTACGTACAAGGATACTAGAAAACATCACCTGAATGTGAATTATTGTTCCCTAATATTAAAAGCAAGAGAGGAGTTTCTTATGCATCACTTCAGAAGAATTTTACTTAGAAAGTTTAGACTAAAGGCAGGGGGGAAATGGGGACAAAACAATGGAAAATAGTGCTGGAAAAACTAAAACAGCTCCATGCAGCTCACCTTGACCTCAATGAAGTCTGGTTTCCCGAGGGATATCAGGTCAGCATAAGCTTTGAGTTCATCCACGTTCCAAGCTTTCACCAGGGTCAGCCTATAAACAGTGCGTTGTTGCTGGAAAAAAGGAAAAATCCTATTAACATCCCATGCTGACCCAGGAATGAAGGAAAAATCACACTGACATCCCATTCTCACCCAGGAACAAAGTAAAAATCCCACTGACATCTCATTTTGACCCAGGAAAGATATTCCAGTCTTGCACACAGATTCAAACAGGAGAAAGAAATGAAATCATTATTATATTCCAAGAACTCAGAGATTGAAGCAAACCTGTTCCTTTAGGAAATCTGCCCTGTTCACCTGGGCTGAGCCAGCTGGTGCCACACAAATCCTCCCTCTGCAGACCTCAGAGCACAGGCACTTTCTTTGTACAGGAGTTTAACTCACTGGCACAATAAGCAGGAAATATCTCTCTCTCCTGGATTTGCTTCCCCAGGCACAAAACCTCCCCATGAGTTACAGGTGTTTCAGTGCCTCTAGCTGGATCATCAGCACAGGGGACCCTCACAGAAACATGGAAGGATTTATGTTGGAAAAGCCCTCAAAACATCAAGTCCAACCTTGACCCAGCACTGCCAAGGCCACCACTGAGCCATGGCCCCAGGTGCCACATGTACAGGGCTGTTAAACCCCTCCATCACCTCCTACACAGCCTGGTTCTGTGTCTGACAACCTTTCCATGAGAAATTTTCCCAAAATCCACCCTGAGGCTCCCCTGGCCCAGCCTGAGGCCGTTCCCTCTCCTCCTGTCCCTGTTCCCTGGGAACACAGCCCAACACCCCTGGCTGCCCCCTCCAAGGGGAGATGTGGAGAAGATTCCCAGATCCAACTCCCTCCTAGGAAGGGGACAGAGAGTTTCTCTGCTTGGAGTTATTCTCATTTGCCCTCCAAGGGCTGCTGTCCAAAGGAGACACTGGTGACAAAAGGCCTCTCAACACAAGCACTTGACAATGGAACAAATCCACTCCTCACATCCGCTTGCTTCCATCCTTCCCCTCCCCTTCATCTTCTACTGATGTTTTATTTCACTTATTTTTGGAATTTATTTTTATTTATAGAGCAATTTTTCAGGGAAATCTGCAGTTTCGATGAACTCCTTTGCTGTGTCTGCACACTGTGGACTGGAAAATATAAATGCTGATCCCAGTGTGGGCAGCAGGGCAGGGATTTGGATTCTGCCCCTGTGCTCAGGTGAGACCCCACCTGCAGAGCTGCCCCAGCCCTGGGTCCAGCACAGGCAGGAGCTGGAGCTGCTGGAGGAGGCTCCAGGATGGGAGCAGCTCTGCTGGGAGGAAAGGCTGGGACAGCTGGGAATGCTCACCTGGACAGGAGAAGCTTTGGGGTGACTGAATTGTGACCTTGCAGGGCCTGAAGGAGCTCCAGGAGAGCTGGAGGGAGACTTTGGACAAGGGATGGAGGGACAGGACCAGGAGGAAGAAATTCTTCCCTGTAAGAGTGGGGAGGCCCTGGCACACGGTGCCCAGAGAAGGAACATTTTATTCTTTCAGATCCCGACTGCCACATCAGTGAATTCTGCCCTACCTATAAAAATCAATGTATCACTCACCTAGCACCCATTTCTGTGTGTACCATGGAGGGAAAAGTAATATCTACACCAATTTGCTATGCAAACCTTCCAGGTTATTTACTAAGAAATAACTAGAAGAGAAACAAATGAACACCAGGAACATCTTCCAAATATGTCAAGAACTAGACCAGCTGACCTCTACCCGTGGCATTTAAGCAGATATTTAAAGAACAAGAAATTCTTCTGATTTCAATGGATTGGCAAAAGAAAGGTCAAGAGACAAGCAGGAAATCAACTGTTAATTACTGAAGAGAGAAGAACAGTAGAGGAGCTAATACAGAAAAATAAACATGGTTTTTGCACATAACAGAGGAAGAAGAAAGTAGAGGGAAAAGATCTAAGGAGGAAAATCTGCAGTGCCCACACCTCATCAGTCCTGTGGAATTACTGGAGACCAATTAATGAATTAATGGGTCCCCAAAGGGCAGCTCCCAGTGGGGAACAAGTGCAGCAGCTTCAAGGCACCAGTAAATACCAGTTTGTATTTAACATAACTGGTCCTGTTTCACAGCAGCCCCAGTGAGAGCAGCACATCCTCCCAGGCAGGCAAGTGGGGCCTTCTCCCATTTAAATCTCCTTTTACTATTCTCCAAATCACATCCCAGCTCATTTAGAAGTTTAAGGTCAAGGACTTCATAAAACTAAACATGCTATGAGTAAATTAAAGGGCTTCTTCCCCCGGTGCAGCACTGACAGGGAATAACTGCAGCCTCTGTGTGTGCCCCTCTGCAACACCTGAACTACCCCAGAACCTGCAGGAACTCACCATGGCTGGGCAGGGAAAGCACTGAAAGAAACTGAAACTCTGCCAAAGGCAGACAGCAAACAGGTAGAAAAATCAGAAATTAATCTGGAGAAGCCTCTTTCCAGAGGGCAACATCCCTGCAGTGTTGTTGAGCAGAGAAACGCTGGTAGAAGGCACAAATCAAAATGAGTAATATCCCAAAATGTTATCTGGGAGCAATCCTTGCAGACTGCCAGCAGTACAAAGAGCCAGGCTGTTTTATTCATGGATTATTTGTATTTGTTGTACAATAGGGCCCCAGGAGATCCTCTCATAAGCACAGCAAAACAAGAAATAAAGAGCTTAAGCCGTGAGAATTTAACGATCTAAAGCATCAGGATATAAAAGCAGCCCGGGATGCTCCACACTCCAAGCTTCCAGGAAAAGCAGCTGTTGCTCCACTCCAGTCAAGAGGAGAACACAGAGGAAGAGGAGTCAGTGTGAGAACAACCCTGCAGATGGGTGCCAGTGAAGGTGTGGGTCTGGTGTGTCTCTGTGCACAGACCAGTCTGACACAGAGGGGCAGCTCACAGGGTCCCAAAAGTGCAAGCCAGGAACAGCCTCCTGTTCCTGAAACTCCTGAGGGCAAAGGAGGGCAGAACTGGCCAGGAGAAGCCCAGCCTTTTCCCTTTGGGCAATTCCTGCTAAAATCCTTCCAGGCTACCCCAGGAAGCACTGCAGCCCTTCAGTGTCAGGACAGGGCACCAGGGAAACACAGCCTGACCAGGCTGAGGGGACGATCCTCAGGATAAAGAATCCTTCCACTGGGTGGATCTGAGATCCTGGTCTCAGCACACACTGACTGGCCCAAACCAGTAATCATGGAATCACAGACTGGGTTGGGTTGGGGCCTTAAAGGGCTTCAGTTCCAGCTGCTGTGGGCAGGACACCTCCACTGGAGCTCATGGCTGGAGCCAGTATCCAAACATCCTCAGAAAATGAGGGGATTTTGTCAGAGATGTGGCTTCACTCTGCACTGGAGGCTCTTCTTGTCCCCCTTGTCCCTGGGAGCTGTCACAGCTGCCAGGGCTCCCTGACTGGCTCATGCTTCCCTGCCTGCCCCCTTCAGAGGCTGGCAGTGCAGGGTTACGGGGCAGCTTTTTGTGGGGACAGGAAAAGCAGACTGGAAGCTGGGCCAGGGCAGGCTCAGCCTGGATCTCAGGGAAAGGTTCTTCCCCCAGAGGGTGCTGGGCACTGCCCAGGCTCCCCAGGGAATGGGCAGGGCCCCGAGGCTGCCAGAGGTCCAGGGATGGCCAGGCTGGGATTGTTGGGGTGTCTGTGCAGGGCCAGGGGCTGGACTGGATGATCCCTGTGGGTCCTTCCAGCTCAGGACATTCTGTGATTCCATGAAAAAGACCAAACTTTCTGTCTCAGGGTGTCTCATGCCCCAGTCCCACACCAGCAGTGCCCATGGTCAGAGCTCAGAGTCAGGACTGGGATCACCCCAACACGGACACAGCTCCTTCCCCTGAGCTGAAGGCTCAGCTGAACCCCAGATGAGTCCCCAGGCTGCTGCACCCCTGCCCCCCTCCAGCAGCTCCTCCTGGAACACACCAGGCTCCCTGGTCCAGCCTGGAGAGCAAGGGGCCAGCTGCCACTGGCCAGCCGGGAGCACAGGGGCAGCACTGACTCTGGAGCCTGTTCCCAAGGCAGGGACACTATCCCTGGAAGCCATCCTCACATCCTCTAGCCTGTCTCATGTACCAGTGCTCTGGCCCAGCCCCAGCCAAGGACACCTCACCAGAGGACTCAGTGTCACTCTGACAAAGTGTTCCCTTCCCACTCCAATAACCACAAGGGACTGAGGCTGCTTCTTTTTTATAATTTCTTTTTAATTCCCTCCTCCTCAACATTCATCTTTTCCTAGATCAAATGTAATTATTCTTCATGAAACAGCCCAGGTGTAATCCCAAGAGGAAGAGGAAACACATCACCTGCAAAGAGCAGGATGCTGGAGGCACACGGGCTTGGCTGGGGCAGGGGAGCAGCTCCCTTCTCCAAGGCCCTTACCTTGGATCCTGTAACTTGAACTCTTTTGTTCAGGCAGAATATCAATGTCCTCCTGTTTGGAAATAAATAGAACTACACCCAGATTTTTGTTTCAGCTGCTGGCTTAGGCTCAGGTATCCTAAACACTCACATGGATTTCTTAGGTACTGATAAAATTATTTTATTGTCATTTCATCCACAGACTCCTCCACAGAAATCCCGATTTTTGCAGCTAATGAATCTCAGCATTCTCAACAGAAACACAGCACAGCTGGATGAAAAAAGCACTCTCGGGGGAGGAAATGATGGTGCAAGCTCTAAACAGAACCTGCCCTTTGTTTCACACAACTTCACAGCCCTTTCAGCACCGGATGAGGAGCAGGAACCACTTCAAAGGCAGCTCCTTCCATCAGGATTTTCTTCCTCTCTTCAAGGAAAGGCTCCACTTGCAAAAAAACCCCTTCATGACACATTCTCCGAGCTTCTGAGCTGGCAGGAGCCGCTGTGCCCGTGGCACGGGCGGTGGCTGCAGCCCGAGCCTGCCCGGGTTATGCAACTGCTCCCAGCGCTGAATGCAGATATCAAAGCCACTTTCACACTTGGAAATTACTTGTCACAGCGTTGTGGATAGGCGAAAAAAAGCCCCTGCAGCCAAAATCTCTTCTCCACAGCCGATAAGGAACTGCTTTATGCAGAAATCTCACCAGGGAGAAAAGATCCAAAACACAGCCCGAGGAGATCTCAGATCCCATCGCCCCCCAGACTGCACAGCTTTCCAAAGCCTTCCAGTTCACCAGAAACAGCCCCTCTGAAAGGACTGGAGGTCACTCCTGCCTCTCACAAATCCAGCTCTGCTGAGCACCCAGGAGCTCTGCAGGTCACAGAATTCTGGAATGATTTGGGTTGGGGGCATGTTAAAGTGCATCTCATGGGCAGGGACACTTCCCACTGTCCCAGGCTGCTCCCAGCCCCAGTGTCCAGCCTGGCCTTGGGCACTGCCAGGGATCCAGGGGCAGCCACAGCTGCTCTGGGCACCCTGTGCCAGGGCCTGCCCACCCTCCCAGGGAACAATTCCTAATTCTCAATATCCCATCCAGCCCTGCCCTCTGGCAGTGGGAGCCATTCCCTGTGTCCTGTCCCTCCATGCCTTGTCCCCAGTCCCTCTCTAGCTCTCCTGGAGCCCCTTCAGGCCCTGCAAGGGGCTCTGAGCTCTCCCTGGAGCCTTCTCCTCTCCAGGTAAGCACCCCCAGCTCTGCCAGCCTGGCTCCAGAGGTGTCCCAGACCTGGGAGCAGCTCCATGGCCTCCTCTGGACTCTTTGCAAGACCCATCACACTCCAGAGCACCACCAGGGAAGGCTCAGTGTCCTTGGAAAGATACAGATGAATCCATTCTTGTGGCAACCAGGAACCTCCCTCTGCACAGGGGCTTCTCTCTGCCCTGGGCACATCCATCACCAGATGGATGTGACTGATGGGGAGTGAGTGTCACCCCCCTGTGACAGTCACTGCAGGGCCAGGGAGGGCTCAGCTGAGCACATCGCACAGCTCAGGAGGGATTTTTCCCCTCACAGCTGAACTCAGCACAGAGCACAGAAGTTTCCAGCTTTCTTTCTTAAGGCAAAGGAGCATTAAAGCAAACCCCGAGGAGGCTTTGCTGCGTAGGAACTCACAAACCCACGAAGCATTGTTCCAGCAGCTGCCAGTAATACCCAGGTGAGTGCAAGTGCAGCCTTTGTCTCCGGTGCTAAAAAGGTGCTCATTAGCATAGGCTAATTAACACATTAACTCTGCTGTGAAACACCAGCAAAGCTCAGAGCAGGAGCTCCAGTGCTCAAGAAGTCAGTGCTGAACCCAGGCTCCACCCCAGGCTCAGCTCCAGAGCCCTGGGCTTCATCCAGGACCTTCCTGTTGTCCCCACATCATCCCCAGGATGGGGACAAAGCCACCCTCACCCTCTTGCTGGACCTTGCACAACATCTCACTTCATACCAAGGACCTTCTTTGCCTCCTGTCTGGGTGTGAGGAAAAGCAAAACCAAATTACTGATACTCAAGTACTTGGGGATGTGGATTTTCCACGATTCTGGAGTTTCTGAAGGTTCAAAAGCTGGAGATGGATCATTGGGCCCTGTGTTTTCCTGCCTGCAGTGACCCAAAAGTTACTGTGAACTCTGAGCTTAACTAGAATTGAGACATTTCTAATTCAGCCTGGAGTTTTCAGTCACACTGCACTTCCAAAAGGGAGGTTTTCTTTGGATTTGGATAAACCAAGTTAAGTACTGTGTAAAACCAGCAGAAAATAATTTGTTGTTACATGGGTATAACAAAAATGTCAAATTTGGGTATTTAAAGTAGGGCTCTGAAATGACCCAAGATTTGTGTTTCCTGGTATGTCTAAGCACAAAAATATCTCTAGGTGCTCAACTTTTCTCATCTGATATTTAAAACCTTTCCTCAAAGCAGAGGGAATGTGTAGCACCTCTGCTGGGAGGTGGAAAAGGATGTTCTTTAAAGTCCTTCTAACCCAACCCATTCCACGATTCCGTCATCTGAGTGCTAATGCCAAAGAAACTGGGATGTTTTTACAAAATAACCCCAAACTCACAAAAAACAAACATCAACCCCAAACCAAAACACATCTACCACTACTTTTCCATGCAAAAGCCATTCCTGCTCCTTGTGAGGGAATCAGGCAAAAAACTAATTAGAGAATCAGGAAAAATACAATTACGAGGTGATGTCCACATGATGAGGATTGGTTCTGCATCTTCTCTTGAACCTGGAGCCCGAGGCAGTCCCTTTAAAGCACTTTTTAATTCTTTCAGCTTTAATATCAATGTGTAAGAACCAAAATTGTCTCTCTGAAGTATAATTATTGCGAGGAGCCAAGCCCGATCTCTATATGAAATTCCTTGTTCTTCCAAGGCCTTGAAGATAAGATGAAAACTGTCCTGAATAATAATTAGGAAAACAGCAAAGTTGGACTTTTGGTCTGCATCAGGTTTTTTATCAAGGAACACAACTGCCCTGATATACCCCCAGCTCTGAAATCCTGCCTAGAAAGAATAAGAAAGTCCTGCAGTGAGATGAACTCATCAGCATTAATTCCCAAGCTGGAATTTTACACCAGAAAAGCCCCTCAGCCTCTGCACAGCCCTGCTGATGTGTGAAGCACAGGAATGAGGGATCAGGACTGGAAACTGAGGAGAAAAACCACCAAATTTCACTCCCTCCACACTCACTCTTCCTGCACTTGCTTGTAATCTATTACTTCACACTTCAGCAGAAATTAATCAGATTATTGAAAAACCTCTATAAATAAAACAAAGTACAGCAACAGCTTTGTTTTGAGAGCTGAAAATGTTGTTCTTAAGTAAATCGAAACCATGACTGTTCTTCACCCATTTTCCATGGAATTGTTTTTAACACACTTGCCCTTGGAAATCAGCACCAACAACATTCCAGTGATTCTTTCTTTCCTTTCCATATTTCCAGTGCAGTTTCAAGGAATCATGTAAAATTTATACCCAGGGAAAAAGAAGCCCAATGCAAAGGGACTTAAAATAGAACAGCACAAAAACAGATCCTATCAAATCAGCAGCAAAACCCACTTCAAGCTTGCTGTTTAACAGGCTGAGATGGTTCTTCTCCCAGGAAAGGGTGGATGTTTAACTCCACAGAGGCAAGAAAAGCATCAGCAGGAGACTGAGGTGCCACAGGCACAGCACTGCCAGGCTCCAGCTGGGGCAGGGAGTGGAACAAAAACCCCTTCCAGCAGCAGAAGTGCTCCAGCGAGCTCCCACCGCAGTCCCTGTGACTTTCACGAGACCCCAGGCAGCAGACTGGCAGGGAATGCTGCAGTGAAAGCTCCCAGGACAGGCAGGATCAGGACCTTGTCCATCCCTGGGCTGGAGCAGCAGCTGCTGCAGCAGCAGGGACCTGCCAGGCACATCCCAGGGGACAGGGCCTTGTCCTGCCCGGCTGCTACTTTGCCTCATGGCAGAAGCTCAGCCAGGCCTGACCTTGGCTCCAGCCCATCCCTCCCTTCCCTCAGAGCTGCTGGCCCTGGAGAACCCTCAGCTCCTTCCCCTGAGCACAGGGATGGCTTCTCCTCTACTGCCCGGGACAGGCACTGCTGCAAGGGCACACGATGGGGGACACAGACTGGGCTCAGGGGGGAAAAGCCCTCCAAGGTCGAGTTCAGTCCCCAGCACTGCCAAGGCCACCACTGACCATGTCCCCAAGTGCCACATCCTCAGGGCTGCTCAATACATGCTTGTGTCTGGCCAGGTGTGGGAAAGAAGAGGCTTCACAGGGGGATGAGCTGAAGGCAAAATCCAGGACTTGGCCTAGCCTCCTCTCCTTTCACATTTCCCAAAATGCCCCAGACACAGCTCCAGAGCCACATTCTGAGGCTCCATGACCTGGTGTCTCAGGCTTGGCTCCTTGGCCAGGATGAGGGAGGCCTTGGAGAGGCACCATGGCAAAGCTGTCACCTCATAGTGACAAACCTGTCACCTCAGGGCACAGTCAGACCCCAGCAGTGCAGGGAAGGTGGGAGAAACACAATACTAAAGAATAAACTACAGGGGAGTTCCAAAGAAGGGGCTGGAGTGTATCCAGGGAAGGGAACAGAACTGGGAAGGGTCTGGAGCCCCAGGAGCAGCTGAGGGAGCTGGGAAGGGGCTCAGCCTGGAGAAAAGGAGGCTCAGGGGGGCCCTTGTGGCTCTGCACAACTCCTGACAGGAGGGGACAGCCGGGGGGTCGGGCTGTGCTCCCAGGGAACAGGGACAGGAGGAGAGGGAACGGCCTCAGGCTGGGCCAGGGGAGGATCGGGGTGGATTTGGGGGAAATTCCTTCACTGAAAGGGAGGTCAGGCCCTGGCACAGGTGCCAGGGAGGTGGTAGAGCCCCCATCCCTGAAGGGGTTCAAAGCATGAGTGGATGTGGGCATAGGGTCAGTGGTGGCCTGGGCAGTGCTGGAGGAATGGCTGCACTCAGCACCCTGGAGGCTTTTTCAGCCTCAGTGATTGTGTGGCAGGAGGAAGTTTGCCTCTAACAACAACACATCAGCATCTTAACACAGACTGGGGAACGTGAAGAAAGAGCCCCACAGTAGCATGTGCAAAAAGGAGTTGGGGGTGAAGAGCAGCTCAAAAGGAGCAGCTCAAAAGGAGCAGCTCAAATCCAGCCCCACTGAGGCCAAGGCTGGGGCTGAGGCAGGAACTGAACATTCCCAGAGCCACCCCGGGCCCAGGGCCGGAGCCCAGGCTGCCCCACAGCACTGCCAGCTGCTCAGGAGTTTTCAGCCATCCCAGTTATTTATACACCCAGCCAAAGACTTGGATGCTTCCTCACACATCATCTCTGTAGTTGGAAATCTCAGCCAGGAAAACAACTTCCCACTGAGATTTCCCAGGGGCCTGAAGGAATAGTCTTCAAAATCGCTGTGTTTTGCTCAGCAGTAGGGCATACAGGAAAGGAGAATAAACTGTATTTTCAATAACCCTGTAATACTGAAGGGTTGAGGGAGTAACAGAAGGATCAGTCTGGAAGAGGGAAAGTTTTGGGGTGATCCATTTGTGGCCTCCCATCACCTGAAGGATTCCACAGGAAGGATGTGAGGGACTTGGGACAAGGGCTTGGAGTGCCAGGACAGGGGAAATGGCTTCCCACTGCCAGAGGGCAGGGTGAGATGGGATATCGGGAAGGGATTGTTCCTGAGAGAGTGGCACAGACAGGAGCTCAGCCACAGCCTGGGAAAGGGTGACTGTATTTATGGGAATAGTGACACTCGTTATCCTGGGAAATAACAAACCAGCAATGCAACTTCCAGTGATGAAAGCAGAGATTAAACTGCCATAAAAACATAATTACCTCGTTAAAAAACACTCTCGCAGGCTGTGAAGCAAATGATTTATATTTTTCTTCTGGGTTTTGTCCAAATCATCTAAAAATAGATCTGAAAGCCCCACCAGGATTGCTAAAAATCCTGCCCAGTTGACTTCACAAGGAGCAGTGTAAACAAGAAGCCTGACATAAATTTATCTTATTGATTAAGCAATCCTTGCAAACCCAGTGCTTTTGTAAAGCCTTAATTCAAGAGTTGGGCTCTAAAAGAACAATTATGGGCTTTAAACATCTTAAGTGCCCATTCTGGTAAATAGGTGAGCTTGAGCTGGGGCTGAGGGAACTCCTGCAGGTGCTGGAGCAGAGATAAAAATCCCAGCAAAGGACTGACTCAAGTCCTGGTGTCTGGGGATCCACAGTGCAAGGTGTGCTCCACCTGAGTAGCCTGCTCAGGGGACACCTGAAATTCCAACACCTCACATTACAGTACTCCTTTAAAGACCCAGTGTCCATGAAATGCCTTCAGATCCTGCTGCTTCCACAGCCAGCTGGACTCAAAGAGCCCAGAGGCAGATCAGAGTCCCCAGGATTGTTAAGCAAATTCCAACCCTGAGCTAGAAGGACATAAAAGCAATGATGCAAACACACTCACATTTGTACAGCTCTGTAAACAGTTGTTTTCTATTACACGTATTTATTATGGATCATCAACTTCCAGTTCCAGGGCTCATCACCCCCAGACCTGCTGGGTTTAGCACTAAGCACTTACAGATGGTTTGCACTGCAGCTCATTTGGTTCTTGCACCAAGAGATTTTGTCCCCCTTGTCCTGTCACTCTCTGCCTGTGTAAAAGTCCCTCTCCCTCCTTTTAAAAGGCCTGTTTAGGCTCTGGAAGGGGCTCTAAAATCTCCCTGGAGCCTTACCTTCTCCAGGTGAACATCCCCAGCTCTCCCAGCCTGGCTCCTGGAGCATCTCCATAGCCTCTCCTGGACCCACAGTTCACATCTTCCCTGGTAATTCTATGAATTACCACATTATAACCACAATTATACGAATTTCTAGGAATTCAATGCAAGATGCCCCAGAAGCTTTGCAGCTTCAGAGGGGACTCAATCCTTGTGCTGCAGTTCCTGCATTTCTCCCATTGCCAAATCCAACAGCAGCTTCATCCAAGAGAACACACAGGACTTGGCTCCCAAGTGCACAACCTGCAAGACAACAGCTTCCAGAGGGGTCACTGGAGGGAGGGAGCAGCCATGGAAACCACAGATGGGCCACGTGGTCTGCAAGAACACAGCCAGCACTCAGAGCCACCAGCACCCAGCTCCCACCCCCAGCTCCTCACAGCCTGGTGTGGTCGACAGGAACAGGGCCAAGGCACCCACATCCCCATGGGACAAGGGAAGCAGCACTCCTTGGCATGAGCCTGTTTATTGCCCAAAGCCACCTGACCAAGGAAGTTTGGGGTCTCTGTGACCCCAAGGAGCTGAACTGGGAGAAGATCAGCGAGCAAGCACTGAAGGCACAGCCCTTCCCTGAGCACTGCTGCCATACTCCTGCTGCAGGATCCTGCCCTGAAGGTCCCAATGAACAAACCAGGTCAGGTCCCCTTGGAGCCAAGCACGTGGGTGTCACCCTGGGGCAGGAGAACCTCCCCAAGACCACCCAAAGGACACGTGGCACTGAACAGCCCTGGCCACCCCGTCCGTGTGTCCATGTGTCCAAGTGTCCGTGTGTCCCTATGTCTGTGTGTCCATGTTTCCATGTGTCTGTGTGTTGGTGTGTCCGTGTGTCCCCATGTCTGCATGTCCCTGTGTCCGTGTCTCTGTGTGTCCACATGTCCCTGTGTCCCTTGTCCGTGTGTCCCTGTGTGCATGTATCCAAGTATGCCGGTGTGTCCCTGTGTCTGCATGTCCCTGTGTCAGTGCAAGCCTGGCAGCCAAGCACCCCTGCACACAGCCTATCACAGCCACCCTTCAGGAACGGATTTCTCCCCCTCCAAAGCAGCATGCTCCTGATTCTGCCTTTCCCAAACCCGGGAGGGTGTTCCCACAACCACCACATTCCCAGAAAATCCCTTTCCTTGCTTGCAGTGCTTCTGTCTCAGTAAGGCACGCCCCATTCCAGATGAGCAAACACATCACTCCTGCAGATGTTTTGTCAACTTGTCTTTCTTGAAATGCCAAATGCAAGGATCCAGAGGAATGGATTCAATGAACCCATTAAAGGCCTCTCACCTGTGAGAGCTGCTGGGGTTTGCTCAGTGAGGAGAGAAATCCAGATTTAATGCATTTAGCAACTGCAGTGTGATGCACTGCCCTGCACAGGCCCAACCTGAGCGATTCAGCCCCATCAGCTCAGCTTCATAATAAAGGGCTCAAATAAAACCTTGGCTGGAAGCGAAGTGCAGCCCCAAGTTTCCCCTGCTGCCACAAGCAGAATTTTAGGGTTGTTCTTTCTTTCTGGAGAGTTCCCATAAAAACACACACAGGCTCAGCCTCCTCAGGGAGCCTGTCCATGCAAACTGCTCTAGTTCACAACCAGAGAACAAAAATGTGACCAAATGTCCCCAAGGCCACAGAGGCTGCTGGGGGAGGTAGGAGATCCCAGAGCCAAGTCCAGGGCAGGAAACAGCCCTTGGCTGGTGGTTGGATAATAAATAACCTGGAAGGGCAACAGAGACTGGTTTGAACCAAGCTTCTTAAAAGCCAAGGCTGGCATCTCTCAGGCAGCTTCTAGAAGAGCTCCAGGCAAAGGAGAGATGCTCTTTAACAGAGGGTGAGAACTGCAAATGCTCCTGACATTTCTGCAGCAGAAATGCTGGGCAAGCTGGAGAACATCTGCTGCCTGAGGAGGGAAGGGATGAATGCAGCTGGAAGGGGATGAGGAGGAGGAGGGCCCTGTTACTACCACTTCCCAAGGCCATGGGAGGGGGCAGAGGTGCTCTGTCCCAACCCCGAGGTGGCACTGGCACCCTCTGCCAGGCAGGAATGAGAGGAGGGGCTTCACCTGGGATGATGGCTGGGGGAGAACACAGATTCCACCCCCTGCCTGTGCCTGGGGCTCTCTGGGGGGCCACAGAACCCTCCCTTCCCCAGCCTCACTCCCTGCCCCCCCAAGGTGCACAGGACAGCAGCTGCTGGAGTAACCCATCCCTTTGCCTGGATGGTATGAACATCCCTTTGCTGTGGTATGAACATTTCCCCCCTTCCTTGCCTGCAAGCAAACCAGGAGGGACTAGCACAGCCAGAGCAATGAGATTTTGGTCCCTCAGCAGCCAAGCACCTTGCTGAAGCCTGGTTTGGATTGCTGTGAGAACACTGAAAGGACAGGATGGGTTTCAGAAGCAGTAACTCCATATTAACATCATACCTGTGTCACACTCCTCAGGCTGCACTGCCCAAGGCTTTCACCACAAGTCTCATTAGCAATCCCATTAAAACAAGAACACAGCTGGTGGGAGCATTTACTGTGCAGAAGAGTCAAATTCTTTTAAATTTATAGTGGCAAAATTGATTACTGATTCTAACATCTGTTGCAGATTTTACATTTAAATTCTCCTTAAAAAGTCCCCCCTCTCAGAAACATCAGACATGGCTCCCCTCTCCCAGGAGCCATGTAAATCATCTCCCTGCAAATCAAATCTGTCTTTTCATAAAAACAATTGTCCCTGTCATTTGTTACAAAATAATCAGCACTAAAACCTGCTGAGGATATAACTCGATGTATTTATGCTGTTTGTAATCACACAAAGACAAGGGTAACTTGGAAGACAGGATAATGTTGGGAAAAACAAAGAGTCAAGTAAATAGCAGCAGATGCAAGGCTGGGAATGTTTAAATATCAAACTGGTCTCTTCATCACCCAGGAATGTAACAAGAGCTACCTGTGAACAGTGCGAAAATGCAGACCTGGAGACAGCACTGGTTTTGTATCTCGTGCCTTCCCCTCGATAAACCATTCCTAGCACCTGCCAGCAAGGAACATCCAGCACCAAACCCAGGCACTGGCAGTGTGTGATATCCTAGCACAGGCAGAGGGAACCATTTCCCTTCTTGATCTTTTTTTAATAAAGAAAAAACCCAGGTGTCTGCTCCACCTCTCCCAGTAAGCCCTGACCCTGCTTCTCCAGGAAATCCTAATCCCCTTGAAGCAGAAAGAACGTGAGGGCAAGGTTAGATCCCAGACCTGCAGCAGCGCTGTGGGTGATGTCTAAAGGCACAGCCTGAGCTCCTGGCAGTGCCAATGAGCTGCTTCCTCTGCTTTGTGACCCTCCTGGAAGGACAGGGTTCTGCTCCATCATCAGTTCCCGCACTGCCACACCATCCCATTAACCTCGAGGGCTCATTCCTGCTCTGTGCATGGCTCCAGGCTGTTTGAGAGGACATTGGCACCTGGCCCCTGCAGGTCCCAGCAGCTTGGCTCTGCCTGCCTGGCTCTGGCAGCACAGCAAGTCCTGCCAGGCCAGCCCATGCACAGGACAGGATTCATCATGAGGAGCTCAAGAGGTACAAACAGAGGAGGTGACACCACACCAGGGCTGGAAGATGTTCCTCAGAGCATGAGTGACAGCAGGGACCTTCAGCCCAGAGCTCAGCAAGCCCATGGACACCCATGGACCAGCAGCCACTTATTCAAGAGCTGTTTTGCTCACCCTCGGTCAGGAGGAGCATTCCCAGCAGGTCAGGGAGGGATCCCAGCCCTGGGGCACCTCTGCAGTGCTGTGTCCAGCTCTGGATCCTCAGCACAGCAGGGACAGGAGCTCCTGGAGCTGGGCCAGCTCAGGCTGGGAGGATGAGGATGAGGAGGGCCTGGAGCATCTCGGTGCCCAGGAAAGGCTGAGGGAGCTGGGGCTGCTCAGCCTGGAGAGGAGCCCCAGCTGAGAGGGGCCCTCAGCCCTGGCTGTCCCTGTGTGCAGGGAGGGGCAGAGCAGGGCCCGGGCTCTGCTCCAGGCCCAGCAGTGGCACCAGAGCCACGGGCAGGGACGGAGCCCAGGAACTGCCCCTGCACAGGAGGCAGAACTTCTGCCCTGGGCACTGCCCAGCCCTGAACAGGCTGCCCAGGGAGGGGCTGGAGTCTCCCTCAGCGGGGATACTGCAGAGCCCTCTGGGCACAACGCTGTGCCCTGTGCTCTGGGATGGCCCTGCCTGAGCAGAGAGGTGGCACCAGGGACCTCTGGGCTCCCTTCCAGCCTGGCCCAGACTGAGATTCTGTGAAGGCAAAAATTCCCGTCAGAGTTGCTGCCAAAGGATGTGAACCATGAACAGGACATGCTGCTCTGTCCATCACCATCTTCTACCCAGCTGTTTTCCCAGTGTTTGGGTAGAAATCCACAAGCACTTTGTCACACTAGGTCACTGCATCCCCATTCCAGTTCTCAACAGGGGATTCCCCTTGTCCCAGCCAATGCCCCTATCGCTTGGGAAAACACTTGGTGATTTATGGACAACAACCAGGACAAATTCCCAGAGTTCCTCAGTCACCTCAGGGTGTCTTGGTCCAGTCACCCTGAGGGAAACAGAGCCCAAATCTAACACCATAGGATCCCAAATCTGACTGGGGGAGTGATGAGAGCTCACAGACCATGGGTTGTTTTCTTGCTCAGTACATCTGGTTAAAGGTATCTCGGAAAAAAAGCATCAACTCGACATTAAAACCTCCAGGGATGGAAAATCTCCCCTCCTGAGCTGGACCCTCATCATTGGTTGGCAACCCGTTCCTCACTGGATATGGATTAGAAAGCAGCAATGGCTGGAAGAAACACCTTTTAGCAGAGGTTTCTCATCCTGATGACAAGACAAGGATTCACATCGTCAGTGCCTGCCCCAAGAGCTTGTCTATCAAGCCAAGTCACCCCTCAATCACTCTCACAAACTCAAGGCTGTCAGAAGGTGAGGCTCCAAAACTCAAATGTGGTGCTTGGGAAGGGCACAGTCTAAATTGCACATGCTCATGTCTTTCCTTTCCCTCTCCATTTAATTTCAGGAGTAGAGGAATCAGGACAAGAAACAAAAAGCCTTTGGGAGTCCACCTGCTGTTTAACATAAACTCCTCTCTCAAAAAGTGCTTCTCAGCACAGAAAATGTAACATGAAGATCATTTCAATGATAGCAGCTCTAGAAAGGATCAAACTTGCTCCAAGTAGCAGTGGACAAAGGGGAGGGGGTTCATGTTGTTTGCTGCAGAGAGACATAGCACAAAAGCTTTTTATCTTTTCTTCCTGGGCTTCCTTTGAAAATGGATGTAGCAACTAATCCCCGACATGTTGGATGAGGCTTGTCAGATCATCCTGGGAACAATTTGTTATGAAATTCACCCTTTTACTGAGGCTCAAGAACTTAGTGCAGAAGTTCAGTTAAAAGCATGAAATCCATTATCAGCATAACTGGGCCAAGGCCAGGCTGGATGGGGTCTGGAGCAGCGTGGGCTGATGGAAGGGGTGAATTTAAGGTCCCTTCCAACCCACACCATTCTAGGATTCTGAGTTCTATAAGCACCTCACTGGGGAAAGAGGTTTGAAGCCCATCTTTGCCTAGGCCCTCCCACATTTAACAAGACCTGGGCTTTGGCTGGAGAGAAGGAGAACAGCCAAGACAAACACCCTCTCCCCTTTCTCACTTAAAACCATGTCCTTCCCTCTTCCTTTCTCCCATTTTTCAGTCTGGATTACCAAAGCAGAGGATTATTTTGCCACTGCAGCCCCAGGCAGGGAGCAGGGAGAGAGCAGGACCAGCACCTCCCAAACCCCACAAGGGTGATCACAGCAGGTACAACTCATGTTCCTATAAACCTCCTTTGCTCACTTTTATTTTTCAGTGTGCCCAGCTCAAAGCTGCCCATGACTGCTCAGCAGTGACTCAGATGAGCTGCAGTGCCAGCTCTCCTCCACCTGGGAAGGACTGAATCAGCCTGGAAGGGTTGTCAGGCACTGGGAAAAACTGGGACTTGTATTTGTTTCCAGATGAATTAACAACACCTTCCCAACACAGTGCAGCAGCATTCCACAGCCAGCCTGGAGAAGGGCCTGTATGTCCCAGGTGCTTTGGCTGTCACCACCTCCCAGAGTCACAGTCCCACAGAACAGCTCCTGCAGGGCAGCTGGGAGGGGAACAGAGAGCTGCTGCTGACCAGGAGCACCTGGAGGTTTTGGGTACCAGAATCCTGTGTTTGATCAGTGCAGGGATTGTCCCCTGTGCTGGCACTGCTGGGGCACCTCCAACCCAGAGTCAGTCCTGGGCCTCTCAGGACAATGCAGACCCTGAGGGGCTGGAGCATGTCCAGGGAAGGGACTGGAGCCCCAGGAGCAGCTGAGGGAGCTGGGAAGGGGCTCAGCCTGGAGAAAAGGAGGCTCAGGGGGGCCCTTGTGGCTCTGCACAACTCCTGACAGGAGGGGACAGCCGGGGGGTCGGGCTGTGCTCCAGGGAACAGGGGACAAAGAGAAATGACCTCAAGCTGTGCCAGGGGAGACTTAGGCTGGATATGAGGGAAAATTTCCCCATGGAAATGCTGGTCAGGCATTGGCAGGGGCTGCCCAGGGAGGGTTGGAGTCAGTCCCCACCCCTGGAGGTGTCCAAGGAAGGGCTGGGCATGGCACTCAGTGTTCTGGGCACAGCTTGGACTGGATGGGCTGGGATTAAGAGAAAACCAACAAACAGCAGCTTCCCCAAGAGTTCCTGCTGTCCCCACATGTGATGCAGCCTCGTGCAGCTGAGCAGGGCTGGCAGAGCAGGGTTTCAACTGGAACAACCAATAATTGGCTCTTGTGTTATCAGTGTTTCAAGGACCCTTCAAAGTGCAGTTGCTTGGAGGAGAAAATGCACCTGGCTAGTGGAGCTGCTTTCTCCTCTCCTCTTCACCTTGACCAGGGTATTTTTAGCTGTATGGACAGACTTGCCAATACTTTCACCTTCAATTGTTTGCAAGGAAACTTCTCCCAGTAATGAACACTCAGGGTCAAGAGAGGCAGCAGGAAAGAAATGATGGGCAAAAGTAACTTCCCAAAAGGCTTTTTCAGTATTTTGTGCCTTCAGTATTTTAGCTCCACTTCTTCCCACAGATTTCCCTGTTCACAGAGAATTTAGTTTGCACTTGATTTCAATACCCTCAGAGTTTGGCCTGAGGTTTTGTACAGGAGAGCTGCACCTCCATACACAAAGCACCTGACCATGCTGCCCACGTTCCTTTGCAGCAGAAAGTGCCACTCAATTCCTCTGAGTCTCACAGATCCACTAATCTAAGTTCCTTTGGCAGAGAATGGTCCAACACCATCATCTGAAAAGGCTGGAAAGCTCATTATTCCTACAAAAACTCATTATTCCAAAGCAACAGTCTCTCTTGGCTGTTCACCCCAACAGGTAACATGTCAATGGCTGCCAGATCAGTAAACACAGCCCTGGCTCCCACCAGAGCCAGGAGCAGGAACAAGAGAGGCAGACATGCTTGTGAGGCACTGTTCTTACCCACTCGTGTGCTGCTGGGCCCAGGAGTGCTTCATTACTGACTCCAAAGCTCACCTGTCAGAGCCTGAGCTGACACCACCCCAGGGCCCCAGGCACTGCTCAGCTGAGTCCAACACACACAGGGCAAAGCCCCCTTGCTGCTGTGCTCAGATCCCCTGGGCTGGGCCAAGCTTCCAGAAAAAAGCAGATTTCTCTGGGGCAGGAGGGTGACAGAGCTACCAAACCCCAGCACACACATTTTAATGTCCTTCATGTGCTGCCATTTCCAGGGAGCCTCTGAGAACCAGGGCAAAGGAACACAGGGGATTTACAACTCTTCCCTTAATTTCCAGCTTTCCTTCAGCAACCTGTTTTTAGTGTAACCCCTCTGTTAGGAAATCTATTATTCGATAATCTCTTCATCCCTCACAGCACCTTTTATTCACAGCATTTACTGCCCCATTTGACACACACATTCTGGTCTGGAAAACCACTCAAACCTGCTGCACTTCACACACCTGAATGCCCCAACCATGGAAATATACTCCCAACACACCCAGAACCCACTCCATGGTCCATCTTAGAGCCTCTCAAGTCTTCTACTTCTGCAGAAAGTAGAAGCAGGTTAAGGTGAGAAGGAAGAAAAAAGGGTGGTGAGTCAGCAAAGTGTAGAAGGAAGGAAAAAGGCATTTAGAAGTCCATTCTTAAGTGGGTACCTTTTCAGCTAAGGCCTTTAAGCTGTCTAGAAACCTCTGCCAGAAGTCCTTGAAGAGGGGTCTGTCAATCCTCCTCAGGCTCTCCTTGGTGCTGGCATCCACACTGACGTAGAGCTGGGTCACAGGCTCCAGCCTCCTGTGAAGGGAAAAGGGAATTGCTGCTTTCACAAATCTGCAGCTTGAGTTTGTGCTCTCCTACAAAAGCAGGAACAGGAATTGGACAGGATTTCCAGGGAATGTTCATCTTTGTCGATGATCCTGGAGGGATTTTCCAACCTCAGGGATTCTGTGACTCTAAATTCAGCCAGTTCCTACTGCTGGACATGCTGAGGTCCCCTGACCTGCAGCAGGATCATCAAGGACATTTTTGAAGGGATAGCAAAGGTGTTTAGAAAATAAACCCACACACAAACTACAAGCATGTTCTCCTTCCACAGAAATCCTGGAGCAGAGCCTTTCTGGTCACACGTGCTGGTCCCAGCACTGGGATCTCCTGGAGGGACTAAACCTCCTTTGCTGTGGGAAGAGCCTGGCTGGAGGCTGATCCCTTCCATAAATGCCAGGGGAATAAGGGAGAAGCAGCAACACCAGAGTCCATCAGCAAAAAGATCAAAGGGATTAAGAACAGCCTAGAAAGAAGCTTCCTCAGAATCCCAGGAGGTTGGAAAAGCCCTTCAATGTCACCAAGCCCAGCTTGTGTCTGATCCCCACCTTGCCACCAGCCCAAGGCAGTGAGTGCCACCTCCAGGGGTGGGGACACTCCTCAGGATGGAGACAGAGCCTTTCCCCTGACAGAGTGACAAAGGCAGTGAGTGTAACACACCCACCCCTCGTGGCAGCTCCCACCCCGGAGGCTGCAGCATCAACAACCACGTCCCAGTGTACCACAGAGCTCCCAGCATCTGGGGACAGCATTTTGGGAGTGTTTTGTGTGAAGTCTGTAATGAGCAGGCACCAATCCCAGCTTCATTTAGTTCTCTAGAGAGGATAAAAAGAAATTAGAAGCTATTGTTCAGCTGCCAAACAGTGCCACCTAAAAATACAATGTCACCCAAAGGTGACAGGGACAAGAACTGGCCAGAGTGAGACTGACCAGAGCGCTTTGTGTCCAGAAAAATCCACTTACCATGGATACTCAGTCAACCATTGGAACACATTCTCTGAGTGTGTATTTAGACAGCAAAACGAAATAACCCAGGACAAACTGAACATTTCAGGTTAAAATCTGTTTTGTAAACAAGTTTGTCTGGACTGGCAACCCAAAGCCACAGAGTCCAAAATGACCAAATGTTCTGGGCCTAAGTAAAGTGCTCAGTTTCCAAGAATACTGAGGCAAACTCTTTCTTTACTCACTGCTGTCTTGGCTTAATTAAAAGGGGCCCTAGTGAAGATGGAGCAGGTGCTTTTCAAAAGAGGGGCTGAGAAAAATCATCTCTTCTCAAACCCAGGGACAGGCAGGAGACAGACGCACAGTCAGCATGGGGGAAATGAAGGAATTAGAAGGGATCCAAGGGAGGGATTTCAGCCCCAAACAGGAATGGCCCACAGGGCTCTGCATGGCTGGGATCCAAGCCCAGGTGAGCTGGGCACATTCTGCCAAGGGGGAACAAAGAGAGAGGGCAGCCAGGGGTGCAGTGAGAACAAGAACAGAGACTGGTGTTCCTGGGACAGCTCCAGTGCAGAATAATAGCAATTCTAGCTGTGTGGGACCAGGATGGATTTGCTAGCTCAGA
Source organism: Onychostruthus taczanowskii (assembly GCF_017590055.1). NCBI lineage: Eukaryota > Metazoa > Chordata > Aves > Passeriformes > Passeridae > Onychostruthus > Onychostruthus taczanowskii. The sequence continues at coordinate 780,823 of NW_024506552.1, read as the reverse complement.
TACATGAAGTGAAATCCAGGAGACCAAATCCATGGCGTTTACACATGGACATGGGCAGGAATCCTGAGCTGAAGTATTCAGCTGAGCTGTGCCATCAAATAAATCCACTTCAGGCCTCCAGCCCTGAGGTGGCTCCACCAGGCAGGCAGGACAGAGCCCACAAGGACCAGGAACAGCAACACCAAAAATTAGCATTTGCTAGTGAGCATTAATAATAATTTGCCCATTATTGGCATTATTATTGATCATAAAGGCAAACCCACACACAAGGGGTGTTCACAGCCAGGGGTCAGAAACAGGAGCCAGGTACAGGTTCAGCAGGAGCTCACCTGGTATAAAACCTCCCTCAGTTTATTGTGAGTCTGTGGCAGGTGGAGCTGCAGCCTGAGGAGAGGAGGAGGAGGAGAAGGCCCAGGGGGCACCCACTGGAGCCCCTGTCGTGAATCCAGCAACACCCCAGGCCACACTGCCCTCTCCCAGAAGGGGTTGGAAGGGACCTTAAAGCCCATCCTGCCATGCCAGGGACACCTTCCACTGTCCCAGGCTGCTCCAAGCCCCATCCAGCCTGGCCTTGGGCACTGCCAGGGATCCACGGGCAGCCACAGCTGCTCTGGGCACCCTGTGCCAGGATCTGCCTACCCTCCCAGGGAACAATTCGTCCCCAGTATCCCAACTATCCCTGTCCTCTGGCAGTGGGAAGCCATTCCCTGTGTCCTGTCCCTCTAGCCCTTGTCCCAAGTCCCTCTCAGCTCTCTTGCACCAGAGGTCACCCTGCCTATTGCAGGATGAACTTTTTGACTACAGCTCCTCTGCTGACAGCACAGAACTGAGCTGGGTGCCTACTTCAGTTCCCATATTAAGCAAATCATCTGCTTTGATGAGCCAAAGATCAGTTGCAATTTTTAAGACAGCAAGACCAGCATTTTATCCCCTTCTTTTTTTGTTTCTTTTTAAAAGATTCAGCAGATCCGAAAAGTGCAGCTTCAAAATAGAGTATGTGCTCTCTTTTTAAACTGCTATATTTAGGAAGGAGCAATTTCTATCTACCAGGCTCATAATACATGACTTAAAGTAACTTGATTACACAATTATTCAATCATTTGGAATGCCTTTGTAGTGTATAATTACTCACTTCCAAACTGCCTGCACTCCCCCCTCAGAGCCAGATTCAGACCACGAGATGTGCAAAGGAAGCTGTCCCAGGAGCACAGAGGAGGAGCTGGAATGAGCTGGGTGAAACCAAGGCCACCCTGCCCACAGCTCTCACAGCTCCAGGGCTGGATTTGCTGCTGTTCTCAACTGCTGGGATGTTGAGCAGGCCCAGCCTCCCTGGAGCTGCATTTCCCCATGTGCTGCACTTCCTTTCTACACTTCGGTAACAGCAGCCTGGATGCTCCAAAACATCAGAAAAAGGGATTATTTTCCTTTGTAAAGGCTCCAAAAGAGTTCATTGAAGTGTTTGGAAGGTTTCATTCAAGTCCCTCTGAGGGAGGTAAAGCAGATCCCACTTTGCTGATGAACATGTGCTTGTCACCCCTCCTGATCCTGCTGGGGATGCTGGGCTGGACAGAGCTGTGGGTTGAGTCTTTACAGCTGCTGCTCTGGGGTCAGACAAAGATCAGCCTCAAAAGCAATCTCTGAGCTCAGTCCCTACTCTGGCTGACAGAAGGACAGAAATTATTCCTGCCCCAGGCACAAACCACAGCTCACTCACTGCTCCCCTCCTGCCACTCCTTCACAGGTGTCACATTCCAGTCTCTCCACTTCCAGCAGCAATCACAGCTTGTTTAGGAGGTACAGAAAAAATCAGACTGAGGGAGAGAAAGGGCTGAGAAGGAGCATGAGGAGACAGGTTAAAATCAGAAGCTGAGGGGCATTTGCATTGCCAGTGCTTGTGCAGAGCTGACCCTGAGGGGCACTAAATGGGACCAGGACACAGGTCAGCACTCCAGTGTTTCAGGAGGAAGTTCAGGAGGAATTTCCTGTAGCTCTTACCTGATCTCCTCAGGGAACTGGGCGTTGGTGACCAGGAAGGTGGAGATGCCGTGCTGGTGCAGGAGCCTCACAAAGTGGTTGATGTGTGGGTACATGATGGGCTCCCCCACCAGGGACAGGGCACAGTGCTTCACTGCCAGAGCTTCCTCCAGCCGAGCTGCCTTCACTCCTGACACGCCTGGAAAGGGGAGAACACTCTTACATGAACAGTGCATGAGCCCTTGGGCAATCTGCTCTGGGGGAAGGCGGCCCTGCCCATGGCAGGGGTTTGAACAAGATGATTTTTAAGGTCCCTTCCAACCCAAACCCTTCTGTGGTTCTGTAACAATTCCCCCTCCTAAACATCTCTATCCAAAACACACCCTGGCACAGGAGGGCTGAGAAGAGCAGCTGGAGCCCTCCCAAAGCAGAGGGGACATCAGACTAGAGCCAGGGCCCAGGGAGCAGCTCTGAAGCACCCAGAGAGCAGCACCCAGAGCCTGGGGCTGGGTGTGCCCTGGGCACTGCTGAGAGCAATGTGCTGGTAACAACTGAGCCAAGATTAAACACTCAAGCCAAGCTCTCCACTGCTGAGACCTTGGGATGCTGCTGAGTGCTGAGACACAAACACACAGGGCAGCTCAATGCCACTCCAAGCAGGTGTGTTAAGAAAGCAGCCCAGGTCATGGCTGTGCTGCTGCTGGTCCCCGTGGGCCTCCAGGAAGGGCAGCTGAGCACAGCTCCCCAAACACTGCAAGGGACTGAACCCTGACTGGAAACACAGAACGTGCAGCTCCACAGAGGATGTGATCAAAAGAAAACCCAGCACACAGCACAGTCCTGAACAGCCAGAGACCTTTCAGAAGGAAAACACAAGGAGCTCAAATGTAGCATCCATGTGAAAACACCATCTGAGTCTCACTCCTGATGCCCACGGGAGGGAGGGGGAGCTGGATGCTCCTCCAGCCCACCCACACCTGACCAGGTGCTCAGGACCCCGGATGAAATCAGCTGCCTCCAAACAAGCTTTTGTTCCAAATCTGTCACTTCACATTTCCCTGACGTGCCTTGATGTACTCAAATCCTATCTGAGGCTTTAGATTGGGGGTTGGTCTGTTTTAAAGATAAAAAACAAAGTCTGGAGTGTGAATCCAGGTCCTCAGCTCCCTTCTCCTTGCCTTGATGCTGCAGTACAGAAAATTACAGCTCTGCTGCAAAGCCCAGATAAAAGAGGTGTTTGTGGATATTGCTCCAGCCTCACGTAGCAAAGCTGGTTTGGAATCAGAGCAGGGCTCAGTGCATTTTCAAGCAGCCAGGCTCAGTCCTGAGGAAGTGACAGGACTAATGGTTATTCCATAGAAACCTGACAGCACTAAATGAGAGCTTTATTGGAGAAGAAAGCAGCATCTCCAGCACACGCTGAGATTAAAGGACAAAGTTTCATATTCATAAAACTACTGTAAGTCAGTTTTGGAATTAATTAATTTCTCTCTCTCAACATTTTGCATTTGGACTCTCATAATTACCCTTCCAGCTTTATAAGCAGAAGAACAAAATCCCAACATCCCCTAAAGTTTGAGTGGAACTTTCCCAAAAGAGTTTACACTAAACCTGGTACATCCATCCAGAGCAGGGAGTGGGTTTGTACACAACCACCTGAGCACACAAATCACCAGCCAGGCAGGATAAACTGCCCAGGACTGGTGTATTCCAGGAGGGCAGGGACTCTCCTGAATCCCCATGGCTCTGTTCCTGCCATCAGCTCCCAGCAGAGCACATCTCCCTGGAAAAGCTGATTCCAGCTGCTCCACTAACCTGGAAAAAGACAACAGCCCCTGGCACAGCACCCTGGGGAGGCTGGGGGCTGACTCTGGTACCCCTGTAAGGACCTGAGCAGCACCACAGCAGCCTGGGGGCCAGGGGGATGAGGGACCTGCTGTATCCATGCTGATCCATGTACTGGGTACTCTGTACCATGGGTAGTCTGAGGATTTCCTGGGACAAGTCATGCATTTATCTTTGGCTTTTTTCCCTTTATTATCAGACTCCCACTCTCCCATTCCTGAGTTATGTTTCCATCCTGTGTGTGCCCTTTGCAAGGGCACAGAGATTTACAAGTCACTCCCCAGAAAAATGTATCCATCAAATAAACTTTGCAGCCTCGCTCCCTATCAGTGAGGTGTCTCTCCGTCATTTAATCCAAGAGAGAATTATGGAGCTTTAATGGCTGTGCTCTCCAAACCCAGCACAAACTGTGGCAACACTAAAGCAAAAGATGATTTATCATCACCCATAGACACCCAGAGTATGAGGGCTCTCCTGTAGGGTATCCTAAAGGATAAAGTGACACAAGAATTCTGTTCCTTCAAAGGAAATCTCATTTTTACTGCAATGGGTTGAATGAATAAAGGATCAGATGAGCTCACCAGTTTCTCTGGCCCATGGAATGGGTGTGTGGATGGATCTGCCTGCAAAGCTGTGGGACTGGGACTGGAAAGAGCAGCACCAACTTATTCAAATGGCTCAGGGAGGAACCTGAGCAGCACCCCCAGACACTGCAGTCCTGAGGACTCCCTAGCTAAGACACTTCCCATGTGTTGATTCCCCAGAAGCCCAAACAGTCTATATCAGGGGCCAGGGTCCAACACCTCAGCCCTGCTGGGACACCTCTGGAGTCCCTATGTGTGCCCAGCCAGTGCTGCAGGACCAGACACATTAATGCTGAGAAATGGAGATGGAATCCAACCATTCCCCCAGCACTGCAAGGTCACCATTAACCCATGTCTCCAAGTGCCACATTCCACACAGTTTATAAACCTCTCCAGGGCTGGGGACTCCACCTCCCTGGCAGCTGTGCCAGGGCTGGACAACAAATTCCAGGAAGGAATTTTCCCAATATCCACCCCGATCCTCCCCTGGCCCAGCCCGAGGCCGTTCCCTCTCCTCCTGTCCCTGTTCCCTGGGAGCACAGCCCGACCCCCTGGCTGTCCCCTCCTGTCAGGAGTTGTGCAGAGCCACAAGGGCCCCCCTGAGCCTCCTTTTCTCCAGGCTGAGCCCCTTCCCAGCTCCCTCAGCTGCTCCTGGGGCTCCAGCCCCATCCCAGCTCCCTTCCCCTCCCTGGACACGCTCCAGCCCCTTGCTGTCTTTCTTGGAGGAGCCCAGGACTGGAGGTGCCCCAGCAGTGCCAGCACAGAGGACAGAGCCCAGCCACAACCCCTCCTCCCCTTCCCACAGCAACCTGGGCCACCTCACTGCTCCAGCAGGTGCTTCCTGTGCTTTTGCTGGGGTTTTTCTCAAACATCAATCCCAAAAAAGGCCCCTGGTGTCTGTGCAGAGCTGCTGGGCTGGCTGGAGGAGCCAGGCCCGTTCCTCCAGCCCTGGCACTGCACACGGGGACTCTGATCCTGCCAGAGCTGAACCTTTGCCCGTCCCCAGCTCAGTTCACTCACTCTGCTCCTACTCAGTCTGGCTCTTGCTGCTTCCTCTCTAACAGCACCTCCCCACACACATGAGGGAAGAACACTGTAAAATTCACTACATGGAACAGGAGCTCCTGGGTTTTTCTTACCGATTTTTCTTCTCCTTAATAAACCTTTGACTCACAGCAGCTAGGACAGGAATGTTGCCATCTAGCACTAGAAAAATAAACCAGCTTTTCTTTTCCCACTTTACAGCACAGTTCTAGTCCAGAGCTTTTCTGTTTTCTCCTTTCACAGTTCCAGGTCAAGGGTAACTGTGCTCATATGCACAGGCACATTTCGAATAATATTTATGAATTTGTTTAACACAAAATAGACTCCAAAAAGAGAGAACTGGGATGTCCTGACAGGCCCTCTGACACTTCAGCAGTATTTCAGATGCTGAAAGTCTATTCATAATCATTCCCTCTCCTCAACCCATTTTGGGAAGACAGCAGGGTCAGTGAATGAGAAGGTTATTCCTCAGTGCAGGGTGATAATGGCTCTTCTCCAGAGACCTGAAAGCCTTCAGGGCTGGAGGGTCCCCACCTCTCCAGGCCCAACTCTGGCTGAACAAGCTCATTTTGATGTGTAACTTCACCCTCCCAAACAGAAACCAAATCTGTTGTCCCTTGTTCTGGGGACAGAACAACAGGTGGGGCTCCAGCATGGGCAGATCTGATCTCCTTCAGAACCTCCCAGTGCTCAGAGCCACACAATAACTGGACTGGAAAAACCTCCAGGACCATCGAGTCCAAACACTCCCCCAGCACTGCCAAGGCCACCACTGAACAGTGTCCCCATGTGCCACATCCACATGAATTTTGAACAATTCCAGGGATGGGGACTCCACACCTGCCCTGCAGGGCCTGTGACAGGGCCTGGCCTCTCTTTTCACTGAAGAAATTTCCCTAAAATCCACCCTGAGCCTCCCCTGGCCCAGCCTGAGGCCGTTCCCTCTCCTCCTGTCCCTGTTCCCTGGAGCACAGCCCGACCCCCCGGCTGTCCCCTCCTGTCAGGAGTTGTGCAGAGCCACAAGGGCCCCCTGAGCCTCCTTTTCTCCAGGCTGAGCCCCTTCCCAGCTCCCTCAGCTGCTCCTGGGGCTCCAGACCCTTCCATGCATCCATTGGCTCAACCATGGTGTTTCTCCTGGTGCCCCTGGGGTAAAGCCCTGCCCTGAGTGTGCCTCTCACCCTCCCCAAATTTCCCTGCAGAGCTCCTGAGGGGTTTCAGTACCACCATGCCCTGGGGCAGGGGATGTTTGACACAGTGCCAATGAAACCCCAGGCTCAGGAGTGAGGCTTCATTGAGCTGCTGCTCCAAACCAGCCACATGAGGAGAATGAAGCCCATGGGGCCCTAACCAGAGCTATTTTTCCACCCATTATCCAACTGCAGATATTGAGGCAGAGCAGCTTAGCTCTGCTGACAGAAGGGCTTTGTGCCTGTCACATCCTGGATCCATTGGATTCTCTTTGAGCACAGCCAACCTAAACAATCGGGTTCCCAAAATGACAGCCAAGGCCAGGGCTCATCCTGCACGTTTTATGGCTGTTCCACTCCATTTGTGCTGCTCGAGGCAGCTGGGGAGAGCAGAACCTGGAGCTGTCCTGTTAAGCTGGCCAGCCCTGCCAGCACACACAGCTGACCTTGGCACAGCAACCAGATCATCACATTTGGGAAATAAAACCCCCAGCCCTCTCTACAGTTATAGACACAGAATATCAAACTTCCAGGGAATTTCTGTGGGAAGCAAACTGCAGTGCTTTCCAAAGGTGCTGTGGAACTGCAGCTTCAGTCACAACCACCGGTACTAAATAATTGCTGAAAATCAAAATCCTCTGCTTGCTGCTGTTTCCTTATTCATGAGACAAACACAACCCAGAAGCTCCAGGGTAACACAATGCTGGGTATTAAGGCTGGCAGTGTATTTCCTGTCAGGTAAGAGGCTGATTGCTTTTGCTTCCTACCTGCCCTCACCCCTCCAGAAGAGCCAGGACCCCCCCATCATCCAGGCTGGCTTTAACCAGTGTGGAAGGCTCTGTGCACACAAGGGAAAGGATTTGGCAACTACCAGGTTGCACCAGAGGCAACTCTACTCCCTCCAGGCAACAGCACATACTCAGTGGCTGAACCTCATTTCAGAAGACATTAAATGTGCCACAGCAGTATCTTCTCCCCCATCCTCCTGATTCCCTGAACCTCAGGCCTCCTTCCCAGAGGTGCAGAACATTCTCACCTGCTCTGAAGATGTCACTGCTGGTTATCCTCTAACAGCACCAGGGGTGGGGACAAAGGAGAAGTTACCTTTGAACTGCCTGATCATGTTCTGGTGCTTCTCGAGGGCCTCCTGCAGGATCACTTCAGGCTGGTCCATCTTCCACCGCCACTCGGTGCCCACAGGGTTCGTGTGGTGTCTGAGGGAAGAGAGGACAGTCACCCACTGCCAGCTGGAACCCACCTGGAGAACTCACCTGCCACCTGGGACTTTGGCATCAACAGCGTTCAAAGCAACAAAAGATCCTCAGCAACTCCTGCTGCTGCCCCAACCTTTGGATGCCACCTCTGAACATCTCTCTTACACCCCTCTCCTTCCAGGCTCTGGTCTCCCAGAGGGAGGAATGGGCCTTGTGGATAATATTACACTTTATACAAATATTTTGAAGCACAGGTGAAAGGTTTCTAAGCCAATATAACGTCTGCAAAAACGTCTGTAAAGAAAGGGAAACTGGCTCTGCCTCCTGTTCTGCCCACAGCTGCACCAAGCTCTGGAGAAGGGAGGTCCCAGGCCATTTTTAGTTCCATTTCCAGGTACCAAGCACCACCCTGAGGACAGGATTTCTACCTGAGGACAGGTTGCTACCCCAATCTTTGTGTGGTGCTCTGGTACCAGGACAGATGAGGGCAGGCTCCTCCAAACCCCCTGAAGAGGGCAGGAAGCCTGCCCTATACCCAGGATGCATTCCTGGGGGATCTGGGTCATCTCCCAGATTTTTATCCCCCTGACCCAAGCAGATTGCAGGGGAAAAATTCCAGATCTTCCATCTGAGAAACACTAGGGTGGGAATCAAACCTTGCCTGGAAAGGATCGCTGTCCCCATATTTTGTTTTCTTGGAACACAGCAAAAGCCAACCCAGGTAAATCAACCCGAGCATCTGCAAGACCCATAGAGTTCGTCCTCATTTCTTACTTTATTAGCAGGAGAGGATCATCCAGCCCCTAAATATCATCTAAGGAAGCCAATGAAATTCTGTGTTTTCACATCTGTGTTCTCTCTCCATCTTTTCCTCCTTCATCCCAAAATATGCTCCAAAAGTCCCCTCAGTTTTTCTCTACCACTCCCCTGGCAGCCCACAGAGCTCGTTAAGAGCAGCACATTGTGCAGGGTCTTTCACAAAAGCTCCTGGATTAACTCACCTCTGGACAGGAAAACAAGGCCAACCAAAACACTCCTGACACTCTGTTTCCAGCCAGGTGACCTCTGCTTCCTGCAACCTCTCCACCATCCCTGGATGTTGGATTATGCCTTGTTCTGACCCAGAGATGGGGCTACTGAGAGGTGTTTTAAAAACTTTTATTCCATTCTTAGTCTCATGAGAAGGGTGGGACAATACAGATGTTATAATCCATACCATCACAATCAGAAGCCAACTATTTCCTAATCACAATACAGTGTAAGTGTTCCTTGGCCTATCAGCTTTAGCCACACCATGCTGTAAATGCCTTAAAGCCAATCACCTAAAATTACATCTTGTGGGTCCCACTACAATCATCTTTCATAGTTCTATTCCTCCAAAGTATCCAACCTTATTTGCAAGGCCATCTTTTGAAACTTGTTTCTAGTTCCATTTGTCTCTCAACAATATCTGTCCTACTCCATGGCATTTCCAAGTCAGCATTTCTTATTCCAAAGTTTACATACAGATGCACACTGTGTGAACCTTCTATCAAGCTTTGAGAATTCTCTACAAATCCATTTCCCACATTTCCCCCTCTCTCTCGAATGGAAAAAACTTTTTTGATGGCTTTGTTCATAATTTGTCATGTACAGTAAAGTACATAAGGCACTATTACTAACATTGTCACTATCACAATTAATGCATATAAACTGTCCAGCCCTGGGGACACCTGGGAGGTTACAGCTGCATTCAGCCTTCCAGCTCCAGGGCATCAGGACAGGATTCCCAGCCTTTAACTGAGGGAGAAGGGACAGGGGAGCACCTTCTCAGGATGAGGGGGCTGGTCCAGTCCTCACTGGAGACAAGCAAAAGGCTCCCAATGACCTCTGGACAGGGGGGAAGGGGTTCAAACCAAAAGAGAGTAGGTTTGGGTTGGACATCAGGAAAAAAAATTCCTCTCTGGCAGGGTGGGCAGGCCCTGGCACAGGGTGCCCAGAGCAGCTGTGGCTGCCCCTGGATCCCTGGCAGTGCCCAAGGCCAGGCTGGACATTGGGGAGTGGAGCAGCCTGGGACAGTGGGACGTGTCCCTGCCATGGCAGGGGTGGAATGGGATGGGATTTAAGTTCCCTTCCAACCCAAACTAGTATGGGATTCTGGGATTCTCCAAGTGAGAAACACCTGCAGCTGCATTGTCTGATAGTGCTAAAACACAAACCCAGGCTCAATAAAATCAGGCTTTTGGCCCAAACATTTCTTCATCCAGACTTCAAGAGCAAAGATTCCAACACTGTTCTCAAACTTCACCACCTCAAGGATCCTTTAAGCCAAAACAGCTTTTTGAATTTCACTTTTATTTCCCCATCTGGCAACATGGAAAGTTTTCTGAATGTCAGCTATAAAAGGCATTTATAAAACTCTTCCATGTTTAACTGCAAAACTTGTACCTTGTATATTTAATAGGGCCAGCTGGCAGGAAATCAATAGGCTCTGGGTGCACCCTGGACAGCTATTAGTGTCCAACAGGCCCTGCATTCTTAACACATCCTACTGTTTAATAAACACACCAGGTCAGGTCTCCAGAGCTGCTTATTTGGCAAAAGGAGGTTCCCTGACAAGAGGAGGATAAAGCAGCAATGCCTTGGGCTCAGGAGGTTGTTTCCCAGTCCCAGCACAGACAGAACACCAGAGCCACCTGCCCATTGCCCCCAGGCTCTGTGACCTCCCACCACCCACCTCTGGCTACACCGGCACTGAGCAGGAATTTGTGTCAGGGATTCCCTTCCTTCCTTCCCAAAGTAACACAAGTAAAATGAAATCTCCCCAAACCCACACACAGCAAAGCCTTGATTTTAGCAGAGATTCCAGGTGTGAAACAGGTTTGGTGTGCTCCTTCAGAGACACCTCAGTGCCACAGCCCCACTGTGGCAGGGAACACAATGCCCTGGAATCCCCCCAGCCACCCAGGCTGCTCCCATCCAGCTTCCCTGCAGTCTCAGCTCACCTCTGAGCCACCAGGAGCCTAGGACAGCATTCCCAGTGTCCCTGGCAGGTTCTGGGACCCCTGTGAAGGTGCAGCTTCCCCAGGGCTGTGATCTGCCTCCCCAGTCACTTGGGGGCTATTTTAATAAATCAGCTTTTGCTTTATACATTCTGCAAATGGCTGTTAAGAGGTTCTGAGGGCAGATGCAGCTCAGGTATAAAATATCGTTTACTGCAGGCATTGACTGAGCCAGGGTGATACCTGGTGGGGAACAGGAAGGTAAGGAAGTGCTGGTGGCAGTGACATGAGAGGACAGGGCACACCATTCCCAGGGAGGGCAGGAGCAGAATAAAAATAAGAGTTCAAGAAGCAGTCTCAGTGAACCCTGAGAGCCAGCAGGGAGATCCCAGAGGAGAGGAGCTTAAGGGAAAAGAACTTCAGGAGAACTGGTAGTTTTGGAAGACCTATTAAGGCAGAAGTGCAAACTGCAGCAATAAAAGGCAAAGACAAAACAACAAAATCAATCTGCTCTTCTGCAGCCTCGTGAGCCTCCAGCTGCAAACAAAAGAAGGAGCACAAAAACACAGGGGCACCAGCAGAAAGGGGAAGGCAAACCATCAGCCATGACTAGGAAGGGACACAAAAAAGACATCCCAAGGACTTTCTCTGGAATAATGGAAGGAGAAAGAGGGAAACCACAAAAAAAGCTTGGGCAATGCACAAGCCAACCATGTTTAATGTTCCTGCTGTACAAAATGAAACCTGGCTGCTCCTTTTCTTCTGCACCTCCTGAGAGCAACAGGAGGAGCCCAGCCTGCGCTGGGCAGAGACCACAACTGAGACACGGAACCTGAATTTAATGTTTTCCCTAGGATGGGTGAAATCACCCTGGAGCAGGCTGGATAAATTGGCTGACAGGACCAGAGGGTGCCAGGGGTGGCTTAGACTGGATATTAAGGGAAATTTCTTCATGGAAAGGGTTGTAACAGGGCAGTGGTGGAGAGGATTAAAAGCCCCACGGATGCAGCATTTGAGGACAGGGTCTGGTAGCCTTGGCAGTGCTGGGGGAACAACTGGACTCAAGGATCTTAGAGGGCTTTTCCACCCAAAAGAATTCTGTGATTCTCTTCCAACTGAAACCTTAAAGATGGAAGATGCCCCATGCTGAAAAGCTCCATCCTAACTCTGAGATGCTCCCTTTTTAAAGAGCAAAACCTCTGGAAAGGCAGGTGATGCTCAGGCCTGTACTTGTGTCTACCCATCCCACCCCATCCCTGAACCCTGCTCAGCACAGCTTCCCAGACCATTCCAAAACTCACCTGGATGGCAAAATGTCAAAATGTGCAAATTCACTTTCAAAGCCCCCAGTCACTGCCCCTCATCAGTGATTGCTGGACGTGGCACCATCCCCTGCAGGGACACCCAAGGCCCAATGTGGACATTTCACAGCCCATAATCTGTTTATATTCCTTACTGAGGCCATACATTTGGGAGCCGATTGTAACAAGTCCCAGGACCTTCAAGAACTCCAAGTCCAGGAGAACACAAAGTACTATTTTTCATAAAATTAAAATCGAGAGATTTCAACTCACACATGAACATTTTCTCCTAGAAATGCCTCAGATGACAGAGCTGGCAGAGCAGCACATGAAGGCACCAAGATTTTTTTTTTTTTTACCAGGGGCATGAACTGGGCACATTGATTTGCTTTCCCTCACCCCATTTATTTGGTCAATTCAGGAGCTCCTGGCAGACAGACAAGTCCAAAACTCAACAAACCAGTGAAGAATCCAATGTGAGAGATGAACCTTGGTCACAACAGATTCTTTCTGGAAACAAAACCACAACCAAACTGAAACCCTGGGAGAAAAGAGCAGCTGCTGGGCAGAACCAGGACTGGGGGCTGGACATGCACAGAAGCTCTCTGAGCTTTCAGGCTCAGCTTCCAGGTGTTCCAAACCTGCAGTGTCCACTCCTTTGATATCAATACTCCCCATTTCCCTGAGGAATTTACCCTCTGGAATCAAGTTAGTTACTGAGGAGAAGCTTTTGTTTTCATCTGTTTTTGTTTTCTTCTTAATTTTTTAAAGACCTCAAGTACTTCTCCTATGAGAGATTATTAATTTTTAATCTCTGTATTTTGCAGGGCTTACTGTGTTACCTGGCTTTTGGCCACCCACTGATTTAGTGTCTGAACACAACTTCAGTTGCTGTCTAGAGGCAAAACCTCAAACCTCCATGCACAGGTATAAGCATTAAAGTTACAGCAGAAGAAATACGAGCCAATTTCTTCACAGGGTATTTCACTCTGTCTGGTTTGCCTCCTCCTCAGATGCAAAAGTAATAAACCCTATTAATTTAAATCTTATTTAGCTGTTCCATCTCTCCACAATAATTGATTGAGCTTTGGACACTGAGCCAAAAATCCTCATCAAATCAGGTCTGCCTGGTGCCTGTGCTGCAGGGAGGTGTCACAGAGCTCCGAACCCACACTTGCTCTAATTGATTAAAAGATTTGGTCACTTGCACATTTCCATTTAGGCAATTAAGCTAAAGAGACACAGCCTCAGTGAGAGCAGCTGGGAGCAGGGATGGAGAGGGACAGACTCCCTTGGAGGACAGGATTATGACTGGCAATGTTGCAGTAATTCAGGTGTGGGGTGTCCCACTCAGTGCTTTTGACAGAACAGCCTTGGGGGACACCAAACAATCCACCCTGGAGAATCATGGAATATCCTGAGCTGGAAGGACCCATAGGGATCATCCAGTCCAGGCCCTGGCCCTGCACAGACACCCCAACAATCCACCCTGGCCATCCCTGGAGCTCCTGGAGCTCTGGCAGCCTCGGGGCCATGCCCATTCCCTGGGGAGCCTGGGCAGTGCTTTGAAACCTTAAAGATGGAAGATGCCCCATGCTGAAAAGCTCCATCCTAACTCTGAGATGCTCCCTTTCTAAAGAGCAAAACCTCTGGAAAGGCAGGTGATGCTCAATCCTTTCCCTGAGATGCTCTCACCTTTCCCTGAGATCCAGGCTGAGCCTGCCCTGGCCCAGCTTCCAGTCTGCTTTTCCTGTCCCCACAAAAAGCTGCCCCGTAACCCTGCACTGCCAGCCTCTGAAGGGGGCAGGCAGGGAAGCATGAGCCAGTCAGGGAGCCCTGGCAGCTGTGACAGCTCCCAGGGACAAGGGGGACAAGAAGAGCCTCCAGTGCAGAGTGAAGCCACATCTCTGACAAAATCCCCTCATTTTCTGAGGATGTTTGGATACTGGCTCCAGCCATGAGCTCCAGTGGAGGTGTCCTGCCCACAGCAGCTGGAACTGAAGCCCTTTAAGGCCCCAACCCAACCCAGTCTGTGATTCCATGATTACTGGTTTGGGGCCAAAATCTGTCAGTCAGAACCAGCCAGTTCCAGTGATACCCAGCTCCCAGGGAAAGCAGCTGCACTGCAGCATTCTTGCCAAAGTGAGGAAGAGAAAATAAACAGGCTCCTTGGCCTTTCCTTCAGCCATCCAGGGACAGCTCAGTGCTTGTGCAATTGGAAACATTGGCAGAATCTACAAATGTCAAAATCCTCAAAGAAAAGATCAAGAAGAAAGAATTCAGCAGCCTTATCTGCAAGGCAGCAAGCAGAGCTGCACGAGGAGCCCAGCACAAAACCTGCATGAGGAACATTCTGCCAGAAGCAGATCAAAACTGGGATTTCACATGTCTGCACCAGCACAGATGGCACCTACTGCTCAGGAGCTGCCTTGTTTATCCTGCCCAGCCATCAGGGCCTGCAGTTCCACTTCAGTCTCACACACTGAGCAACCTGCAAGGTGTGGGGGATAAAACAAGTGCACAGATAGGCCTGACTGCAGGGTTTGGGAGCAGGGGTGGCACAGGATCAGCAGGGATTGGGTGTGACAAGGAGGGAGGGAAGACCCCTCTCACAGCTACATGAAGGCTGCAGCAGTCTAGGCACAGGAGCTGGAAAAGTCACCAAAAAGAAACCTACTTTCACCAGCAGCTCTGATTTAAGTCAAGCTTAATGTCTGGGGATGAGCCTCAAACTGAGCCTTACATCTTCCAACTTAAACCTTCCAGTTTCCAGGGGACGCTGAAGACAGCCAGCTGCATTCCATACGGGAGAGTCCAACACCTGCCACCACCTCACCCAGAGCAGGGAAATAAATAATCAATGCTGAAACCTCTGAGCTCAGTGCCCTGGGAAACGGTTTCCTTGCACTCAGGTTGTAGCCAGCAGGAAAATCAACACTGTAGCACTCATTGTCATCAGGCTGCTGCCGCCAGATCCCTCTGAAGTGACAGGTGACAGTGACAGGATGATGAGTTAGAGACACAGGGAACAGTGCCACCTTCTCTGCATCTCTACACTAATGGACTGATTTATCAATTATTGATTAACCTGGTGCTATCTCATTTCTCAGTTTCTGCACTCTCCAGTTCACACCTGCTGGATTTCCCTGATTCAGCCTATTCCACATCCAGGCTGCTGCCAAAAAATCCTGAATGAGGGCATTTGGAAGAGAAACTGGGAAATGCTCTGTGGAGCAATGCTGGGAACAAAGCCCCTCATCCTGCTTGCTGTTTAGGATGTATCTTGTGTGTGGGGACAGAAGGACAAGCACAAGCAGGGCAATGTCCCTCCCAGCACAGACCCACTGCAGGACTCCGTGCACACCACGTGGAAAACAGACACAAGCAGAAGGGTTTCCTTCCAGGCACTGCTCTGCTCTGAAGCAAAGCAGAAGCTGCACATTAAAGGTGCCATTTGCTGCCTCCTACCCAGCCAGGAAAGCCCATCCAAAGCACCCAGAAACCCTTTGGAACAGACTTCCAAATGCAAACTGCACAGGATGCCCAGTGTCCAGTGCTCACACTTAACATGGGAGACAGCCTTCAAGATGTCCCCAAGTCCTTTAAATGCCCCCATGAAATATCTGCATCATTAAAGCCCGAGGACTATGAAAGACAGAAAGGGGCACTCAGAGGAATTTGGCTGGTTTTGCACAGAAGTATTATCACAGAATCCCAGAATGGTTTGGGTGGAAGGGATCTTCAGGCCTGTGTCATTCCACCCCTGCCATGGCAGGGACACTTTCCACTGGCTCAGTCTGCTCAGGGAATACTCACTGGGATGCTGGACCACCATCCCTCAGGCTGGGGAATGGAATGGATGTTATTGGCAGCCTGGGGTAAGGTTTTAGTCCCAGAGGAAGTACAGCTCCCATGGGATGATTTAGCAGGGTGGAAAACAAAAGCGCTCAAAGCACAACCTCCCTGTCCTCCCACTCCAGGCGCTCTCACGTCACTGTTGGCATTTCTGCTGAACCTCAGCCTCTCTTCCCAATCCCATCCTGCACTCCCCCAGCCTGGCACACACCTCCCTTGCAAGCCCAGGCAGGAGTGAGTGAGTGAGTGAGTAGTGCTAGAGAAGCTCGGATCCAGCACAGCTCCTTTACTTCAGGAATTCACCACAAAGTCAGTACTCTGAGGAAAGGGGAGACTTTCCTGACCAATGGGAAGTCATTGAGTTATAGACAGGTTGTCCTGCCTGGAGAAAAGGAGGCTCAGGGGGCCCTTGTGGCTCTGCACAACTCCTGACAGGAGGGGACAGCCGGGGGGTCGGGCTGTGCTCCCAGGGAACAGGGACAGGAGGAGAGGGAACGGCCTCAGGCTGGGCCAGGGGAGGCTCAGGGTGGACATCAGCAGGAATTTCCCCATGGAAAGGGTGGTCAGCACTGAAGGGGCTGCCCAGAGGGGTTTGGAGTGCCCTGGAGGTGCCCAGGGAGTGCCTGGACGTGGCACTCAGCACTCTGGGCTGGGGACAAGGTGGGGATCAGGCACAGTTTGGACTGGGTGATCCTGGATGGCTCTTCCTACCCATGTTTCTGGGATTTATCAGCTGCTGTTTTAGGAAGGCAACAGGTACTGATTGATCACTTTTCACTTGTTTAGAGCAGTGGAATTGGTGGGGGTGAAGGTACTTTAAATATGGAAAATGGTCCAATTTCCAAAGACACTGCCATTGCTGAGCACCTCGGGGGGATCACACAGCACACCCAGCCCACGCCCTCCCGAGCACAGCTGGCTGTGTCCCACAGAGCCCCCACCCTGGCCAAAGCCCACGGGTGCCTTACCTCCAGCAGAAGACACACTTGTTGGCACAGGCCAGGCTGGGGGTGGCCTCCATGCAGCGATGGCTCTCAATGCCATAGAAGGTGTGCTTGTAGCAGCCCCCACGGCCCCGCAGCATCGACTGAAGGCAGGGAAACACAGGGAGTGTTAAAAACCCAGCTGGGGCCAAACTGAGGGCAGGGAAACACATAGGAGAGTTAAAACCCCAGCTGGGGCCAAACTGAGGGCAGGGAAACACATAGGAGAGTTAAAACCCCAGCTGGGGCCAAACTGAGGGCAGGGAAACACACAGGAGAGTTAAAAACCCAGCTGGGGCCAAACTGACGGCACACACTCACACACCCCCCACACACAAACACACAACAGGAAAGTTAAAATTCCCCATCTGGAACCAAACTGAGGGCAGTCATGGATATGCTCCCTTTCAGCCACCTGTGACTTTAGTTCCAAGTCCAGCAATGCCCTGAGCAGGGCTGAGGTGACACCAGTGCCACCCGCACCGAGAAACTCCCAGCCTCCTACAAAATGTGACTCTTTACATGTAACCTTTCAGCCAGACTGCATTTGGGAGGTCAAACTCATCCCAGTGTTAGAGGAGAAAGAGCTTTAAGCTCCTCAGTCCCTTCTCTGGCACACCCCAGTAGAACAATGTGCTCTCCAGCAGCTTTTCAGCCTCGGCCCATGAAGAGCAGGTGAAGCCTCTTGAGCTGCAGAAAGTGTTCCTGGAAAAGCTCACTCAGGAGCAACAAGGATCCATTTCAACGCTGTCCTACTGAACACTCCATTCTTTTCATTTATCTGGCAGAGTATTTCTTGCAGCACTAAATTAAATAAATGCCCTGACCTTATAAGCTCTCATTCACAGCCAGTAGTGGCTCCAGCAGGATGCTGCACTTCCCTTCCCAGCACAGCCACAGCAGCTTTCCCAACAGGATTCAACTCCTATTTATCATGCAGGCTGCTTGCAGGAAAGGCTATCTTTCATTAGCTCAGTTAAATAATAATAAATGAGAAAGAAACTTTACTACTCTCAAGAGAAAATCTGAAATATAACACAGCAGCTTTCAATCTGCCTTCCTCTTCCTGGAGAGTCCTGGTGATCCAACAGAAAGGAGCAGCAGGGAAAAATCTACAGCTACTCCCTAACTGGCTGTACAGGTGCACGATTTAATGACATGGAAAACGCTGTTGATTCTACCCATTCTTCAAATGCGAGAGACTTCAGGAGATTCACAAATTCAGGAGAGCAAGTTATATTTGGCCTTTCCTAAGGCAAACAGACTCTTCTGAAAACATACAGGGTTTCTGTTTTTTCTGGAATTTGACAGAACCCAATCTTTTCCATCTGAGATACCTCTATGAAACTCTACTCAATACTGATCCTGCCAGCCCTGCTCCTGCTTTCCTCTGATACAAATCTCCACAAAGGCTCCTGAAGGCTCTCACACACTGGTGTGAACCTGAAGCAAAGCCACTGCCTGGAACTAATCTCAGCTCATTTTATTAGAAGACTTTACATTCAATTCCTGCTTAAGCTAAAAATACTGTGGGCCCATCTAAGCACACAGAGCTGCTATTTATTTTATGAAATGGCTTTACAGTGCTGCATTAAAGCTTGGGTCTTTCATAAAAACAGGTTCTCTGGCTTTCTCAGTCACAACATGGAAGTTTGGCAAGTTTTTCTTTAAACATTTCATGATCATGTCTGCCACTTACAACGACAGAAAAGGAAAATGGGTGTAAGATGACCAGCAGAGCAGTAGTGGGATCAGTGCATCCCACAGACTCCTGACAGCCCAGGGTGGGCTCTCTGTGCTGCTCAGGAGAACAAGGCTCTTGATAAAACAGTTCATTGACACCAGGCACTGCAATGAAAACTCTCTGCAGCCACCCTGGGATGGCATCCTAAGGGCTGTTTCAAAAATAAACAAAGTTAATCATGCAGCAAAGGAGAGCTCAGACAGCCAGGACTGATCACTGCCACAACACAGGAATTACAGATGTGCTGGCATCTTAACGAGGTGTTGATTCCAGAGGTTCCCATCCAGGGATTCTCAAGGGTGCAGGATGTTGCAACATGGGGGGTGAAGGTTCTGGAGCCCCAGGAGCAGCTGAGGGAGCTGGGAAGGGGCTCAGCCTGGAGAAAAGGAGGCTCAGGGGGCCCTTGTGGCTCTGCACAACTCCTGACAGGAGGGGACAGCCGGGGGGTCGGGCTGTGCTCCAGGGAACAGGGACAGGAGGAGAGGGAACGGCCTCGGGCTGGGCCAGGGGAGGATCGGGGTGGATTTTGGGGAAAATTCCTTCCAGGAATTTGTTGTCCAGCCCTGGCACAGCTGCCCAGAGCAAGGATGGAGTCCCCGCCCCTGGAGGGGTTTAACAGCCCTTCAATGAGGCACTTGGGGACATGGGGCAGTGGTGGCCTTGGCAGTGCTGGGGGAATGGTTGGACTTGATGATCCCAGAGGGTTTTTCCATCCTTAAGAATTCTCTGATCAATATTGCTCCCCAAATGTACAACACTAGAGACTTGTGAGATCCAGAGGGACCTGCCAAGGACAGCTGAAACCACACCCACCCTGAAGGGGCTGCAGTTTATTCTCCAGGGCCCTGCTGGGAATGTTTTTAACTCTGAAAACTGCCTGAAAAGCTACTGAGTTCCAGCTCCTCCAGGAGCCACGTGCAGGGCTGGGAGGAGGTTGTGTCACACAGGTGCACTCGTACCCACAGGTACTGTACACAGCCACATCCACACTCACCCCACAGAGCAGGGAAATAATTAGCAATAGTGAAATCATTAACGCCTCCCTGTGGAAATCTGATCTGATAAATGCTGAGAACCAGGGGAGCCCTGACTGTCACAACCCAGCCCCAGCACAGGGGGTTCAAACAGCCTCATGTGCCTGCTCAGGTGTGGCAGTGGCTGTGCTATCCCTGTTCCACAACATCACAACAGGGATACAACCTTCCCACTCCTCCCTCACATGGATTTCAGTAGGCAGAAGATGTTTTAGCAGACAGCAGAACAACAGGAAAAACCAGAAAAGGATGTTCCCAGCTCTGTGCCACAACTCTATTCTCACTTTTTACAGAGGAATTTTAATAGTTGGAAATGCAAGGTTACAGCTTGAATGATGGAATTTGGGTTTGTGCAAATAATAGCACATTTTAAAATGATATTTCATCAGGAAATTGGAATACCTGAGCAAGTCTCTAGCTTTGTTTTTATTTAGGAAATGAGAAAAGGAAACAGAACATACCTTTGTCCATCGGCAGAGCTTCACCCCAGAATGGCTCCCAATGAGTTTATATCCTGAAAACAAAGCAGAAATCATCAAAAAGCTGAATTTAGCCTGCAAAAATTGACACACAAAATATACCAGGGGGTACCCAGAGTGACTGACACCGTGGACTCAATGCTGCTCTTCCTCTCTGGCCCCAAGGTGACACACCAGCCATGGCAGTGCCACCCCAGGGACCTCAGCCAACTGCAAATGGTTTCTTTTAGTGGGGCAGGGATTGATATTGCTGAGTCTGGTTTGAATCAGGGTGCCCAGGGGACTCCTGCATGGACAGGATGGCAGAGCCTGGCTAACCCAAGGAGCAGGACAGGGAACCAGGAGCATCTCCCTGGCCCCAGGCCATGATCCCAGAACAGCCTCCTACCCAGCACCCGGGATCCCTGTCCCAGCCTGCAGGACAGGAGCTGATTCCCAGTGCAGCTGGGAGGGCACAGGAGGGAAACACAACCAGGGCTCAGCCTGAACCCTACCTGAGCCTCACCAATTCCACGGAGAGGGAGCTGCTCCTCCACACCCAAAGGAAAGCTGAGCTCAGATCAGCTCCTCATTCCCCAGCCAAAGTCAACACAATTCTATTCCAATGGGTCCAGGAGGATTAATTGCACAACGTTCATTAAGCACTAAGTGCTATTATTACCCAAAATGCCTGAGTGGGGTTATATCCCTCTTTGAGAAAAGTGCTTAGAGGCCAATATGTCTGAAGGATTAAAAGTCCCTTCAAAATCAGCATAAAAATAAGAGAGATTTGAGACTCCTCACAGTGGTGTTCACACCTCACTGGCCTGGCTGTCCCCAAACTCAGCACCTCCCAGCTGCCTGCTGCACCTTCCTGCTGCACCTTCCTGCTGCTCTTATTAACACTTTCAAGGCAAGGAAAAATATCACATTTTAGCTATCAAGTCTTCTTCCTGCCAACCAGCACAAACTTAACAGGGAAAAAGCCTTCAGCTCAGCAAACTGGCCTTCAGCTCCTCCACAGCAGCAGCACAAGTGCCCTGCCCTGCTCATCTGTCCCTGAGCTGCTCTGGCACAGCAAGGTCCCAAAGCAAGGTGAGAGCAACTGCATCCTGAAGTCCCTCACACCTGCAAGGACACCGAGCCAGCCAGGAACTGCAGGAGCAGCAGATGCCACACCAGCTGCAGCAGGCAGAAATCAAACTGTGCACACAGACAGGGCTAACAGGGAACCAAACCATGCTCTGCTCCTGCCACTCAAACCCAGCAGGGACCTGCCCAGGCTCCTCTGCCCACTTCACCTGGTGGTGCTTGATCCATCTCCTCACACTGGAACATACAGGCAGAGTGAACTCTGCTGCAGAAGGCTGGAGAGGGACTGGGGACCAGAGATGGAGGGACAGGACACAGGGAATGGCTGCCACTGCCAGAGGGCAGGGCTGGATGGGATACTGGGAAGGAATTGTTCCCTGGCAGGGTGGGCAGGCCCTGGCACAGGGTGCCCAGAGCAGCTGGGGCTGCCCCTGGATCCCTGGCAGTGTGCAAGACCAGGTTGGACACTGGGGATTGGAACACCCTGGGACAGTGGAAGATGTCCCTGCCCTGTCCCCTTAAGGTCCCTTCCAGCCCAAACCATTCTGGGACTCTGTGACAGCCCTTCTAAGCCAGTCCACGAAGCCATGTGCAGTCCTGGGACACCTTTACCTCAGACTGGCTCACACTCAGATGATGCTGGTGCAGGTTCCAGAGGCACAGCCACACACACACACAGCTGCATGTGGCTGGAACCCAACACCTCCCTGCCCTGGCTCTGTCCTGCCTCTTTCTGTAGCTTTTCCCTGCAAACAGCTTGTCCAGCAAGGTCTAATCTCAGCTGAGACCTCCCTGCTAAAATGTGTGTCCTTACAGGATTTGTGGATGAGAGCTGAAAAGGTGCTGCATTCCTCCCCTTTCAAACACAGCTGTCCAAGACACACTCTGCTGCTGTCACCCAGCACAGTCCAAGCCTTATTTTTCCCATTTCTCCAAATCCAGCACCACCAGTCATATAAGATTATTCTCTCACAGATCACTTGTCAGTAACAGCAACATGGCTGCTTTCAAATGGGTTTTGCAGAAAAATTACATTGGAAATAGGACATGCCCACCCAGATCTGCTACTGAGCTGTTTGAGGGAAGAGAGGAAGCAGCTGAACTGAGCAAGGTGCCAAGCTCCAGAGCTCCAGCACTTTCTCTTAGGTTCCTTAAATCAACTTCCACCACGTGGAGTACCCACAGCTTCCTTTAAAGGCCAAGAAAATTGAACATGTTCAACATCAAAACAGTCTTACAAACGCCAGCCAGCTTTGGGGATGAGAGAGGGGTTACTCATCTCTGTCACTGCCAGAAGTCCCCGCTGTGGTGACAGGAGGGAGCAGCAGAGATGTGCAGAACCCTAAAGCCACAGAACTGGGTCCTGCACCCTGTGGGGAACTGGAAGAAGGTGTGGTCATCCAGCACTAGGTGCTAGCCATGCCAAGCTTCTGACACTTGGGCATGAGAGAAAATACCAGACACCAAGGCTGGACACTTGCTCCCCCCCTGCTGCCAGGGAGCAGAGACTCTACAAGACTGCAAAGCCTTTTTTCAGCACTGGCTGCACTGCTGGGAAGGAGGCAGCAGAGCAGTGTGGGCCAAAAGAAAGGACAAAAGGCTAAGCAAGAAACTGGGAGTTTCTCAGAATCACAGAACTGTTCTGGCTGGGAAACCCCCCTGAGATCATTGAGCCAAACCATTCCCCAGAACTGCCCTATGTCCCCAAGTGCCTCATGCACAGGGCTGTTAAACCCCCCCAGGGGTGGGGACTCCATCCTTGCCCTGGGCAGCTGTGCCAGGGCTGGACAACAAATTCCTGGAAGGAATTTCCCCAAAATCCACCCTGATCCTCCCCTGGCCCAGCCTGAGGCCGTTCCCTCTCCTCCTGTCCCTGTTCCCTGGGAGCACAGCCCGACCCCCCGGCTGTCCCCTCCTGTCAGGAGTTGTGCAGAGCCCCAAGGGCCCCCTGAGCCTCCTTTTCTCCAGGCTGAGCCCCTTCCCAGCTCCCTCAGCCTCTCCTGGGGCTCCAGCCCCTTCCCTGCTCTGATCCCTTCCCTGGACACACTCCAGCCCCTCAATGTCCTCTCTGCAGTGAGGGCCCAAATCTGACCCCAGGATTGGGGTGTGACCTGAGCAGTGCCAGCACATGGGGACACGACATCCTTACTGCAAAGCTTCAAATTAAACATGTGAAAAATAGTGATCAAAGCCAGCCTGAGGGTATCCAGCCCTGTTCCCACACTGCAGCTCCTGCTGAGCCTTCTGGAAGCTCAGGCCAGCTCCACTCTTCCCTCAGCTTTGCCACAACGTCCCTGTGGCTCTGCCAAGGCCAATGGTGTTGAATCCAATCCTCCTGATGGCCCTGAGTCTGGAGCTGTGGGTGCCAGGAGTCCCTGTGAACACATTTCCCCCTTGCTCTGAAGGGCTGTGACTCGTGACCAATAACTCTAAGTGCATATTTGGATACAACACCTTTCAAACAATCCAGTGTTTGATGGACCTGCTGTTCCCCACCCCTGTGTACGTTCAGACACTACAGCTGAACAAACCAATCTATTTATTATTTCCACAGTCTAATATGCAAAGGATCCCTTCAATTATGAGCAGGCTCACAGTAATCAGCTCAGCCCCCAACTAAAGGACAAGAACATCTCATCTGAAGGCTGGGTATGAGTTGATCCTGGTCTAGATGATAAATTTTAGATGATCTAGAAGCTTGCCAAACTTCACTGAAATTAAGTGTCACTTTTATAGACGTGAATTAAGCTTTTAAATAACCTTTGGGGTGAAATGAGCGTTATCAGGCAGTAACACCAGGCTGAGGAACATGTGGTGATTGCTCACCCTGACAGGCCAACTGGAGTTTAATAGAGCACAGAGGGATGTGGAACTGGAGAGATGGCCAAAGTCACAGCTCCTGACTGCTCCAGAGGCTGGGGCTGGACTGTGTTCAGCTCTTTGGAACCACACTGCAGCATTTCCACTCCATCCTGGAAATAAGAGTTTAAAAGTCCTTTCTCTGAAACTAAAAGAACTCATGGAGGAAGCCAGCTGAGCGCTCAGCACTGAGCCAGGACACTGCTGCCTGTATTCCTAGGGCACATTCCAGTATCCAGGTGCTTTGGATGTGGTTGCCAGTTTACAGTGGCAGACACACATCCAGTCTTTCCAAACTCCATGGACATGGATGGATTATGTCTTTAACTGAGCAATTCTGTTATTTTTGAGAGCAGAGCAGGTCAGCTGAATTTCTACTAGCACAAGTGTTGCTATCAGGAGCTGTGTCACGCCCCCTGCACTCTCTGAAGAGCTGTGCTGAGTGGCCTTCACGGACTGCAGACCATCCCTAGGTGGCAAAATGTCAAAAAAAAACCCACAGACACTCAATCCCTGAGGTTAGAAAAAACCTCCAAGGTCATCCAGTCCAAGCTGTGTCCCATCCCCACCTTGTCCCCAGCCCAGAGTGCTAAGTGCCATGCCTTCCTTGGGCACCTCCAGGGATGGGCACTCCAAACCTCCCTGGGCAGCCCTTTCCAGTGCCTGAGCACCCTTTCCATGGGGAAATTCCTCCTGATGTCCATCCTGAGCCTCCCCTGGCCCAACCTGAGGCTGTTCCCTCTCCTCCTGTCCCTGTGCCCTCGGGGTGTCCCCTCCTGTCAGGAGCTGTGCAGAGCCACAAGGGCCCCCCTGAGCCTCCTTTTCTCCAGGCTGAGCCCCTTCCCAGCTCCCTCAGCTGCTCCTGGGGCTCCAGACCCTTCCCAGCTCCATTCCCTGCCCTGGACACGCGCCATCTCCTCAGGGTCTGCATTGTCCTGAGGGGCCCAGGGCTGCCCCAAGCACTGGAGGTGCCACAGCAGTGCCAGCACAGGGAACAGACACTGCCTGCTTGACACCTCCCAGTTCAGATCTCTGCATCACCAGAAGTTTGCTTTGATCCAAAATCCCAAAGCAAAAGATTCAATACTGAAAGAAAGAAGGAGATCCATGGTTACAAAAGCTCCAAAAACCACAAGGAAAAGACTGAGCCATCCTTCTCCAGGAGTGCAGGCTCTGGGAGCTGGGAAAGCCAGTCCAAGGCCTCCCTGTGCCCCCAAACTCTGCTGGTTGTCACAGGGCTGCCCTGGAGCAGCCAAGTCCAGCTGCCACCGCTGCGTGGGGCTAGCCAGCACTCTCCTGCAATAAAACCACTGCTTTGAGGCAGGGATTATCTGCTAGAGCTGCAGCTCAGGGCAGTCTCTCACTAGCAGAAGTTTTACAGGGAAGAAATTCCCAATTTCCTGCGGCTCTAAAGGACTGCAGTTTAACAGCGCCAGAGGTGAAAATCAGTGACAGCAGAACCCATCCCCACCACCTGTAAGGACCACTTTCCACACTGAAACACAACCGCTGTGCTTGAGTCACCACCCAGACAAAGAATACTTGACAATTAACAATAACAGTAATAATAATAATAATAACAACAACAACAAGAAATGCCCCTGGTGAGGCACCTGTTCAGATCACATCAGTATTTTATACAAATCTAGGAAGAAGGGGACGCTGGGAAGTGGAATTTTTCAGATTGCCCAAGCATGACAAGAGACACCTCCAGGTTCATTCCTAGAACTGCTCAACCTTGAAGAAATTCTTACCAGGTCCACCAAGACCTATTTTAGATTGTTTCTTTTTTTGAAAAAAGGCTCTTAAAAATACAAAAGGGTTGTGATTTGGGAAGGATTGCCCCCACGAGCTGAAAGCAGGAGTGAGACAGAAGCAGGGACAGCAGGACTGTCCCTTGTTAGCACAAACCCTGTCCCTCCCAAAGGGATGGGAGGTTTGGTCTCCCAGCTGCCCCAGATCCCTGGCACTGTACACAACATAAACATCTTGAACACTTTTAAGACACAGTAAAGCCTCCTGGAGGCAGTGAAAGGGATTCAGCTGCTGCACAGACAACCCAGAGCCAACCTAGAGCCAGGGAAATCAGACTGGCAAAACTCAGGGCTGAGAATGCCAGGAGCTATCACAAGTTCCAACCTCCACAGCTGATCGTAAGAGACCTCCAGGATTCTCAAAACCTGGTGTTTTCCTTTGAATTCAGATGTCTCTTTTAATCCAAGAGCACCTTTCCCTCTGAAGCACAGGAATATAAAACCTCCCACGGCCAAAGGAACCATTTCTTGTCCAACGATGCCTTTGCCAGAAACAGCCTTGGTTTCTGTGTCAGCCACTGATACCCCCACCTGCACCAACACCAGAGAAAACGCAGCACAGCCTTCTGTATCTGGCCCCTTTGTCCAAAAGCACCACCAAGGCATCCCAAAAAGGGACCTCAAAGATCAACCAATCCAACTGGCCATTCAGCCATTCCCACTGGAATGGCTCCCACTGCCAGAGGCAGAGCTGGATGGGATATTGGGAATTAGGAATTGTTCCCTAGAAGGGTGGGCAGGCCCTGGCACAGGGTGCCCAGAGCAGCTGGGGCTGCCCCTGGATCCCTGGCAGTGCCCAAGGCCAGGCTGGATGGGGCTTGGAGCAGCCTGCGACAGTGGAAGGTGTCCATGCCATGGCAGGGGCAGGGTGAGATGAGCTTTAAGGTCCTTTCCAACCAAAACCAGCCTGGGATTCTGTAATTCTTTATTCACAGAAAAACACAGGAAATCTGTAAGCACTTGGCATTTTTAAGAGCTGTGCCTCAGAGTCAGCTTTGGCTGAAGTCTGGAATGGGGGGTTCCACCTGCACAAGTCTCCTCCTGAAGCACCCAGCACACACCCAGAAGGTAACAGACAGAACTTCTGACTGCTATGAGCTGTATCTCTTTTCTGTTTTCCTGAGACACTTTTCAGTCATTCAGGGCACATTCCTTTCTCCACACTTCCATTTGTCTGAACAGTCCCCTTGTGTGGGGCGAGTGTCACGTTACAAAGAAAGGACAGCAAAATTTATCCTTGCCTGAACATATCCTGTACTTTGTTCCAGCTTAGACTTAATTTCAAAGCCCAGTACTCTCCAAAGCCCTGCCAAAACCTAAAACAAACGTAAAAAAGGATGCACTTGAAAAACCGCGTTTATTTTTATTTTCCTCTTTGTTATACATGGGATTATTCTACCAGCTCTGGTAACACATGAGAGAGGAATCAGCCCCCTAAATGTGATTTATCCATCTCCTCTGCTCCTCCTCAGGTGCTACAGCTGTGCCAGCACATCAGAATTGCAGTCAGCTCTCCACCAGCTCCTGGCAGCTCTCACACAGTGGGGCTTAAGCATCTTCTGCTGCCTGGACTCCTTCCTTTCAGCTGTGTGTTTGCCCTTTATTTACTGGCATTTCCTAAAGAATTGATCTCTGTGCCTGAGTTTGGTCACTGTATTTATTCTGCTCACCACGAGTAATTTCTTAGCTAGCAAAGTAATTTTTAATCTGCCCACAGCCAGTATTTGATTTCTGTGGCACATTCTGGGGACTGCACCAGTGCCACCGATCCCGGAGCCAGCTGTGGGCTGCTAGTGCCACCTGGAGTTAAACAGCTCCTCCCAAAGCCTGCCAGCTCCCAAACTCTGGAGCACAGAGCCTGCAAAGCACCCAGCCAGCAGCACCAGGTCTGTGCCATGGCTTGGGATCCCATTTCCACACACTGACCATTCCAAAGGCTCAGCACAGAGAGCCAGGCTGAGCTGGGCACAAGAGCTGCAGGAACTGGGAACCTCAGCCCAAGATGGGCCAGCAAAAGCCACCAAAGCTTTTAAAAACCTCAGCTCCAGGTTGGTGAGCACTTGACAAGCCCAGCCTTCAGTATTTTTCTGAAGTCAGCCTCTTGCCTGCCCTTCCCCACTAAAAGCCACAGGCCAAAGCACAGCTTTAGCTGCAGCACAAAGTCAGAGCACGACAGTTCAAGTGGCTGCTGAAGCCCAGACTATTTCAGATAAGAGCTGCCTCTTAATGCACCACTTGTCTTTGGAGACAAGTAAAATAGAGGTGTCCTGGGCACCCTGGGGCTAAATTGTAGCCTTCCTTAACCAGTAAGGACAGAACCAACTGGACTGTAGCAAAACTGTCCTTGTGGGACAGAATAATTCATCCAGTGTCAGCAGGGTCAGCCTTTGGCATCATTAACCCATTCCCAGTGTGCTGCCAGGCAGGGAGAGCAGGGATTTGTTTGGTCCTGTTACAGCAGGAGAGAGCAAAGCAAAGAGCATGGCAGAAACACAGTGTGAGCAGCTTCAGAAATCCTGGAATCATTGAATGGTCTGACCTGAAGGGACCTAAATCCCATCCAGTCCCACCCCTGTCCTGGCAGGCAAGACCTTCCACTGTCCCAGGGTGCCCCAAGCCCCATCCACCCTGGCCTTGGGCACTGCCAGGGATCCAGGGGCAGCCACAGCTGCTCTGGGCACCCTGTGCCAGGGCCTGCCCACCCTGCCAGGGAACAATTCCTAATTCCCAATATCCCATCTACCCTGCCCTCTGGCACTAGGAAGCCATTCCCCTCTGGAGCCTCCCTCAGCAAACACTCAGCTCTCAGGGCTTTGGGCTCACTGCTCCTATTCCACTCCTGCCCCGCTAAGGGAAGTGCGTCAGAGCCGACCTGGGGCTGCTGAACAACCCCTGTGACATGACAGGGCTGACGGAGGTGGCTGGCACTGAGACACATCATGTCTGAGCTCCAAATAGCTCCGGCAGGCGGTGAACAATCCCTCTCCCAGCTGCCAGCATCCAGCAGGACGTGGCTGGCTTCAGTCAGACCATCAGCATCAATAAAACATTTGGCAAATCCAGGAGCAGCTGTGACTAATGATGGCACCAACCCCAGCAGAGCACAAAGTCATGGTCAGCCCCTGAGTCATGAAGAGCCTGACTGGAAGGGACCACAGGGATCATCCAGTCCAGCCCTGGCCCAGCACAGACACCCCAACAAGCCCAGCCTGGCCATCCCTGGAGCTCGTGGAGCTCTGGCAGCCTCGGGGCCGTGTCCATTCCCTGGGGAGCCTGGGCAGTGCCCAGCACCCTCTGGGGGAAGAACCTTTCCCTGAGATCCAGGCTGACCCTCCCCTGACACACAGAAGGGTGTTTTGGTTTTTTGTTTGTTTTACAGAAAAAGAGAACCCCACTGTGTTTTTCTACTTTCATCTTTCCTATTGAAACAGCAGCTTGAGACTTCCTCCAAAGCCCACCAAGGATTTAAATGTACTTCCTGAGAAATCAGGAACACTGGAAAGGCTCACCAAACATACCAAATCCTCCTGGCACCCAGGCCAAGCAAAAGCAACTTTCAGCCCAAAAGGGATTGTGTCAAAAATTTACAAGCAACCCCAAAAAGCAAATGTGAGACTGGGCTGCGTTCACCAAGCACCACAGGAAATGTGACCATGGAAAGCTTGTTTCCATTTTATTTCATTTCTTTCTGGCTACCTGGACACACAGAATGGCTGAAACACTACCAGGAGCACTGCAAACCCAACAAACAACCACTGCCAGCCTCTCCCTCAGTGCACTGGCACCCACCAAACCCTCAGAGCTGTGCTGCTGTTTCAGGAGGAGCTGGGCACTGATGAAAATGGAACTGTGTTGCCTCTGGCTGGGACTTTCAAAAGCAGCTCTTGCTGAGTATCAAGGTATCTACAAGTAGGCAGCTCCAAGGGCTCATACCTCTGCAACCCAATGGGGAGGCTAAATTTAGCCAATATTCAACGCCAGGCTAAAATAAAAGCCTTTGCTTAACCACTGCTCCCTTTGCCTCGAGGAAGGTAAATTGCTTTGAAGGTGAATCCACAGTGAGCACTACCATGGTCTGAGGAGATGCTGCTCCAAGGAAAACCTCTGTTATGCAACTGCAGTATCAAAGAACAGCTCTCCCTGAACCACCAATACTCATTTTGCTTCTCTTGGGCTAATTATGCCCTCAGGGATACTCTTGAAAAGACACTGAGCCTACACCCAAAGACACCAGTTGGTGCAAAATAAATGAGATAATCTTTTGACTACACTGCACTTGTTATTTTAGGGGGAATGATGCTGAGGGAAGAAGGGAATTATTTTATTTTTGTAGCCACAAAAGCCTTCCTGGTGTGTTATTTACAGGAAAAAATGTTGTATGACTTAAAAAAAAACCCAGTGCAGCTTCTCTTTTTCACAGCTGAGTGACCACTGAAGAATTTGGTGAGCAGCAGAGGAGGGAGAGCTGGGAGAAGCAGCTGGGCTGTGAGGATACAACAGTTCAGAGTCTTTGAAAGTGCAGATTTATGTAAGCAGATCCTACCAGTGGCTCCAATACTGGCACTACCATGAGCACAGCAGAAGGGAAAATATGGACCCACTTGTCTGGATAATGAATTCCTGTCCCTGGAGTGCCACAAGGAAATCAGAGCTCTCTGGGGAGCCTTCTTTGGGTCAAAAGAATTATGGTAGTAAGGTGACCTTCTCTCCAGCACTGCTTTGTTTTCCAAATGTCCACTTTATACAAAAGCACAGTTCCATTCACGCCCAAACCCAAATGAGCAGGAGTGAGACTGAGCCAAGGGGAAATGCTCCAACCACCACACAGAGCACAGGGCCAGCACAGAGCACTGCCCCCATCCCCTGCTCTCCTTAGTAGTAACTGAATAAATGAATAAATAAAAACAAAAGACTGCCACCTTAAACACAAAACCAAGCAAAATATAAATAAAATGCAATCAAATACATGACAAACAAAACCAAAGTAACTGCCACCACAGTCTTCAGGAGTGAGGCTGAAAAGATGGACTGGTCCAAGGCCTGTAGTGGCCCCAGCCAGCAGCAGCTCCCTGGGGCCATGAGGAGAAGGCAAAGTCTCTGCCACTCCTTGCTGAGCCCTGGGGTCACTCCCCACACCACACAGTAAAAGAATGGCTCTTTGCTTCCCAGCTGTGCCAAGGCTGATGCCAACCCAGTGACCAAAGCTGGCAGCCACGGGCAGAACACTGCAGGCACTGCAGAGCTCAGGCCAAAGAGCAGCTGAGGCCGGAGAGCAGCAGGGCTGGGCTGCACAGCTGGACTGGCCCAGGACACGGCAGAGCCCAGAGCTCAGCCCTCAGTGACACTGGGGCATTCTCAGGAGCTTCAGGAGAGCAGCCCAGGCCAGCCCCATCCCTACAAGTGCTGAATAAATGTGAGGATGTGGCTCCTGAGGTCACGGCTTAGTGCTGAACATGGTGGTGATGTGGTGTTGGTGGTTGAACTTGATGATCTTAAAGACCTTTTGCAACCTTAACAGTGCCATTATAACACTGATTTAGCACCAAGGCAAGCACACTCCACCCCAAGAGAGAAAAGAAACTGGACTAAACTCCCTTCAGCTTCCATGTGAGCAGCAAAAGGAAGCTCCCATCAGTCTCCTCCTCGCTCTGCCACTCCCAGCTGAGGCTCCTGAACTGCAGGGCTCAGTCTGGCTCTCCTCATGCTGGTCTTTTGTTTTAAAAAAAGACATGAAATCCACTCCAACTGCTCTCATTGGAGAGCTGCTGATCTGAACATCTAGTGGATGGTTAAAATTAGTTTGAACTACTTCCTTTTCTGGAAACAGTGTTTCAGCAACAAATCAGAGTTTGAAACTGAGATAAAAGCAAGGGACTAAGTTGCAAAACAGATGCAAAGCTGATCTTTAAACACTCCCTGACAAACTTACACTGCGGGAGCTGCAGAGTGTGGGACCATGGACACATCTCTCAAGCTGCCCCAGCAGGTACATCAAACCCCGGGAGCTCCAGGCACCGCATGAGGAGCTGCCCAGGAGCCAGCAGTGTCCTGGGGACATCAGGAAGAGCATTCCCAGCAAGGCAGGGAGTGATCCTGCCCCTCTGCTCAGCTGAGTTGAGGCACCTCTGCAGTGCTGTGCCCAGTTCTGAGCTTCACAGCTCAAGAAAGACCAGGAGCTACTGGAGAGGGTCCAGTGGAAGCCACAGGAACGATTTGGGGTGTGGAGCATCTTCCTGGTCAGGAGAGACTGTGGGAGCTGGGCCTGGTCAGTCTGGAGAAGGGAAGGCTGAGAGGAATCCCATCAATCCATAAAATATTCCCAGGGCTATCAGAAGATTGTGCCAGGCTCTGTTCAGTGGTGCCAGTGACAGGATGAGGAACAATGGCCATGAACTAAACCACAACCAATTCCATCTCCACATGAGGAAGAACCTCTTCCCACAGAGTGGCAGAGCTCTGGAGCCCAGGGCAGGCCTGGAGTGTCCCTCTATGGCCACAGCCCAAACCCCCTGGGATACATTCCTGTGCCACCTGCTCTGGGGGACCCTGCCTTGGTGCTGTTGGACTGGGTGATCTCCAGGGGCCCTTGCAGCCCCAGCCATTCCTGTCCTGTGTGTCCTGTCCTGTCCGTGGGTCAGGCCTGCCACGAGGGCCCAGGGCAGCCCCTGACCCCGCAGAGCCCCTCTCCCACTGCTCTGCTCAAAGGCAGCTCCAAGGCTCTGAGCTGGGCCCCAGCTGCTCTGGCAGAGCCTCACCTTGTTTAGTGAGTGCCTCCCTCAGGGCCGGGGTGATCATCTCTCTCCTCTCAGCTCCAGCAGCTCCTTCCTGCAGCTCCTGCTCTCTCTGTTGGAAGAATTACAGGGAATTACAGCCAGTTAGAGCCAGCTTCACCTCAACACTGGGGCACAACCACACCTGCTGGACTAAACCAAGTCTCTGTTGGAAGAATTACAGGGAATTACAGCCAGTTAGAGCCAGCTTCACCTCAAACACTGGGGCACAACCACACACCTGCTGGACTAAACCAAGCCAAGTGCCACACAGCAATTCCTACTTCCCCCTAATCCTGGATCTCATTCCTCTTCCCAGCAGTAACTCAAGATGGTAAACTGGAAAAGGAACACCCCCAGCACACCAGATTTGTCCCACTGACACAGCAATAAAATTCCCAAGGATATTTTAACAACCAGGCTGTGAAATCTCACCCAGGAGTGACTCCAGGTTTTAAGCCCCAATGTTTCATGAGTGCACAACAACTTCACAATAACCAAACCACTGTGTGCCTGGAGTGCCACTGCCTGGGAGAATTCAGGGAGCATCCTCAGCACTTCACACAGCAGAGGAGTCCTGGAGCATCCACCAAAATTCAGCCACTGCAAAGGCCTGCAGGAAAAGGCTGCTCCTCCTAGCCACAGCCCCTCCAGCAGCAGCCCATGGAAGTCTGGCTTCCAGCTGCTTCCACACACAGCTAAGCCCTGGACAGGAGCTCCAGATATTGGGATAAAGTCATAGGCAGGAGAAGCAAACCCTGGCACGTAACAAGTGGTGACTCCCCTGCTGTGTGAGTGTCACTGCTGAGACTTTATGGGTATTTATTGTTTCATGTCTGCACAAAGAAGCATCAAAGTGGAAATAATTACTTGGATATTTCATGCAACTTGTAATCTGTCAGTCCTTTATGGCTTTTATTGAAGGAGTTATGTATAAACAACAAAAACCAGCAGAGGACATTTTGTCTTTACAACACTGAGGCAATTTCACATCCAAGCCTCTTTTGTGCCAAAGCCATGGAAAAGTTAATGGAAATGCTTTCAGTTTGAGTCTCCTCACCAACTGTCAGCATCACTAAGGAAACCAGTGCTCCTGACTCGCCAAACTGCTCCTCATAAACAGGGAGAGGAGTCTGCCTGCTCCTGCACATGAACACACTGCTTCTGTACCTGAGCGAGAGCTCACAAAATAAAAGGTGCCTCCAAAGAAAAATACATTTGAATATTAAAACCCACACACACAAGTTCAAGGACAAAACAGAGCTCCTAATAAACACTTGAGAAGGAAATAGAAAAGTAAAACATTTAGAGACAGAGAATATTACCTTCCCTACTCATTTTGAATAAAACTACCCACAGCATCAGGGATGTTGTTCAGAAATGTATTTTTCAACAGCCAGTACCACAACATGGTCCTTTCTGAACGAGAAAGCTGCATCCACCTTCTACTTCCTTCCATTCAGCTTCCTGAGCCTTTAGGCAGGACTTCATTGGTTTCTGTAACACATCAAAACTCTCCTGGAAGCCTACATCTAATAATTAATTGCCATTTAGTGGGTTTTAAAACTCATTTCTGGAGCCTTGATCTTAATTTATCAGCAAGATTCTTCAACAGTAAAATATTAATATTGCTGGGAAAGCTTCATGCATAAGGAAGAAAGGAGATAATAGATAAAAAACTTCATCTTCCAAGTGTTAAATAACGAGCTTGTCCTACCACAAGCCATCACTTAACACAGGCCACAGGCAAGGCCCTGCCTTAGCACAGACTGAGACCTGGGCTAGAGGAAGGAAGCCCTGCCCATGGCAGAGGAGTGGAACTGGAGGAGCTTTAGAGACCCTTTCCACCCAATCACTCCCTGATGCTGTGATTTGGGAGCCCCTCAAAGTCCTGAGCAGGATTTAAACATGGACACCTCCTGGCCTGTGCTTTACCATCTCAGGCCGGGTCAGTCCTCCCAGAAGAACTAAATCTCCTCTATGGAGCACATCCTAATATTAAAAATGCAGCCATTGAATTAATTACAAATGAGAGACCCCATCCAAGAAAGCCTCCAAACACAAAGTCCTTCTGCAAGGAAAACATTTGCATTTCTACCTCCCTGTCACTGCAGCACTTGAGAAAAGCACCTCAACAGAGCAACATTCAATTCCTTCCTGGCAAGGCAGAAATACATTTCAATTATCATTTTCCCCTCACAGAGGGGATCATAATTCTCCCTGCCCACACCCTGATGTGAGAGCCTGTAAACAAAACCATGCTTTGTTTTTCCCTGCCCTGCAATACCTGACCTGTTCACTTTGGCAGGGGATTGGTTGCACGTACTCCTGGTGGGAAATGGAATTCGCTGCACAGGGATTTTCACTTATTTGCTTAATAAACCTTTCAGATCTATTATTGAGGGTTGGAGAGGAGGGAAAAAAAAGTTAACTTTGCACAGAGGAAACTTCTCCAGTTGTGGTGATTTAGTAGAAAGCCCTGCAGTAAATCCAAGGCAAATCACTGCCTTTCCATAACAAATCAAGCAAGCAGTGACAAGAGCCAGCTTTTCAGGCCCTTGAAATACTTCACTGCCAAAAACTGGAGGTGCAGCTCACAAAGAAGAGGGCCAGAGATGAGGAAAACCTCTGGATACACCCCGATTCCTTGGAAGGCTCCGCAGAGCTCCGGTGCAGGCTGGAGGGGTTTGGTTGTGAATGAAGGCAGCTGAACCTCAGCTGCTCTGCAGCTGAAGGGGAAAGGAATCCCTTCCCTCTCCCTCTCACACAGGCAGCACAACAGGCAGAGCCAGCATATTCCCAAGGCAAGGAAAACACTACTTCCACGGACCAAGAGTCCCTGACAAACACGAGGGCCTCAGCATTCCCTGCCCCAGGACAAATCCCAGTGCCAGTGTTTCAAAGGGCTTCCTCCAAATTTGCCTTCCAAACTCAGCCCCAGCCACCCCCAAAGGTGACCACCAGGATGTGCTACTGCCACTTGTCCTCCTCTCTGAAGTGCCCTCTCCAGTTCTGGCCCCACTTTGGGAAGGACCTTGGGACACTTGAGCATGTCCAGAGGAGGCAATGAGGCTGGAGAGGGGCTGGGAACACAAACCCTGTGAGGAACCACTGAGGGAGCTGGGGGTGCTCACCTGGAGAAAAGGAGACTCAGGGGTGACCTTACACTCTCCACAGCTCCTGAAAGGTGGCTGTGCTCAGCTGGGGCTGGGCTCTTTCTCCAGGCAGCACTGACAGAACCAGAGCACACAGCATCCAGCTACCCCAAGGGAAATACAGGTTGGATATTAGGAAGAAGTTTGCCACAGAAAGAGTGATAAAGTTCTGGAATGCCTGGGAAGGTGATGGAATCACCATCCTTGGATGTGTTCAAAAAAAGACTGGATACGTTTGGTGCCATGATTTGTTTAAGGTGTTTAGGACAGGGGTTGGACTTGATGATCTTGAAGGTCTCTTCCAACCTGGTGATACTGTGAATTCTGTGATTCTCCAGGATGCCCAGGTGCCCAACACCTCCCTGCGTTTCCCACTTTATCCATCAAACACTCTTCAAACTGATTGTGCAGGGGGTAGAAAAATAAAAAAGACACTGAAACTCCACACAGAGGCTGAGAGAGCTGGGGCTGCTCAGACTTGGGAAGAGGGGGTTGTGTGAAGACCTCACAGCACCTGCCAGGGTCTGGAGGGGACACAGGGAACCCAGAGAGGGACCCTGCATCAGGAACTGGAGAGACAGGACAAGGAACAACAGGTTCAATCTAACAGAGGGGAAATTAGGGTTTGATATTATGGAGAAATTCTTTCCTGTGAGGGTGGGCAGGCCGTGGCACAGGGTGCCCAGAGCAGCTGTGGCTGCCCCTGGATCCCTGGCAGTGTCCAAGGTCAGGCTGGAGCAGTCTGGGATAGTGGAAGGTGTCCCCAGACCACGGAACAAGATGGGCTTAAGGTCCCTTCAAACTCAAACTGTTCTATGATTCTCTAAATTAACTGAATTTAGCAATTTTAGCCTCATGGCTCTATCTACTGATGTGCCATGGCAGGTCAAAAAAAGCTCCCCCAAAAGCTTTTACTTTCAGAAAAAAATTTACACCCAATTATGACTCAACTTCTTTCCCGCTTAACCTCCCAGTGGTCAGACAAAGGGAACCCCTGGCCTTGGCATGATTTACAGCCTCATCCATTTACAAGCTCCAGGATCTTTTCCCAAAAGAAAAGCACAAGCATTAAGCAAACAGGAACATACAGGGCTGGAGCCAGCACTAACAGAACAGCGCTGAGAGAACGCTGGCCAGACTGTCAGAAAAAGCTGCCTGGCAGCAAGAAGGATTAGTAACACTTCCCCAGGAGCTGGGGAATGAACTGTTGAAGTTCATGAATTACATGAATGACAGTTGAAGTTCACGGAGCAGAGCTCTGGAAGCAATGCCCCAGGGGCAGCAGGACAGGCAGCAATGCTGGCAGCTCCTCCCCTTGCTCAGCCACCTCTGGCAGGGGCACCACTGCCAGAAACCACGGGGCATCTGGGGAGCTGGTGGGACACCAGGCTGCCCACAGGAATGCCGTTCCTTTCCTGACAGAACAACCTTCCTGGAAGGCTGAAACACATGGGGAAATGGGGATAGGGAGCCCACTCTAGAGGCACTCCTGAACACAAGCACAGGAGCAGAGGGTGCACTCTGGGGACTGTCCTCCTGCAAGCACACAGCTGTGGCTGTCACAATTCAGCTGCGACAGGCAGAGACAGAGCTGCAATTTGCTGAGCCCAGGGATGAGCACCCTGTCAATCCCACAGCACCCCGGCCCTCGCTGCTGTCAGTCACCAGCAGAGACAGCCTGGAGCTCCTGCAGCAGAGAGGAGACCTGAGAACTCAGAGTGAGTGAGCTGTGAACCAGCAAACGGCCCAAAAGACAGAAAATCTTATTAAAAACAGCTGCCAGAGTCTACATAATCACAGGCTGCACACCCACCTCAGCACTGCCCAGTGAAGCACAAAGAGCTGAGAGCAGCACAAGGAGTAAGAGGGGAACGGGGCAATGCAGCTCCTGGCCATGCCTGAAACATCAGCTGCCTGGGCCAGAAGGGAAAATTGGGGCAGGTGCTCTCAAAAAGTGGCCCTAAAGTCACAGAATCATGGAATGGATTGGGAGAGACCCTAAAGCTCACCCTGTTCCACCCCTGCCATGACAGGGACACCTCCCACTGTCCCAGGCTGCTCCAAGCCCCATCCAGCCCGACCTTGGGCACTGCCAGGGATGCAGGGGCAGCCACAGCTGCTCTGGGCACCCTGTGCCAGGGCCTGCCGACCCTCCCAGGGACAATTCCTTCCCAATATCCCATCTCTCCCTGCCCTCTGGCACTGGGAAGCCATTCCCTGTGTCCTGGCACTCCATCCTCCTTGTAGATTCCCTTCAAAAAGGGGAAAGTCCCTGAGAAGTTCTGACTGATACCAAAAAACCAAAAAAACAAAAACACAACCCCAAATTCAAAAACAAGACTTTTCTCTCCTGAAGTAGAAACCCCTGTGAATTTTAAATAAGGTGGTGGAATCCTCATCTCCCTCCCTATGCTGTAGGATATAGAAGGTCTCTGGTGTTACCCTGAGGCAGCAGCTCCCACCTCCCACCTAAACAAAGGAAAACAGACCTGCAGCTCCATCCTCACGGGGGAGGAGGGAATTTTCCATTTCCCTTTGTCTGAAAAGTCAGTGCTGAGATTTCTGGACACTTACAGCATTTAAATCCCAAACTCCTGCAGACAAGCAGTGACAGGAGCTTATGCTGCCATCCAAGTGCATCAGCCTGAAAGGGCACTGAGCATCTTCCATGAAATGCAGAGGCAAAAATGATGACACCAAAGTAATTTTCTTGTAGATTCAACATCAGCCCGAGTCCTCAAGGACAAGAAACCTCCCAGGTCACAACTTTCCAATGTATCTGCAGGGCTGCAGGGTGTGTTTAGAGTGCTGCACTGAGCTCCAGCAGCACTGCTCTGCTGTAGGACAGTTTTTACAAGGCCCTGCTGAAGCACAGCTCCAACTCACACACTGCTGAGGGACTGTGCCAGAGTTTGTTTGATTTGGGAGACTTCCTTGGACAAGCCAGGAAGAAGATTGATTTTCAAAGGCACCAAAGGAGTCAAAACTAACAATGTGTCTGTGTCTACCCAAAAGGGACTGCTTATACTTGAAAACTGAGCCATATTTTCACATTTTATTTCTTTCTTCTGTGCTACAAAAATCCCAACTGAAGCCCAGTTAACACAGTTTAACAAGTGTCCCAAACGCCCAAATTCAAACCAGTAAGATTTTCCATTCAGTATCTTCTGCTCTCTCACATAGAGCAGGCAGCACACATCCTTCCACACTGTTGCCATCTTCTGCAGATTCTTTTTTAAATGGCTCTGTAAAGACTTCTCCATTCAAATTATTTCTTTTCCATGAGTTCAGGACTAAAAGAACATTTAATTGCAACAGCAATTTTTCAACTGGTCAAAAAACCACAAAATCCTGGAATAGTTTGGGTTGGAAGGGATCTTAAAAGCTCATCCAGTGCCACCCCTGCCATGGCAGGGACACCTTCCACTGTCCCAGGCTGCTCCCAGCCCCAGTGTCCAGCCTGGCCTTGGGCACTGCCAGGGATCCAGGGGCAGCCACAGCTGCTCTGGGCACCCTGTGCCAGGGCCTGCCCCCCCTCCCAGGGAACAATTCCTTCCCACTATCCCATCCATCCCTGCCCTCTGGCAGGGGGAGCCATTCCCTGTGTCCTGTCCCTCCATGCCTTGTCCCCAGTCTCTCTCCAGCTCTCCTGGAGCCTCTTTAGGCTCTGGAAGGAGCTCTGAGCTCTCCAGGTGAGCACTCCCAGCTCTCACAACCTGGCTCCAGCGCAGAGAGGCTCTGCTGCTTTGATTTGTAGAATTTGGAGTTATCTGCTCAAATCTGTCATTAGACAAGCAGGAAACTTTAAAAATGCACAGCAAAAAGAAAACCACCTGAGAAATGGAGCACAAAGTTGGTGAGAAATGGTGAACAGGAGGGCTGGGCTGCTGCAGGGTCAGTCCTGACCATCTCCACCAAAGGATGTGGTCAGGAAAAGGCTGCAAATAAATACTCAGAGCTCTCAAATGCCTTTACCAAGGAAGTCACTGCCACACCACGACTGCAGACTGCACATCCAGACACAGGTTACATATAAGTTATTTGTGGGGGGTACCCTTTTATCACTCAAAAGCCTTACTCAGAAAATGCCTCAAGATCTCTTGTAATTTGTTTAGCAATTGTAATCCTTTCCATTAGCCAGGGTTTAGAGAAAAAAAGATTTGAACCCAGGAAAGGAGAAGGCTGAAGTGTCCCTATGGCAAATCCTACCATTAATGACAGACGTAGTCCCCAAGAAGTTAAATTTAATTTCTTAAAGCTCATTTTAAAGTGTAGACTCACACTGAATTCTGAGACAGAGTAGCACAGGTCAGAATCTGGCCCAGAGCAGCTGCTGCAGATAAGAGCACATTTTTCATAAAGGAATCCCTCACCCTTTAAAAGCTGAAGCTTTTTTTTTGGAGCTGTTCACATCAGTTTGAACTGAAAGTCACATATTCAATTTTTTTTCCATTTGGTTAACATATCAATGATTATTCCTTCCTCCTTTAAAAAGTTCTTAGCTGTAGCACAAAGTTGCACATGACCCTTGTATGTAAACCTTAGGCCTTAAATACCTCATTGCCTACTGCCCCACTCCAACCAAACCCAGCTTCCTTAAGAGTTCCTTCACCCAGGGCCTACAAGGTTAGGGCTTCCACAGCAGCCCCAGCCTCCAAAGGCTACCAGGAAAGGCTGGAAGGGTAGGATTTACAGTGGCTAACCCAGGGTGACTTTTCAGGGACCAGCGCCAAAGGGGCCCAGGGCCACAGAGGGACACAAACCAAACACTCTGGGACAGGCTTTGGTTCCTGTAAACTCTCAATGTGTTCCTATCACCCCTCTCTCTCTTTACATTGCAAATAGCCTGTCAGCATCATTACACTGTTTGTTGTAGAAAACATGAGCATTCATCTCAAAATTGCATCAACAAACATGCTCATTTGATTGCTTCCAAACCCATCAAACAAGGAATCAGGACATTATTATTGCTATTACTCATGCCTGAAGTTCAGAAATGTGAAGGCTAATAAAGTCATTCCATTCCCGAGGAATGAGTGTAGATGGATCTGTCCTTTCAGCTGATCTCCCAGCTGGGGGAGATAATCCACACTAAGAACTGGTGTCTCTGTGATTAATGGCACCTTGCAGGCCATAAACATCATCAGAATTCACTTTCCCTGACAAATCCACATCAGGGGAGGAAAGCTGGAAGAAAGGCAAAGTGTGCCACAACTGCAAAACTCCAAAGTCCACCTCGTTCTTAATGTATTAAAGCACATATTATGAGATTTGGTAAACTCATGTGGAATTTGCTGTTGGATCAGCTACCAGTTAACATATTACAAATATCTACCCAACCCTGCGTCAGTTTGGGCTCAGACTCAATGTGCAGAAGGCACCATCACCGTGAACTGTGAAACTTCACACTCAGCAGCTCTTCAAAAATGCATCTCTTCTCTAGGTCAGTCTGTAATAGCTATAACTCAGCCTGGCAGAGAGGTTCTGGCATTCCCCTGGAACTCCTGAATCCATCAGCCTGGTCCAAGTGCCTGCAAGAATGCA
Organism: Onychostruthus taczanowskii; assembly: GCF_017590055.1. Lineage (NCBI taxonomy): Eukaryota > Metazoa > Chordata > Aves > Passeriformes > Passeridae > Onychostruthus > Onychostruthus taczanowskii. The sequence continues at coordinate 739,385 of NW_024506552.1, read as the reverse complement.
GTACCTGCTTCAAGCCCCTTGACAATACTTTACAAACCTGCAGAATATGGGGGGGAAGCTGTAAGACAAATCTCAGCCATGACTTCCATCAAGGCAAACAACAAAAGACAGATGCAAAATTAAATGAAGATGAGCAGCAGAGATGTGAGCAAGGATTTATTATATCCCTCTACAGCCTCACTTTGACATTCCAGAAAAGGCAGGACAATAAGGAATTCTGACTATCTGTGCCTGCCTTACCTGCTAGTGAGCCTCACAAGAGCCAATCCATGCAGAAGAGATGAAAGCTGGACCCAAAACCATTTCAAATTAACTACAATGCACAAATCAGAACCTGCTGTTCCACATCCCATAGGCAGAGGGGTGAATACCCAACAATGACACCCATAGAACTCCTGCTGGAAAGTGTCAGGCCCATTCCACACCCAAGGAACTCTGAGGAGGAAGAACTGTCTGTGACATAACCCTGAAGATACCCAAGTTTCTCTCAGACTTACTCAGCTGTGTGTGAGCAGTTTAGATCCCAAAGTCCCAGAGCACTTGGCTTTGTGGGCAAGGAGTCTTGTAGGACAAGACTTGTAGTACTTGTAGGTTAGGTCAGGGTAAAACAACACTGTCACACCCATTTTACACAGTTCAGCATGCCATGAGAGCGAAAATGGCTAAAACGGCCAAAGGCAGAACGACTCACCTGGTACAGGAACCCCCCCACTGCAGACTCAGAGCCTAGAAAGGGCACGGGACTTCAACAGAGGTGCCCTTATGCATACTCAGAGCAAGCTGTCAGCCCCACACCAACACTCTCCCCCTCAGGATTTCATCTTCTGCAGGAGGGCAGTGTTCAACTCTCACAGCAGAACAGCTCTGCCAGCTCCTCCAAGGAAAAGGCTCAAAGGATCAACACCTGCAGGTTCCAGCTCCAGGCGAGTGTCTGTGCTCAGGCAGAACTGCCCCTCTGATCAGGGTGGCACTTGGGTCACAGCCACAGCAACCTGATCTGCAGAGTCACAGTTACTGCAGAACACAAGCACACCCAACACTCTCCCTGCTCCAGCAGAGCACCAGGAAGGCTGAGGAGAAAGCAGTTTGGATCCTGCCTCAGCCAAGGCACAGACAGCAGGGAACTTCTCCTGCCTGTGTACAAACCCACGCCACACTGACCTCAGCACTGACTTCTTCAAGGAACAGCAGAAAGTATTTTATTGCTGTGCTCAGGTTTTATTTGTAAACTGGCCTATGATACGTGGTTTTCCTGGGTTACACTGCTCCTGGATCACGATGTTGCTACATTCTGTCTGTCTGTCAGGGGAAGCTCAATGCCAATTCTTCACAGGAGCGCTGGCTGTCACCACTGCCCGGCAGGGCAGAAGCACTGCCCAGGAGCTGCCGCAGCACCCCGCTCCCTTTTGGCCGCTGACCTCTAGTGGTGAGCGCAGGAGAGAGGAGACAGGAACAATGTTAATGCTCTCCATGAGGAACTGCGGTCCTTTCTCCCTCCAAAGGGAAGCCAGAAGGTTCCCCAGCCTTCCCTCACAAGCTGCCGTGCACAGGCTGATCCCGGCTCCGGGGCAGAGCCCTCTCAGAGCAGCCAGCCTCGCCCCATCGCTGTGGGGCTCCTCTCCTCACAGAGCTGGCTACAAACAGCAGCGTTGATTTACTTCCTTCCCCTCCCTGAGGGAAGGAACAGAGATCCTCATGCTCCCTGTGTAAGCTCCTGCTCTCCAAGCACACACCCTCCTGTGAGCCTGGCTTCAGGTAGGCCAGCAGTGCCACCTCAGCACAGAGCACCAAGGACATTGCTGTATTTTCACAGAGTCACAGAGCAGTTTGGATCGGCACGGACCTCAGACCATCTTATTCCACATCCCTTCCACAGCTGGAGACACTTCCCACTGTCCCAGGCTGCTCCAAACCCCGTCCAGCCTGGCCTTGGACACTGCCAGGGATCCAGGGCAGCCACAGCTGCTCTGAGCACCCTGTGCCAGGGCCTCATTTTGGGAAAGAGCTGTAAAAACCCCACAGTGCAGACACACCCACGGTAAGGAAGTCATTACAGTTTGGTGAGAAGGGCATGGACAGCAGCTCAAGGGTGCACAATGACAGCACCATGCAAAGGGCACTGAGAGCAAAGGGGGTCAGCAGATGGGCTCAGAGCACATCACAGGCACCCCTCCCCACCTGACCAACAACAGCTCAACCAGCAAAAACTGGGGAGCCCTGCAGCTGCTCCTGTCCCTAGTGCTTGGTGTGAGTGAGGTCAGTGTGACACATCTCAGCTCAGACTGAGCACAGGACAGGGACACCAGCAGAACCACTGGGAACAGACCCAGCAAGAGCCTGGGATGGAGGAGGAACTGGGACTGAGTGACAGGCCCAGTGTCTGAAGCACAGACCTCACCCTAGGGCAGCAGTAAGCAAGGCAAGGTGCTCTGGCAGCTGGGTGTTCCTGCTGCACCTGCAGCTCTGCCCCTGTCCTCACACCTGCATTTCAGTGACAACCCACAGGCAGTACAGGAACAGGACCTGTGTTCAGCCACTGCACTGGGAATCTCAGTGCAGAGATTTGCAGCCAGATCCAGTGTTAGCTCTGCAAGTAGATCTTCCCTCAGACTGGAAGTCACAGGTTACCACTGCAGCACTTGCTTGGTGAGCAAGCCACAGAGTCAGTCTGTGACTACACCCAACGCTCCCCCAAAGATGTTCTTTTTGGGGACAGGCTCTTCAATAGCTCATATTTTACTCTCCCTCTAACCAAAACCCACAGATTCAAACCCAGCCAGTTATATTTTAATCAATCCAGCTGCTCAGTGAACAAGACCTGACTATTCCATACCCCCTCTAACAGCAGTACCTTTGCTTTCTTCATGCGGCCCATGATATTGCCAAGATCTTCAACATCAATGACGGAATCTGTACTTCCAGTTTCCTCCTCACTACTGGTTTCAAACAATTCCTCTGCCTGTGGAAGAGAGAAGAGAAAAAAATTAAGAATTTATCTCACTGTTAAATGTAAGTCTAAGCTAACCAGTGAAATGAGCTCTCCTCATCAGTAAGGACCACTCAAAACAAGCAATAGCCTACCAAAAACCTGTAGGATGGATATGGAACCCTGAACCCCTTTAAACCCAAGTGCCTTGCTGACAGCAAGATTTATTCCTCCTGCTCTGCAGCAGCCAGCACTCCCAAACCCAGCCAGAAGAACCACATACTTTCCTATAAAATTCAACCCAGCAATAACTTCCAACCCACACTATATGGCTCAAGGGAGGATTAAAGTGCCATAGCAGTTCTGGGTCTTGCACTGGAGAGCAATAGAGAAGATTTCTTAGTCAAAATGTGCAATCAATAAACACTCCAGAAGAGAGAATTATTACAGGCAGACACACACACAGGACATACAGGACTTGCTCAGGTAACACACCCCAGCTGCCTTTGGAAAACCCTGGGATGCAGGCAGAGCAGCTGAGCTTCACCAGGTTGAAGTGGAAGCAGGTTAATGACTCACAGGGAACTGAAGGGTCCCCTTGGCCCTGGGACAAGGTAAAGGCTCTGCTGAGAACCCAGACTGGTTCCCTGGAGCATCTGTCCCCAGCCAAGAGCAAAACTCCCTCATCACACAAATGCCTGGCTCCATCACTAATTCTTTGGTCCCTCTTTCAGATGGCTCATTCTACTTGTTATTGCCATGGGATCTCAGCTCTCCTCTCCCCCTGCTCCAGAACAAGAATCAGGCTCCCACAGCAGCCCTCTGGACTGCAGGAAGAAGGGGAGAAGTCAAACAGTGCTCCAAATAAAATAAGGTCTCAAGGATTTTGGCTGTACCTCAGTATTGTCCTGTTCTGACGTCCCATGGTCATGGTCCGAGCTTTCCTTGCTCTGCTTCCCTGAAGATTTGCACTTCCCCTTCTTGCACTTCCCCCTGCAGGGCTTCTTTTCCCCTCTGCAGAGCGCCTGGAGTCGAATGAGGAATTTGGCTTTCCAGGCCTCAAAGTCAGCCTCGATGCTGCCGTGCTTGCTCTGGGCCACATTGCTGTCCCCCTCAGCCCGAGCCATGATCCTGCTGGCACTGAGCATCCACAGCCACCTGTCCATCCTCCTTCCAACCTAGGGCAGCAGGAAGGGTTGGAAAGGAGATCAAACCAGGACCAAGTACAAGCAGCCAACCAGAAAAGCAAGGATCAGCCCTGGGAAGAGCCAGTGAGCTGCAGGGCACTGCAGGGCAGGGACCTGGGGAGTCCCTCTCAGGTTCTGGCTCAGCACAGACACAGGGCAGCCCGAACAGCACCACAGCCCCTTGGACTCCACTGGAGAATTCCTCTGCCATCCCTGGGGTGAAGGATGGGCTCTGGGAACAGACTGCCCTGTGTGGTGCTTGTTGGTCAGAACGGTCATGTGTGTGACACACAGCCCCAGCTCTGAACACAACCTGTGACAAGTGATGCCATTTTTCTGTGTGAGATGATACCAATGACCAGACAGAGACAGTGCCACAGCTCACATCAGGGAATAAAGCTAAAACCCACATCATAAAAAGGAGCCGCGTTTAGAAGGCAGCAAGAGTTTACAGTACTGCACCCTCAGGTGATTGCGGAAAGCTTTCAAAGCTGGGAAATGAATTCAGTAAGGATTTACCAAATGTGTTACCACACTTCCCAGTGCCTGTGGGACTCATTTCCCATTTGAAGGCCAATTGCTTCAGACCTGAACTGCCCAGGTGGCCAAGAAGGCCCATAGCACTGTCTTGTACCAGCAATGGTGTGGCAGCAGGACCAGGGCAGTGACTGTCCCCTGTGCTGGCACTGCTGAGGCACCTCCAGTGCCGAGGGCAGTTTTAGGCCCCTCACCCCAAAAAAGACCCTGAGGGGCTGGAGCATGTCCAGGGAAGGGAATGGAGCTGGGAAGGGGCTGGAGCCCCAGGAGCAGCTGAGGGAGCTGGGAAGGGGCTCAGCCTGGAGAAAAGGAGGCTCAGGGGGCCCTTGTGGCTCTGCACAACTCCTGACAGGAGGGGACAGCCGGGGGGTCGGGCTGTGCTCCCAGGGAACAGGGACAGGAGGAGAGGGAACGGCCTCGGGCTGGGCCAGGGGAGGATCGTGGTGGACATCAGGAGGAATTTCCCCAAGGAAAGGGTGCTCTGGCACTGGAAGGGGCTGCCCAGAGAGGTTTGGAGTGCCCATCCCTTGAAGTGTCCAGGGATGTGGTACTTAGAGCTCTGGGCTGGGGACAAGGTGGGGATCAGGCACACTGTGCGTTCAGTGATCTTTTCCAAGCTCAATGGCTCTGAGATTCTGCCCAGGCCCTAAACTGAGGGCCTCACCCAGTCAGCACAACATCTGCAATTCCCACACAGACCACCAGCCTCATTCAGGTTGGATGCACTTCGTGCAGCTGAGGCTCTCGAGGAGCAGAAGCCAAGCAGGGAGCTTGAGAGACACTCACTGTGTTGTAGTGATCCACATAGGCCGAGTTCCCCAGCCCGAACACGGCATATCTCAGGCCCTGCAGGAAGCTTTTCCCAACACGGAAGTCACTGGCTGCCTCTTCCAGCCACTTGCAGAACCAGGCTGCGCTCTCCGGAGGCTGCCCCTCGGTGTAGGTGGCCACCAGGAACACACAGATGTTCCTGCTGCTTGTCTGGTCACACAAACAGGACAGGAGGGAAAAAGAAATCACTGCATTTTCCAGAACCTTCTTCTAAAGCAAAGAGTTACAACAGCCAGGCAGCTGGGAGAAATCAAAAGACAAGGCTGTCTCCTGCTGGGGTGGGATGGCACAGGTGACAATCCCAAGGGTGCTGAACAACCTGCACGGCACCTTAAATTAACAGAGAGAGGTCAAGCTCAACAGGGACACAGTGACAGAGAAAAGTGAACATCCAGCCCCATCAGCAGCTTCCTGACCCAACTCCTTCATCAGGGAAATGCCCCATGGATAAATATTTCAAACTCAACCTCACATTTACAGGTGTGTTAGGGGCAGTATCAAATGCTGGCAATTCCTGAAGGAATTCCCAGCATGCAGTTTCCAGCAAAACTTTTTGTTAGGATTAATTAAAACTCTCAAGGAGCAACTATCAACATTCATGGAAGAAACACCCATCAAGGATTACTACACATAAATATACCTCACAAGGAGTTTCTATCTCAAAAGCCTCTAAAGGCTGCAGAAGCATCACCACCTTCTTGTTCTGGTTCTAAACCTTGCCCAGGTCACTGTCACAGCAAAATGTTCATCTGGTGCTTTGAAATTCTCAAAATGCAGGTATTTTCTGCTGAGGCCTGATGGGCTACATTTGCATAGGCAGGGAAGCAATTCAATACAAAGCTTTGGGGATTTCCAGAACAATAGGAGAGAAATACAAGAGGGAAATAGCCTTGACAATCCCAGGAAAAACTTGTACTTATTACTGGTGTTTATGCCATACCCACCTCCTCTACTAACCCATCTTCTGGATCATAGTCTCCCATGTTAATGACTTCCACAGGCAAATTAAGGGAAGTAACAGCTTCAGCCAGAGCTTTGGCAAATCTCTGAACAAAGAAACATTGGAAGTTATCAATTACTTCAAGCCACACGAGCCCTGCTGTGCCCAGCCACAAGACCCCTCCCAGCACAAGAAGAATAATGACACAGGAGGCCTGGACACTGGCACTGCAATTCCTCACATTAAAACAAAGATGGAGTACACTGGCTGAGAGTTACAACATTACAATGTCACAGTTACACACACAAATTACATTTCTTCATGAGAAAACACCAAACCCAGCACTTCTCTCTATAAAGCCTTGCTAGAAAATTAAAATTATAGTGCAAGAGTGAACTTCTAGCTTTATAATCAATATCTACTGCATACCTTGCTTAAGGGGAGGAGGAAAATTGTTATTTTTATTTAATTTTTCTCTTATCTTGCACGTTGGGCAATGATTGTAAGAAGCTAATGAATGTGCTAATGAACTCCCAGATCTATACCCATGGCAGTGTTTTAAGGCAAGCAATGTTCTCAGATCCCAACAATATTTCAAAGCAATTTCACAGATGTGCAATAAAAGTACAGATAAAAGTACAGATACCTTTGCTGTGCCAGTCTGAGAGCCATAGAAAATCTTCACTCCAGCAACATGGACCCTCTGCACCTGACGGGGGGCACATCCATTTCCCATTTTGTCTGATGTTCCCTCGGGGGAAGAGGGATTCTCATGGGATTTCTCACCCTGTGAAACAAGAGCTGTGTCACATGCAGTCCCTTCTCCAAGGGCTGTCAAACCAAGAGCGTGTAAAATTCAAATCCTGGAGCCACTCTCAGCAACCATCAAAGCATTTTGGTTCCTCTCATATCCAGACAAAGACACCAGAACCCGTTTTCCTGACCTAAGTCACGCTACAATACCCACTTGTCTGGGAGGTAGCAGGATCCAGGTGAACCTAAGTCCTGCAGCAGATCTTCACCCACCTGAAGGAGGAGGTTTTCAACTCCTGAATGGCTTAATTCCTCCCATCCCAAAACCAGCCCAACCCTGTCATCAGCATCATGAAAACAGAAGGTGCAAACACTGGGCACAAGCAGAGGGGTTTACCTGGAGTGACAGAGCAATGCAGGGGGACACATTCTTCCAGGAACAGTGGGAGGTGTGTCCTGCTGAGCTCTGCCCCAACGTCAGAGCAACAAGAGCATTTAATGACCCACAGACACAAACAAGCCAGGCTGAGGATCATAACCAGATAACCAAACTGCATCTGGGATTTGCAACACCCTCAGCAGGCCCACAGCAGGTGCCTTTATCCAATAACTACTCACTTCCACCCAGGTTTTTGGGGTCTTCTCAGAGAGAAGTGCTGACAGGCTCAATTACCTTCCTTTTGGTTCTGGTGGTGGTGAAATGAATGACAATCCAAAGGCTGATCCCAAAAGCAATAGCAGAATAGATGTAAAATCTGTGCAGCCATATGGACACCAGGCAAGTATGGAAGTAGCTCCACATATCCATTGAGACATCTAAAGCTGGAATGTCACAGGTTCCTACAGAGTGAATATGGAATGAGTACACACAAAATAATCACACAGTACCCACAGCCTCACATCATCAGCTATTGCCCAGGCTTTGCAGAAAACAGCTTCTGGCTAAAGACAAGGCACTAAAATTGAATCAAGAAGCCTTCACCTCCTCAGGTGTGTCAGATGAGCTCCAAGCTAGCATTCCATACTGTCAGAGGGAAACTCGGGGTTTTTCCTTGCTAGGGCAGCTCTGTTACAAGGAAAAGCAGAAAATATTTGTGCTGTCCAAGTGTCTGAAAGGAAAAAGTCCTCGTGAATCATCCAGTGGATCATACTGGCTTTAGTTTTACACAAACCAAACAACTGCAGTTCTCTGGAATGAGAAAGCTCCAGTCCAAGGGAAATCACCTGCACAGAACGTTCTGCTGAACACAACCCTTGCTTACACACATTTGATGCCACGCTGATTACCAACAGAGTTTCAAGGGCAGACTGAAACATGGATTCAATTAGAAACACTTTCACAGAATTCTATGATGCAAGTGAAGCTTGATTTGGAACCACTGAGATGTTTCAGGTTGGTTCAGAACATTCAGGGCACAGTAAGCCAGGGTACAGCCAGGAATGCACCTGCAGGGTGTCTGGGAATATCTATTTCATATGGAACATTTGGGCACTCCAAAAAGGCTAGTTTGTGATATTTATTGACAGAGGAACACAGCTAACACCCTTCTACTGTCATCTCCAGTTTAGATCTTGTTTTTGCAGATATCAGTCGAGACCATGGAATCCAAGTATTTCCAAGAGGCTGGAAACTCGTACTGGCTGCTACTCAAGTTATCAGAGCAAAGGCTTAAGGGGATGCCCTTCAGCCCTCCAGCAGCAACACCAAGACTCACACTAGAGAAGAGCCAAGAGCACTTGCCCAGTGTTCCCAGTTTTACTCAAACCAGCTATAGGGATTCCCTTCACCTCCATACAGCTTCCTCAAATGCAACAGATGCTACATATATTCAAGAGAATTTTAGCTGCAAAACAGGCACCCACACACGTGCTCACTATTATCCCCTACACAACTACACAGCCCCTTATAGTTATCACCCCACAAACACACACATACACCCCAGCTTCGTGGTTATTCCTCCTCTCACAGTTAATGCCCCTCTCTCCCCCAAAATGCCCCAAGGCTTTACCCCACCTTCCCCTGCCTCTCACGGTTATCATCCCACCACCCTCACAATTATTAAACACCCCCACCTCAGAGTTACTACGCTCGTACACCACTTACGGTTAACAAAACCCCCACGGTCATTACCCTCACCTCCCTCCACAGCCCCCTCTCAGTTACCAGCGCTCACGCACACGGTTGTTATATCCCCCGTCACGGTTATTAGCCCATACACACACTATTCTCCCACAAACTCGGCTATTAGCTCATACACACAGTTATTACCCCACAAGCACGGTTATTACATCCCCCCTCACGGTTACAGCCTCCACGGACACAGTTATTACAGTTATTACCCCACGGACACGATTATTCTGTTTCCCCCATCACGGCTCTCTCCCTCTGTCTCTCTCTCTCACACACACACACAGCCATCACGCCGTCCCCTCCCGGCTCCCCCGCCCGGCACTGACCCCGCTCCCGCCCGGTTCCCCTCAGGCCGCCATGCGCCGCTCCCGCCCCTTCCGCCCGTGCCGGCGCGGCCGCCATTCACTGCCGGGCCGGGCCGGGGGCGGAGCGAGCGGCCGCCGCCATGTCCATCTTCACCCCCACCAACCAGATCCGCCTCACCAATGTGGCCGTGGTGCGGGCACGGCGTGCCGGGAAGCGCTTCGAGATCGCCTGTTACCGCAACAAGGTCATGGGCTGGCGCAGCGGAGCGTGAGTGCCCGGGGAGCGGGCGGGGAGGCGGCTCGGGCCCGGCGTGGGGCCCGGGAAAGTGCCCGTGTGGGGACCCGGGTGTGATGGGGTCGTACCGGGCACCCCGTGTGGGGACTCGCTAGTGGCGCGGGAGGGGAGCCTGTGTGAGGACCGGGAAGGGCCCGGGGTGTGGGAGGGGGGTCGGCAGTGACCGTGCAGGACCCGGCTGTGGGGCCGGGGATCGTGCGAGGCCCCGGTCCCCCGATCTGACCCCGGGAGGAGGCGCGGGGCCGATAACGGGAGCACCGTGCCCGTGCCTGGGCAGCGACACCTCTGCGATGGAAGGTTCCAGCTGTGCTGAGTCAGCCCGGGGCAGCGGGAGCTCTTTCTCCTCGCTGAACACAGCTGTGCTCCTGGCATTGCTGCTTTCTTGGAGAGGGGCTTTGGGCAAGGCATGGAGTGCCCCACAAGGGGCAATGGTTTCAAACTGACGAAGGACCGGGATGGATAGATGGGATATTGGGAAGGAATTCCTCCCTGGGAGGGTGGGCAGGCCCTGGCACAGGGTGCCCAGAGTAGCCGTGGCTTCCCCTGGATCCCTGGCAGTGCCCAAGGCCAGGCTGGACACTGGGGCTGGGAGCAGCCTGGGACAGTGGGAGGTGTCCCTGCCATGGCAGGGGTGGCACTGGCATCATTCTGGGATTAATCTGAGTTTTCTGCATTTGTCTTAATCTCTAGGGAGAAAGATCTCGACGAGGTCCTGCAGACACACACAGTGTTTGTCAATGTCTCCAAAGGCCAGGTGGCAAAGAAGGAAGATCTGGTTAAAGCATTTGGGACAGATGACCAGACAGAAATCTGTAAGATGGTAGGTTTCACACACCTTGCTTTATAAGATGTGAGAATATTTAATCACGCAGTTAGGTTAGTTTGTACTGAAGGGCATTTCTAGAATGCTGCTATAGGTGAAAGGGTTGCTTGTTAAGAAATGGGTAAAAAGGAGCCGTAGCTCTTTTTATAATTTTAAATTTGGCATATGCATGTGGCTAGAAAGAATTCTGTCTAACACACAACTTGCATGCACTGATGTGTCTGGACACAGCCAGCACTGAAGAGCTCCTTACATAAGATAAGTTATTAAGAATCCAGAGAAAAGAAGGGGATAGTTGCTTACTTTGGAGAGCTCACTTAGGTGATAGTAAAATTCTAATTTCTTAGTCCTTAATGGTGGGATATGAACTATGGACTTGCTGTGGTTGATAAGATTTCAGTAAATCTCTTGAGTCAGCATTGCCCTGGCAGCCAGGAGGGACATCCCTCTCCTGGGGTCACCAGGCCCAGTATCAACAGCTGGGCTAGGGAGAGGATTGTCCTACTCTGCTCTGGGCTGGCGCAGTTTTGGGTGCCACAATATAAGAAACATATGAAGCTGTCAGAGTCCAGAGAAAGCTACAAAGAAGGTGAAGAGCCTGGAGGAGCCATGCAAGGAGCAGCTGAAGGCACGTGCTCTGTTCAGCCTGAGGAGACTGAGGTGAGGCCTCATCGGGGTCTGCAGCTCCTCGTAAGGGACAGCTCTGATCTCTGCTCTGTGTGACAGGGACAGGACCCAGGGAATGGCTGGAGCTGTGCCAGGGCAGGTTTAGGTTGGATTTTAGGAAAAGGTTCTTCCCCCAGAGGGTGCTGGGCACTGCCCAGGCTCCCCAGGGAATGGGCACGGCCCCGAGGCTGCCAGAGCTCCAGGAGCTCCAGGGATGCCCAGGGTGGATTGTTGGGGTGTCTGGGCAGGAACAGGGCTTGGAATGAGTGATCCTTGCGGGATCCCTTCCGGCTTAAGATATTCTGTGAAATCTGTGCTTCTCTTGCTGCTGTTTAATGTTTCTGGGGTGAATTTTTTTGTCTGAAGCCTTTCCAGTGCTGTCTGTTGTAATGATTCACATTATTAATTTGGTTATTGTTTGCTGCACTTCAAATCTCACCCAACCTTTCAAGCAGCTGTCAAATTTAACAAAGTTACTCGAAGTTGTCAAATTTAACTTGTCACTCTTCAAATCCAGGATGCTCACTAACCGGTTTCTGTGGATAAAACAGATTTTGTCCAAAGGGGAGCTGCAGGTGTCGGACAAGGAGCGGCACACGCAGCTGGAGCAGATGTTCCGAGACATCGCCACCATCGTGGCTGACAAGTGCGTGAACCCCGAGACCAAGCGGCCCTACACAGTGATCCTCATCGAAAGGGCCATGAAGGACATCCACTACTCTGTCAAACCCAACAAGAGCACAAAGCAGCAGGTGAGTTTCCTCAAGTATCCTGCTCCGAGGTGCTGCCATCTGGTGTAATTCCTCGGGTCTCAGCCACAGAGGGATCAGCAGAGCCCTGGGGTCTGAGGCCCGCACAGGGATTACTCAGCCATCTGGCAGCTGAGTGCTGGAGAGAAGCAGCTCCTGAAACTCAGGCAATTTGTTTGCTAAGAATTCAGGAACGGGAGAAAGAAAGGAAAAAAGCCAACAGTGATACCCTTAGAGCAGAAATAAAAGGTTTATGATTTATGCTAATTGAGGTGGTATATCAGGTTTGCATCTGAGCCATGTGGGTTTGTGGTGTTTTGCAGTATAGCTATTTAATTTTATTTCAGACAGCTTTTAAGTGTTCAAAGTGATCACAAACAAGTCAGCTTTTTCTTGTTCATCTGTCTAAAGAGCGTGATAGCAACCCCCCTGCAGCAGAGCAGCAGTGACCAGCACTGAGAGGTGGCTCTGAAGCTGGCAAAAAGGTTTGAGATTTGGATCTGGGTGCTGGGTTTTAAGCAGGTGTGCAAATGCTCTTTTTCTCCAACAGGCCCTGGAAGTGATCAGGCAGCTGAAGGAGACCATGCAGATTGAACGTGCTCACATGAGGCTGAGGTTTATCCTGCCAGCAAAGGAGGGCAAGAAGCTGAAAGAGAAGCTCAAGCCACTGATTAAAGTTACCGAGAGTGAAGACTTCCAGGAAGAGCTGGAAATGGTAAGCAAAAAGCAGTCCCTGGGGTTCAGGTTTGATTTGAATTACACATATGTATTTTACTAGGAGGTTAATTCATAGATGGAAGTTGTTCAGATAAATGGAAGGCTTTGCAGAGACCCTGAATCAGAGCTGCAGTTGGGAATTTTTAATTTCACACAGTCTTAGTGATGTGGGCATGGAAAAGCAGCCTTTGGTATCCAGAGCAGGTTGCTGCTCCAAGCTGAGGAGTGCACAGTCAATTCCTCTTAGCAGTGATGATCCTGCAGCACTGATAAGTTTCTCTCATATGTGGAATGTTACTGTTACTTATTTGGTGGTTTCTGTCTGGATTTTAAGGATGACTAATTTTTTTTTTTTTTAGTGTGTGGTAAAGCAAAATTTGGTATTAAAATCTTCATACAAACAGATTAGAATTCAGCAATTCCAACTGGCAAAAGCCATGTCCAGCATGGAGAACTGGAACTATAGAGCTCTGTGGAAAGATTGCTGCCAGACAGAGTTTGTATACTCTTCAGAGTCCTCCTCAGTAACTAACTAGGACTGTTTTAATGAAAGTAAATGTTAGGCCTTGGGTAGGGGTGATGAAATCCAAATGTTCTTGGCTGACTCATGAAATGTGGAACATTCCAGGTGTGCCTTATTGACCCAGGCTGCTTCAGGGAGATCGACGAGCTGATCCGCAGTGAGACAAAAGGGAAAGGATCCCTGGAAGTGCTCAGTCTGAAGGATGTGGAGGAAGGAGATGAAAAGCTTGAATAACAAATCTTCCTGCAGCAGATCTGCTTCAACAACCTCCCTGCAGTGACTGGTGTAGCCAATCTTCTGTTAGCCTTCGTGGTTTTTTCCAATCTCTTGCTGCCAAATATTTTCTGACACTAATCCTTTGGGATTTTTCCATGCAGTGTGGGTTGGGTTTTTTTATCATTTTACACTTGCTTGGTTTACAGATGTCTTTGCCTGTAAGAAGATTTTGTGTCAGAGTTGCACTAATAAGGACTGAGTTAGGGTGTGGTACAAGGTTACTCTGGCTTTGCTTTAGTTTCAGGGTTGCTGTTGAAGAGTGTTTGAGTGATTTGGTGCCAATTGTTTGTACCCTCAGGTTGTCAGTGTTGAGTGGAAGATTGCACTGTTCATGGAGGAGTGGCTTTGTATGTGAGGAGAGGGACCTCAAGAAAAGAGAGCTGCATTTTCTCTTCTAAACAGGTGCAGTGTGGATCATGTCTAGAAATCAGTGTCTTGGCAGCATGAAAACTGACTTAAGCTTCCATAGTTGGCTACTTGGTAATTAAAGTACTTCAAAGGACCATTCATAAAGAATTCCTTCACTGGCTATAGCAGCACTTGCTGACGTAGGGATGATGTTCTCCAAATAACTTATTTGTAGAATATATTTAGCTACATTAATAAAAACAAATGATCATCTATTTATATATTATAGATACAGAAAAAATAAGATACTTATTTTTATTAATAGTAGAGGAGATATCCCTGGCTGTGGCAATGCTTTTGTAGGCTGAGGGAGTAGCCTGTGCTTGGGAGCTGCTGCTTTCACATGATAAAATGAATCTCAGGCAGTGGTGGCCTCTGGCCATGGAGCCAGACAGGCTTTTGTTGGACAGTAATTCCCAACAGGAATTGTTTGTGTGTGCCCCTTTGCTTTTTAGTGCAACAGAACAATTCTGGCAGCTGTCCTTTATCCTCTGTCCTTTTTTTTCTTTTGCTGCTCTCTAATCCATGCACGGAATTACCAGCCAGCTCCTGAGGCATGGGATATAGTTCTTGCTAATTCTGTTAAATCTTCCTGCAGCTGTGTCAAACAAATGATTTAAAGTTGAACTGGGGTATTGCAAAGAAAAGGGGAAGAGAGGACAGCAATGGGGGAAGGAGATACTAAAAATACAGAGCACCACCAGGCAAAGCAGATATGGTTCAGTGACTAAAAGCTAAATCAGCAGGAATTTGAGGAGCCTTTAATATGACATTCCTGTTTCCATGCAGATAGCAGGCAGCAGGTGAAGAGCTGTGGGCCAGGCAGGGAGGAGATCTCTCCCAGGTGAGCCTGGTGCTCTTTGGTTGTTCGTGCCTTCCAGAGACTCCCCTCTTCTGTGACACTTAACGGAGCTGGGTTTGTGCTGCTGACCTTTCCTCTGCACCTTTAACTCATTGTGAATTTCCTGGAATTTCATCAGGGAGAGTGGAAATCAGCTGGAGGAGGGGAGGTTTGGCATGTGAGGAGGCTGCTGGAGCCTCAGTCCAAGGCTGCCCCTTGGGAGTGGATTTCAGCAGCAGTTTGTGCAAGGCCGGGATCAATTTCTTCAGCAGTATTTTGGGAGGATCTGCCTCTCTAGAGCCTCAGTTTTACTGAGGGCAGGTGAAAAAGAGATTCTTGAACCACTTTATCCATTTTAAAATGCTTTTGTTTGCTCTCAGGGGTTTAAAAGCTGCCTAGTAAATGCAGGGGTGTAGTGACAGGATATGCCAGGCAGACAGGGCTCAATGTGGACAGCTCTGTGTGCACAGGCAGCTCCCCTGGGTACCACCCTGGGCTGCTGCCTTCGCGTGCCCCTCTCTCCAGACACGCGTTGGGGAGCACTGAAGATGATCATGTTGATATTTAGCTTGTCACTGGAAATTAGCACTAACATGCAATTCATAAATATGCAAATAAGGTGCTGAGCAAGAGCCTCAGAGGATATTGTGTCAGTAATACCTGATTTCACAATTCTTTAATTTCTTGATTTGCTGTGTTTAACACCTTGAGCACAATAGAATGGCAGCAGGTTAAACATCTGGAGTTCCAGAACCTGAATCTAAGCTGATTCTTGAGCTTGGTGCAAGGAAGGCAGTTTATTTATAAAGTCTTTTTCTGCAAATCCAAACATCAAGGATTTTCTCTGGTAGAGGGAGCTTGACTTTATTTATGGACAAATAAAGATACATGCTGGCATTTCTTGTTGTGTTTGTAGTTCAGCAAGAACGTATAGTGAGCATCAGAATAAAGCTCAGGATTGGTAACTGATTTGTCTTTGCCCGTTCCAACGAGAGCATAACTTCCTGCACAACCACGTCCTGGCTAATTAACTGGAATTTTCAAAGAGGTGGGCATTTAAATAAGCTGGCAGCTTCCAGGAGAGCACTGCTGGTGTGTTTGGGTGCACATGTGTTTGCCCTGGAATTGCCCTGTTCCTGGTGGGGCCCAGAATGGTCCCTGACAGCTGCCACTGCCACGACAATGGAAGACAAAGCTGGAATGCTTCTCTGCCGTCCTCGAAGAGCTCATTAATCAGTTGTTAATTAAACTGTCCCCTGCAGAAGTGTTGAGGAGGGGGCTGGGCCACGTCTGAGCAGGAGGCGCTGGTGGCAGTTGACAGTGCCACGGTGACAGTTCCACAGTGGAACCCTGCGGTCACAACGCTGCCACACCTCCCGGGGCAGCGGGGCCTCGGCATCTGTCCTACAGGGACCTGGGAATGGTGGGCCAAGGGATGGAGGCCCCCGGCAGCACGCGGGGCCCCAAGGCCGACCTGAGCCAGCGCAGCCAGCAGATGCATGTCCTCGTGGGCCTGCAAGGTGCTGCCTCGGGCCGCTGGGGGACAGGGGGGTCACAGCCCCCTCGTCCCACGTGGTACCATCGGCTGCCTGATGTCCCCCAGAGCAAGGCAGGAAGATTTTCGCTCAGTCCTGCGAGGAAAAGCTCCGGCAGAACAGGGAGCTGCTCCCCAGCCTTAAGGCGGCCTTGCAGGAGGACTCCAGTATCCTGGACTTTGTCCTGAAGGTACCAGCAGGTCCCTCCTGCTGCACCCCTGCCTGGTGCTGGCCCTGCACCCCCAGCTCCTCCAGGAGCTGGCAGCACAGGCCAGCAAAAGATGTGTCATTCCCAGGCTGACAGTGACCATCTTTGTCCCTCCCCTGCCCACAGTACAACAAACTCCCCATTAAGGATGCTTTCGGAGAGGGCCAGGAGCTCGTTTCAGCCACTGAGAGCCTGGAGGTAACGGCAGGGCTGCGAGCAGGGGCTGGGGCTCTGGGGACACTGAGAAGAACAGTGCATGGCAAAGGGACATGCTACCAGCACCAGGACAGCCCCACAGGGCTGGTGTGGAGGCACAGGGTGTTCATGTCTGGTCCCATGGGACCCATCCATGCAGCCCCTTTGTCCCAGCAGACCTCCTGGCTGTCCCACTCCCCGTGTCCTGGCACTGCCCGTGTTCCTACAGGGTGCAGTTGCATCCCTGGCAGAGATGCTGTCCCTGCCCTTCACTGCCTGTCCCAAGGTTGTGCCCTGGTTACAAACCCGTGGAGATTGAGGCGCTGTGCTCACAGAGCTGCCTTTGCCCAGAGGCCTCGTGCAACGACAGAGTGCTGCTGCTGCTCTCTGATAACATCCCCATCTGGGCCCGGATCGATTTTATTGATCCCCAGCCCTGCTCCATGTTATGCAGAGTCCCTAAGCCCAGCCCAGCCCTGCCACCAGCAGTTGCCCACCTCTGCCTTACCCCAGCCAGCCCCCAGAGCAAAGCTCTCCCAGACACCATCCTGTCAAACCAGTGACAACATCCTGGATCAGTGTCCCCATCTCTACCTTGGGGGGAGTTTTCTGGGCAGCACCCCCTTCTCCTGCAGCATCCAGCCTGGAAAGTGGTCTCATGCCTATCCAGGTGGTCATAAAGAAGATCGAGGCCAAAGTCCATGACCAGGTGAAGGTGTGTGACATGCTGCTGCACCAGCTGAAGCAGTGGAGCCAAGCCAGGGATGAGCGCCAGAGGCACCTGCAGGATCTGCAGGATGCTGAGACGGATCCCAGGTGGCAAGAGCCACAGTTGCAGGTATCTGGGAGCCCTTCCTGGTGTGCCAGCACCCATGGGGGCTTTAATCCATCCCCTGCACCCCCAGCTGGGCACTGGGCTTGGCACACATAGTCACTTTGTGTCTTCCCCCTGTGTCTGCTCCAGACCATTCGCCAGCTGGGCAATGACATCGAGAAGATGCTCATGAAAATTCACAGTGGAGAGATCGTGACCAACCTGTACCTGAGGCTGCAGGAAGTCCTGAGGAGGGTGAGCTCCTCCTCACTGTGCCAGTGTTTCACCTGCTCTCCCTGCAAAGGCACGGGGTGCCCAAGGGGCTGTGTCCCAGGGGACACCCTGCTGGTCCCTTCTGTGCCCTGTCACAGCACGGGGGACCCCGGTGGGTGATGTGCTGTGGCTCCCTGTGTGCCAGGAGCTGGTGTACCTGCCTCAATACCTAGACCTTCTGTCTGGGATGACTGTGATGTACCACGAGGAGCTCACACCCCGGACTAGCCTCAAAGCCAACGATGTCATCAAGGTGAGATAAGTGGAGCCCTTTCCCACCCCTCAGTGCCCTCAGACAGCACCACGTACCTGGGCCTGAGAGCCTTCTTTCAGCAAGGGGCAAAAGAGATGGAGCTGAGATTGCCCACAGCACCCAGAGGCCTCCATAGGTTCTCCCAGGTCTCCCTCTTGTCCCCTGGGACTGGGGTCAGCAGCTTGTCTGAAATACCAGCCATGGCAAAGGCAGTGTGTCCCACACCCCAGCCCGCCTTGCCAAGCTTCCTTCACAGCCTGTTTGCATGGACTGGGGTCACTTTTGATACTGGGCATCCCAGGAGCTCATCCAGTATCTCAAATCACAGATTCATGAAATGGTTTGGGTTAGCAGGAACCTTAAAGCTCATCTCATTCCAGCCCCTGCCATGGGCAGGGACACCTTCCACTATCCCAGGTTGCTCCAACCCTGTCCAATCTGATCTTGGACACTTCCAGGGATCCAGGGGCAGCCACAGCTGCTCTGAGCACGCTGTACCAGGATGTCACCACCCTCACAGGGAAGAATTTCTTCCCACATCTCAATCTAAACCAATACTTGAACTTAATAACTTAATCAGTAGAAAGCTCCAACTATCTTTGGCAGCAACTCTTCCCTTCTCTGTTATGCTCCAGAAACTCATGGCTGAGGCGGGACCCCAGGTCCGTGTGGAGAAGCAGCTCAGGGACCAGTCCTTGGCTGAGCAAAGGAAGCACATTGAGAGCCTCCGGCACCAGGAGGAGAGCGAAAAGCAGCAGAGGCAGGTGAGCTGGCTGTGGGGCAGGAAGGGCTGGGGCTGTGGGGCAGGTGAGCTGGGCTGTGGGGCAGGAAGGGCTGGGGCTGTGGGGCAGGTGAGCTGGGCTGTGGGGCAGGAAGGGCCAGGGGCAGGGGGCAGCCTTCCAGGGATCCAGGGGCAGCCACAGCTGCTCTGAGCACGCTGTACCAGGATGTCACCACCCTCACAGGGAAGAATTTCTTCCCACATCTCAATCTAAACCAATACTTGAACTTAATAACTTAATCAGTAGAAAGCTCCAACTATCTTTGGCAGCAACTCTTCCCTTCTCTGTTATGCTCCAGAAACTCATGGCTGAGGCGGGACCCCAGGTCCGTGTGGAGAAGCAGCTCAGGGACCAGTCCTTGGCTGAGCAAAGGAAGCACATTGAGAGCCTCCGGCACCAGGAGGAGAGCGAAAAGCAGCAGAGGCAGGTGAGCTGGCTGTGGGGCAGGAAGGGCTGGGGCTGTGGGGCAGGTGAGCTGGGCTGTGGGGCAGGAAGGGCTGGGGCTGTGGGGCAGGTGAGCTGGGCTGTGGGGCAGGAAGGGCTGGGGCTGTGGGGCAGGTGAGCTGGGCTGTGGGGCAGGAAGGGCCAGGGGCAGGGGGCAGCCTGCAGTGCTGAGCCCCCAGGGGTGACAGTGACTGTCCTTGCAGCAAGCTGTGTCCATGCTCTCTGCAGAGCAGGACCAGAGCTCCTCGGAAGCGCTGGTGGGTGAGTGCCTGGCAGGGGGCAGGGCGGGGGGATGTGGACACAGACACGGACATCCTGCCCTGCTCCTTCCCTGCCACCCCAGGTGCTGACGTGGAGGCCGCCATGGCCAAGATGCAGCGTGAGGCCTTTGTGACCGACAAGATGGAGAAGGCAAAGACTGCCCTGCAGTGCTCCTGCCTCTGGGTAATGAAAAACCCATCCCTGCTAAAACCTGGGGCTGCTGGAGCACTGGGGAGATGCAACCTCTCTGCTCCCCCTCCCCGTTTCCCTGCGCAGTTATTTGCTGTTCTCTCCCTGGAGCCCCACAAAGCCCCTCTTTGCAGGCAGGCACTGCCCCTCTCCATGAGCAGAGACTACAGAGCTCCATGGTGCTGTAACCCCCCAAGACCCTGCTTCCAGCAGGAGCACCTTGGGTTGAGTCCTTGTGTCTCCCCTGGCCAGGACATCCCCAGCAGCATCCAGGCACAGAGGAAATCTCTGGGGAACTTGCAGCAGCACATCAATGAGTGCAACGAGACAAAGAACGTGCTGAAGAAGACACTAGAGGAGCTGGAGTCAAAGCAGGCTAAACTGAAGTTTAACCAGCCCGTCAGCACCACCAGGTGCTGCTGGCCTCTCACAGTTGTGCCAGCCAGACCACCACCTTTGGGGGGGACATGTCCCAACAGGCACCCTGACCTCCACCCCACTGCAGCCACGCACTCCTCCCGCACCGGGAGGGTTTCTGAGCTCCCAGCTCTGCTCCTGGCAGAGCACCCAAAGCTCCCACTGGGATCCAGGAGCTCCCTTTCTCCTTGCTTGGTATGGGAAGTGCTGCCAGCACATGGAACTGGCCTGTAGTTGGGGATGGGGCAACCTGAACAGCTTCTGGAGCAGCTTTGGGGTGCCCCTGCACCGCTCTGCAGCTGTGTGACGTGAGTGTGGCTGGCTCCAGGCTGCGGGAGGAGGAGCTGAGGGAGAACCTGAAGCAGGAAGAGGCCCGGCTGGAGCAGATGCGAGCCCAGATGCTGAAGAACCAGAAGCGCCTAATTGAGTTTGAGAACATCATTGACAACATGTTCCTCCGCCTGCAGGGCATCCCTGGCCAGGTACCACGGGGCTCCAGGGGAGCAGGCCCCTGCAGGCACTGCAGCACGGGGACACCTGGCACGGCCGCCACTGCCACCAGGGCCTGGCTGTCCCCACCAAGGTGGTTCTGTCTCCCCCAGGACTCTGGTGCAGTGGTGGGGCTGGAGCAGAAGCTGCAGCACTGTGAGCAGAAGCTGCAGTCCCTGAAGGAGAAGGTGGCAGCCCGGCCTGAGGACAGCACTGATGAAAACAGTGAGGTACGGGGGCTCCAGCCCTCAGTGACCTTGGGGACACACGCAGGGCCCTCACAGACAGCCACCCAAGCCATCCTTCCTCAGCAAGGCCACAGGGAAGAGCCATGGAGCAGCTCAGCCCCAGATGGCACCAGGCACCCATGGTGCCAACCCATGGTGCTCAGGTGTGGCACCTTGGGTTGCAACACTCACCTGCCCCCCCAGTGCTTAACCCAGGCTGTGTTTCACAGACTTTTGCCAAGGTCAGGAACCTTCTGGAGAAAAGAACTGCAGATGAAACACAGAACCTGAGGATTTCCTTTGAGGATGAAGACACTATGGAAGATGGTAGGAGAGCACAGTGGGGACATGTCCCACAGTGACTGTCCCAGCCCTTGCCCCCTGGGATTTTTGGGAGTCCTTGTCTGTCTCCCACTGGCCCAGTAACACCAACCCACAAATTGCCTTCAGGTTCTGAGGCTGACCTTGGCTGTTTCCAAGGCTTCAGACGTGGGTGGTGTTTTTAGGCAGGGGTGGGGGAGAACAAAGGTAGGTGGTGACAGGATGAGCACCAAGCCACTGCAGGAACAAGGAGAGATATTGTGGCGCAAGAGGGAGCACCTTCATCTCCAAAATCACCTGGTTGTGAAGAATAATCAGTGCTTGGTTCTGCCTGTGGATGCTCCTGGAAGAGGCAAAGAGCTTTTGGCAGCTCACCACCTTTCTTTAGCAAAGGAGGAGCTGTGCCCACCACACTGCAGCTCCAGACCTTTATGGGAAGCCCCAGCAGTGTTGGAGATGGGCCACAGTGGTGGTGGCATCACCAGGTCCCACAGGTCACCCTGGGTTGCTGGGGTGGAAAGGCCCATGAGGATTCTCCTGTATCCCACAAGCCAAACAAAATGTGCCAGCTCTCCCAGGGACATGGGCACAGCCTCCAGATCCTCCCCAGCCCCTCCTCTCCACTCTCCCCTCCAGACACCTTGGATTTTGAGGACGAAGACCATGACTACATCCCCAGCCGGGAGGACATCAAGAAGCAGGGGCTGCAGCTGATCCGAATGAACACCAGAAGTCGCAAGAAGAAGTAGTGGTTTCTCCATGTGAGCTTTGAAGGCCTCAGGCCACCCCCTGTACCCTTTCCCCAGCAGGAGCACCTTGGGCTGAGTTTTCTCAGTCTGCTTTTCCCAGCAGGTTTAATAAACCAGATGTTCTTCATTCCTCCCAGTTTCATGGTAAGGCGGTCCTAGGTCACTTCTGTCACTCACAACACATTGGGGTCCATCCTGAGGGGTTCTGAGCTAGGTTTGGAGGTGGGGATGGGCTGGGTTAGGGACAGGTTCAGCCCCTGGAGCAAAGCTGGGGCTGGTCTGGCTTTCTCCCCCTTGGTGCTGTGGGGCCAACACCTTCCCAGGACCTCTGATGCCTCAGGGGCTGCAGTCTGTCTGAGCCGGTGATGGGGAAATGTGGGGAATGGCTGAGTCCTGTGGGGTCCCAGGGTGCGAGTCCTCGTGTCCATGCATGGGAGCAGAAGAGCAGAGTACCTGGGAAGGAGAGACCCAAAGCTGAGCTGAGCCCCCAGCCTGGAGCCTCTCCCCCCACTGCTCCTGCAGGCATGTCCTGCAACTCCTGCCCTGACCCTGGAGCAAGCCCCAGGTGTCACCAGGGCTGCAGGAGAGTCTGGGGGTCAGCAGTGTCCTAGTGTGACCAAGGACAGCAGAGGCTGCTGCTCCAGGGTGGGATGTCTAGTCCTGCTGAGGGGCACCCACTGTGTCCCCTCTCCTCTCATGCTGCAAATAGATGGTGCTGTTTCTCCAAGAACAGCTGGAACCAAGGGGCTCTGCCTGTACTCCTGGACAGAGAGCCAGGACAGGGACACCTTGTCCCCTTCCACAGGGGAATGTCAGGGTCAGAGCAGCCTTTCCCTGCCTGTTCTGCTCGGTCCCTGTGCTTTGTGCTGGCATCATCAATGGCATCGCCACCGAGGGGAGGAACAGCTGCTGCTCCCAAGCCTCTCAGCACTGCTCCCAGTGGGATTCGTGGAATGGGCATTATCTTCACAAAATACAGCACAACTTGAGGTTTTTCAGGGAAGCTCCAGAAATAACATCACGTGTCAGTAAAGGCATCTCATGGAGCTTCCCAGAATCCACAGCCACAGGTGGGCTCTTCTGCAAGTAAAGACCAGGCTGTAATTGCATATCCATCTGTTCATGTCGTGTTCTTGTGTGCCCACCACAGTCTCACCACCCTCACAGGGAAGAGTTTCTTCCCAATATCCCATCTATCCCAGCTCTCTGGCAATGGGAAGCCATTCCCCTGTGTCCTGTCCCTCCATCCTTTGTCCCCAGCCCCTCTCCAGCTCTTCTGGAGTCTCTTTAGGCCCTGCAAGGGGCTCTGAGCTCTCCTTGGAGCCTTCTCCTCTCCAGGTGAGCACCCCCAGCTCTCCCAGCCTGAGAAATGTGTCAAGCTCTTGGTCTGGTCTTTCCACACTGTCTCTGGGGAACAGGGAAGTGGGAAAAGGTACAGAAGAGCTGGAGCTGGCTGGAGGCTCCAGCCTGTGTCCCATTTTTCTGGCTGGAACGTAATTCAGGGGTGGTTTAGCTGCCTTTACAGGAAGAGCAGAGCAGCAGCAATGGGGTTTCACTTCTCTGAGCTCCTCCTGGCCTGAACAGGGGATCCAAGGACTACCTGCTCCATCAGGAGCATCCGCTGGATGTGTTCAGACACTGCATCCCAACTCCTTGTCACAGCTGCCAGAAGAGGGAAGGGCTGTCACCCCCAGCCAGCAGCTCCCGGGCACAGCAATGGAACTGGGAGCAATCAGAATGACTGCTCCTGGCTCTGCTCCTGGCTCCCCTGGATCTGGGAGAGATGGCACCAGGAATGGATGTGACAAGTGGAGAAGAGGTACTGTGGGTGTGGGGAAGAGCTGGAGGCAGTGCCTTGGTTTCTGGATTTGAAAAGATGGGAAAAGGTGGGGCTGCAGGGGCTCTCCCATAGGGGAAAATATAGTTAATTATATAAGGAATAAATTAATAAGTAGGGAAGGGAAGGGGAAAAGGGAAAGGGAAAGGAAGGGGAAAAGGGAAACAACAGGACTGATGTCACCTCAGATGACACCTCATTAGGTGTCAGGCATGGGTGGTACAGCCCAGGGAAGGAGATGAGAGATTTCCTTTTCTGCCTTAAGGAACCTTTATTCCCTTCCTCTGAGCTCGGCTGGAGCTCCAGCACGGATGCTGCAACCAGTGCCAGGACTGGTGAGAAACCAAAAATAGGACATTGGGGAATTGCATGGAAGCATTTGCCATGTGGAAATATCAATCTCTGCCTTGGGAAGGCTGGGTTTGAGTGGGTTTGGGACTTTTTATTTTTAAAGGTGTGATGAAAATCACATGGAATGGAGTGCAGGGAAGGGTGGGCACAGCTGGGGATTTCACTGGAGCATCAGTGCTGGGTTTCATCCTCTGGGAAAATGGGAACCGGGTAAATCAGCCAGTCTGGGACCAAAAGCAGAGGCTCTGTTGGCTGTTCTGGGGAGGAAGAGGCAGCCAGGGGATCCTTCTTGGAGCTGCAATGGTGGGATGTGGGATATGGGAGGTTTGTGTGTCCCGGCCTTTGGGGTGAGAGCTGCTTCCAGCCAAGGAAGCACAACATTTTCCATTCCCATGTTGGTAAGAGGGTTCATAGGAGGGGATGGGGGTGTTTGGCCTGGTGAAGAGCAGGAATTGGCATCACAGCCACAGCAGGGCTCAGCACCCTGGGCCAAGCAAGGGGCTGAGGCAGTGCTGGTAAAGGAGGGAAGGACCGCAAGGAGGTGGGGCCCATGCTCTGACCCTCAGCAAGGAAAGAAGTGGCTGGCAGCAGAGCACTGGGTGGGGCTGGCAGGTCCCATGAGGCAGCTTTCCTCCACAGCAGAGACCACGGACCACCTCAGACCATTTTGGTGGCCTCCTCTGGGCCTACTCCACCAGCTCCGTGTCTGTGCTGGGATGAGCTGGAGGCAGCTCCAGAGAGATCTCAGGAGAGCAGAGCAGACGAGGAGCATCCCCTCCCTCCCCTGCTGCCCACCATGGGAGGAGCCCAGGAGACACTCGGCTTCCTAGGCTGCCAGTGCCCATGGCCAGGTCATGTCCCATTTGTCACCCACCAGAACCCCCAGCTCCCATCCATCCACCCACCCATCCATCCATCCATCCATCCATCCATCCATCCATCCATCCCTCCATTTACCCCTCCCCAGTCTGTGCTGGCCCTGGGGATGTCCCTGACCCTGGCCTCAGCTGGGCTGGATCAGCCCAAGGGCTCTGTGCAGAGGAGAAGGAGGGGATGCAGGGGCGGGATATTGGGGTGCAGGGTGGGATAATGGGATGCAGGTGGATGATGCCCTCTGGGAGGCAACCACTGATGCAGCCCATCCATCCCTCTGCCCACTCCTCCTGTTCCTCCGCCTCAGCAGGTCCTAGGGGACCCAAACTGGGGTGACTGGGCACAGGTGCTGGTGGTGTCTCCTGGCAGGGCTCCCTCCCCCACTGGTGGGGGGACACAGTGGTGCCTGGGGGCAGCATGTGGAGGGCAATTCCATCCCATGCTCAGGCTCTGTCTCCCCACTCCCACCCCAGCCCCACACCAGCAGCACGCAGCACCCCAAGGCACATGAGATGAGATCACATGAGCTGCTGCCACATGAGCCTCCTTGTGCCCCCTCATCCCAGAGCTGGATCCCAAGAGGCTCTCCTACCACACCCCAAGCTGGGTGTCCCTGTGAGTGCAGCACAAACCCCCCCAATACCCATTTTGAGCCTTTTCCAAGGGAACAGGATCAATAGGCCACAGGGTAGGCCACTACCAGCCTCAGAACATGGGTGCCCAGGGATGTGGGATGCCCAGGGCCATGGGGTGCCCCCATTCGGTGGAAGCCACAAGGGGTTGCAGACAAGCCAGGTCAGCCGTATTTATTGAGAACAGTTGTGGAGGGATAAAAATATTTCCACTACTCTATAAGAATTTATAAACCTATACTCTCTGATCCGTTAATAAACGCCTCTAGGACCGTCATGCCAGGGGAGGGGCTTCTGTAAGAAAATAGCGAGATTAAAAAAAGGAAAGCGCTAAATATTCCCTGCAGGGCCCTGCCGGGGGGGCCCTGCCCACGGGGGCCACGGGACCCCCGCTGGCACGGGGACACGGGGGCACAGGCCGAGTGCTGCCCTGGCACCCTGCAGCCCCAAGCCCCGAGCCCCAGCCGGGCACAGCCCCTGCCAGCCACGTCCCACCCGGGGGACCCCAGCTCAGGGGCCCTGATGGCGACAAGACATCCCCACAGCAGCCAGCTCCCACTGCTCCCAGTCCTGCCTGCACCCTCACCATCCCCTGCGGGCTTTCCTGGACCCAGGAGGGGTTTGAATCCTTCTCCCCAGGGATGCTGCAAGAGGCGGCCAGGGCTCACCCTGGGGACACACAGTGGGGCTCTGCAGGAAGCAACACAGCTGGGAACATCCTTGGGGACACAGGGACACTACACAGAGCCCTGCAGGGTGGTGACATGGCTGGGGACATCCCAGGGGCACACACAGATGCAACATAGCTCTGTGGGAAAGCAACACAGATGGGGACAGTCTGAGGAGGGGGGAGAAGCTGCAGTGCTCTGTAGGGCAGCAACACCAACCAGGGCACGGTGGGGAGCATGGGGACGTGGGGGACATGGGGACACGCAGCAGCGCTTCGCTGGGAAGCAGCACAGATGGGTACATCCTTGGAGAATACACGGGGCTGCTGTGCCAAAAAGCAGCAGGGACAGGGACATCCTGGGCATACAGGACACCACAGAAAAGCAAGTGGCAGCAGGGGCTGAAATTCCAGCCAGGGCCGGTGCTGTTGCCATGGGGTGAGAGGTGCCACGGGCAGAGGACACTCATTATTGCTTTACAGGGCCAACATCACGGCAGGCTGGGGGTGCCCAACCTCTGATTTGGGGTTCAAGGGATTTTCCCTGGCGACATTGATTCCCCAGTGCTCCTTGTGCCACAGCCCTGCTGTCACTCAATGGGGACAGGGTGAGGACACAGGGCTGGACACTGACAAGCTTCTGTCCCCCTGCACTGGTGCTGGCATAGAGCAGGATAGTCACTGTCCCTTGGCTGTCCATCCCCTCTGTCCCCTGTGGTTCCCAGGAGCTGCTGTCCCTCCATGCCAGCCAAGGGCAGGGGAACAGCCCTGTCCCCCACAGCAGCTGGGGCCTTTGGGGGGCTGGCACCAGTGCCCCCCTTTCCTCTTCTCTTAAGCCAGGGCCAAGCTGAGCATAAAGAATGTAAGCAGGGAGCCCAGGGTGACACGGGGACAAGGGACACACTGTGGGAACCAGGCTGGCCAGGGCCCTCCCCAGAGCTGTGGAGAAATGGGAAACCAAAGCTTGGGGGACCAAGCTGTCCCCAGTGAGTGGAGAGGAGTGGGGCAGGAGGCCCCAGGTTGGGTGCCCTGTCCCTCGCTGTCCCCCCGTGTCCCCTCGCTGTGCCCGGTGTCCCCGCGGGCGCTGGCTGGTTGGATAAGGCGATGCCGCAGCTTAAGGTGGTGGGTGGGCGTTGGTACCGAGTCTGGCAGCGGGGCCGGGCGGGTGGAGCGTGATGTAAACATTTCTGATCGGGGCCAGGAGGAGGAGGAGGGGGGACGGGCTAGTGCGAGTCCTTCATCTGCTTCTGGATCTTCTGGAGCATCTCCTGCATCCGCCGCAGCTGGAAGGGAGCAGAGCCAGGATTGTGGATGGTGCCAAGCCCCAGCCACGCAGCTCTCCCGCAAATGGACCTCGGGCTGAGCATCCCAGACAAACTGGGATCGGCAGCAGCTAGGGAGGGGGAGGGGGGGACCCGTGGATACACTTCCAGACCCTGCTGGTTGGAGTAGCAGCCGCCGGGATGCTGCAGGAAGGGTGGCTCCCAACGGCTGTGCCGTCGCCGGGGCAGGAGGGAGTGGGGACGGAGGTCTGGGGCTCAGCCCGCCGCACACTCACCTCCTCATCCTTCTCCCGGATGAGCTTCTCCGTCTCCACGTCCGGCACCGGGGGGATCACGGGGATGGGGAAGTCTGTCCCGCTCTCCCGGGTCAGCTTGCTGTGGGCAGAGAGAGGAGGTGAAGGTGCTGCCCCAGCCCCCCAGGGACATTCCCCCGTGGATTACCCAAACCCTGCACGTCCCCAGCAGCCCCTGCACAGCCCCCGGGCCCCATGGCCACCATCAGAGTGGTTTTTTCCAAGCAAGGGAGATGTGAGTGGCCCCCAAATCTCAGCACCCCCAACCTGCCGTGTACCAGCCAAGGGGGGACCCAGGGACTTCCTCCACACCCTCCCATTTTGGGGAGAATCCCACTGGGGTTGGGCTCTCCATGGGCAGTATTTTCCCTGCTGCTTTAAAACATCAAAACCTCGGCATCTCCCCTCTGTCCCCTGGCCTCAGGATGGGCTCTCTAGGCACTCGACTGCCCTGCCAGCCCCAGGGATGCCCCACACCCTTTTCCCGAGCTCTGCTCCCATTCAAGCCCATTCCTGCCGGAGAGAGCAGCGAGCATCCCCCTGAGGCCGCGCCACCGGGCAGGACCCGGGCCAGCCCAGCCGATGGCTTCCCCATGGGCCCGGCACCGGGAGGGACCAGCCCTCCACCCGTCCCTGTGGATGCCACGTGCCACCCCAGCGGGTGACAAGGCTGGGACACCAACGGCGGCTGGCAGGGTCACGCGTGCTGCCACGTGCCATCACCACATGCCACGGCCAGCGCGGCCCCTCCGGGCAAAGGGGTGATGGACACGGCTGGGGCACGGGCGGGACGGGCCAGGCCTGCCCGAGCAGGACGGGCCATCCCTGTCCTGAGCAGAACGGGCCATCTCTGTCCCGAGCAGGACGGGCCATCCCTGTCTGGGGCAGGACGGGCCATCCCTGTCCTGGGCAGGACGGGCCATCCCTGTTCCGGGCAGGACGGGCCATCCCTGTTCCGGGCAGGACGGGCCATCCCTGTCCTGGGCAGGACGGGCCATCCCTGTCCGGGGCAGGACGGGCCATCCCTGTCCTGGGCAGGACGGGCCATCCCTGTCTGGGGCAGGACGGGCCATCCCTGTCCTGGGCAGGACGGGCCATCCCTGTCGGAGCAGGACGGACCATCCCTGCCCGCGGGGTCCCGCTGTGCCGGGGGCTGGGCCAGCGCCAGGGCCGGGGTTTGGCTGCCTCGGGAGCCGCTTTGGAAGGCGCTGCCGTTGTCTCAGCTTTGGCCGTGGGGGACGTGGGGAGCACGTGGAGCTCCTGCCAGCCCCGGCAGTTACACGGAGCTGGAGCCGAACAGCAGCAATGTGTTGAGCAGCAAAAGCTCTCAGCACCCCAAAATCACATCTCTGGGAGGGCAGCACGATGGGGGCTCAGTGCCACCAAACAGGGACACATCCCCCAAAGCTGGGTGAGCCGGGGTGACACCACCAGCACACAGCGTCCTTTGGCACCCCAAGGGCAGCTTGTGTGGGACAAGAGTGGGTGGCCACAGAGCCAGAGTGGATGGCCACAGATCCGGCTCACCCCGAGGGCAGCTGGCTGGGCTTGCTAGGGCACAGAAGGACCAAGACAGCGTTGGGTACCAACAAGCACTTTTATAGAGGGGCCAGGGGGTGGCAGGGCGAGCAGGGCGAGGCCCAGCGCGGGCCCCGCCGGTCCCGGCTCAGTCGGCAGAGCTGTCCCCGCAGCACAGCCTCAGCACGGAGGGATGGCTCCTGCCCCGGGGCACACAGGGAGAGACACTTAGAGGTGCCTAGAGAGGTGCCTATAGCCACTGCCAGCCCCCCACAGCACAGCTCCACTGCCCCGGGACCCACAGAGCCTCCACTCGCTCCCACACTGCTCTGACCCCCAGCTGGAAGGTCCCAGCGGAGGTCCTGCTTGTGGGGGCTCTCTCAGCACCTCGGGGTGGCTAAAGTGGATGTGGGTGCCGTGAATTCGGCTGATCCACGAGCAGAGCCCCAGCACTGGCTTTTGTTGGGCTCCTGCTCTGGTGCCGGAGCCTGCAAGGATGCAGGGGCCCCCTCCCTGTTGGAGCATCCCCCCACAGCCAGCCCCAGGGGGATGCAGGATCCCCCTTGGTGCTGAAGCATCCCCCGAGACAGACCCAGCCCAGAGGGGACACACGGTCCCCCTTGCTGCCAGAGCACACCCCTGGCCCCAGCCCCAGCCCTGGGGGCACATGGGGTCCCCCTCACTGCTAGAACATGCCCCTTAAACCAGCCCCACCTCTGGGGAGATGCAGGGTCCCCCTGGCTACCAGGGCATCCCCCCAGCCACCCCAGGGGCACAGGGGTGGAGTATCCCAGCTAAGACAGACCCAGCCTCGGGGTTTGCAGGGCCCCCTCACTGCCGGAGCATCCCCAGGCACTCCCAGTCCAAGGGCACAGGAGGGGCCCTTCACCACCAGGGGCTGCCCAGCACGGCCCCACGCACAGCCCTGACCTGTCAACACCACCACTTGCAGTGGCTGGGGTCACCCCAAAGAGAGGAGCCCCCCGACCCGGCCCAGCCCGTACTTGCGGTTGCGCTCCTTGACCACCATGCGGGTCATGCTCTGGATGCACTGCGTGCGGTAGTTCTCGTAGTGCGTCTCCCGTGTCACGTCCTTCAGGTCCTGCATGTGCGTCCTCACCAGCATCGTCCGCAGCTTCACGAAGTCGCAGTGGGACGGGTTCTCCACTGCGGGGGACGCGGGGTCAGGGGCCACAGCCTGTCCCAGCCCGGGGCTGTGACGGGCGCGCCGTGTCCCTGTCCCCAAAGGCCGGGGGCCGCCGGGGGTGGCCCAGCGTTACCTTCCACGATGCCCCAGGGGTAGAGGCGCCCACGGACGCGCCGGCCCTTGGCCTCCACCACCGTGTTGCTGCCGATAACAGCGAAGGGGATGCTCTCCTGCAAGGGCAGGGGGATCAGCAGGGCCCTGCCATGACCCCCACCCACCAGGACCCGCATCCCTCCACACGCCCTCCTCAGCTGTGTCCAGCACCCATTTGCCAAGATATTCCAAAGGCCCGGCTGTGGAGAGCCCAGTGGGACAGCAGAGGTCGTGGCATGGGTTTTCCCACCCAAGTCCCATCCCACCGAGCTGCAGGTGTCACGCATGAGATCTTGGTGACATGTCTGGGTACTGAGATATGTGCCAGCCCCTCCATGCTGGAGAGCTTGTGTGGCCCCAAAGAGTCCTGCAGGTACCCCAGGGTGACATGTCCTCCTGGCCACAGGGCTCTTCCTCTCCAGTGATGGAGCTGGAAGAGCCAGACCCACCTTCAGTGCCTGGTCCTGCAGCTTGAACTCCTCATCCTCGTCCGAGTCACACTCAGGGAATTGGTAGATGCGGATGCCATAGTGGTCGATCTCCTCCCGGATCTGGAGACAAACAGCTCCCTGAGGGCAGGGCTCTGGCCTCGGGAAGGGTGTGGGAGGCACCACACAGGGCCAATGGCCCCCAAAAGCCTGGTCCCACCAGACCAGATGTCATGGACACCCCCCAGTCCTTCCAACCCCCAGGTGAGCCCTGGGCAGATGCATCCTTGATGGCCATGGGGGCAGCATGGTCCTCTACAGTGCTTCAAGCCTAGAAAATGCTCCAGGGCAAATTCCAGGCAGGAGATGGATGGAGACCCCAGGGCAGCCCCATGCCCGGGGACCTGCTGGGACAGCTCCCAGCTGGCCCACGTCCCCTCACCTTGTTCTTCATGCGCTCCACCTCAGCGGGGGTCAGGGTGTCAGCCTTGGCCAGCACGGGCACGATGTTCACGCGCTGGTGCAGAGCTCTCATGAACTCCACGTCCAGGGGCCGGAGCCTGCGGGGGGAGTCTGGTGAGCCCCGTCCCACCGAGCCCCTGCCCCGCCTCCCGGCAGCGCGGGCAGGGCTGCCCGTACCCGTGGCCGAAGGGCGAGATGAAGTAGATACAGCAGTGCACTCGGTTGTCCTGGATGTTTTTCCGGTTGAGGCCACTTTCGTCACGGAAATACTGCTCGAACTGCTGGTCGATGTAGTCGGCCACTGGCTTCCAGCTGCAGGGACAACGAGGTGACACCGAGTCCTCTGTGAGACCCCCTGCTCTCTGTGGACCCCCAGCTCAGTACCTCCATGTCTCAGCACCTAAGCCCATTGAACCATGGGCATCCCACCCATCATGGGGTGTCTGCCCTGGGGAGACCCCCACCCCATGGCACTCAGCATCCCACCCACGCTGGGGACAGTCCCCACCCCATGGCACTCACCACTCGGTGTTGTTGACGGCGTCCCCGAAGCCTGGCGTGTCCACGATGGTCAGGCGCAGCTTGACCCCCTTCTCCTCGATGTCCACCACGTGCTTGGTGATCTCCACCGTCTGCGTGATGCGCTCTGTGAGGAGGGACACACATCACCAGGGGGGACACGAGGGAGGGTGGCAGTTACACGGGGACATGCTGCAACTCCCAAGTGTCATCCCCACCCTGGGAGCTGGGTGACCCAGCTGGATCAGCCCCGACACGCCATGCTCCAGACCAGGAGAGGATGCTCCATGCTGTGGTCCCCACATCCCCATGGATGGTCACCCATCCCTTGGTGGCTGTGCCACTGCCACCCCAGGACCACTATCAAGGTCACCCATCCCTTGGTGGCTGTGCCACCCCATCATAGGGGTCTGCTGGGGCTGGGCCTTGCTGCAGGACCCCACAGCTCCAGACTGCACATGCACCTTCACCCCAGGACCCTCCATGTCCCTGCATCCCCAAGGATGCTCCTGCTGCATTGTGTGTTTTGGCTTTCACTCCAAGCAACGGAAACAAATCAAACAAACCTCTTGAACTCCTGGGGATCTGGGCAAGTTTGGGCCATTTTAATTCAAAAACTGGCTGCAGATGAACTGGCACTGTGCCCCATGCCCTGACTGTCCCCAGCCTCCCAGAAAAGCTGTGGCTCCAGCCAATCCCCAACAAGCCAGGACTTGTTTTCCCCGTGGAAATAAAGTCCCCATGGGGGGTCCCCATCTTGTCCAGAGGGGGTCCCCACTGCCTCAGAGCAGTCCCCAGTGCCAGTGACAGCACATGTCGTTTCAGGGGCAGGGAGAGGGGCTGCAGGCCACAGGAGCATCTCTGGGCTCTGCACTGCCCAGGTCACCCAGGACACCCCTCTGGGCCATGACTGTCCCCCTGACCTTCGGCGTTGAGCAGCTTGCGGTCCCTGTACATGTCCGTCAAGAAGAGGCTGTTGACCAGGGTGGACTTGCCCAGCCCAGATTCCCCTGAGAAAGCAGGACAAAGATGAGGGGGGCAGCCAGGATCCCCCCCTCCCCAGCGCAGGGTGTTTGAGATGCAGAGTGGGGTCAGCACCTCCAGGCCAGCTGGACCCCCATACCTGCCACCATGAGGGTGAAGTCAAAGCCCTTCTTCACCGACTTGCGATGCACCTGGTTGGGCAGCGTGGCAAAGCCCACATACTCCTTGTCATCCTGCAGAGGGCAGAGGGGATGTGGGACAGGGACGCTACCAGCCCACCTCCTACCCTGGGAAGACCCCCTTCCCCCGGCCCACAAAGGAATTCCCAGGGTTGGAGTTCCAGGGGATGAGGCCATGCTTGCCCAAAGCCTTTGTGTTCACAAGATGGGAACATCTTCCATCCTACAGCCCCTCGCCCGACGTGTGTCCCTCCCTTCCCAGGGACACATCCTGCACCTCGGAGGAGTCGTAGGGGTCCAGCTGTCCCCAGGGGCTCCGCGGCCGATTGGGGCTGGGGGGCGGGGGGGCGGCGATATGCTGCTGGAAATCCGAGGGCCGGGAGCGGGAGAAAATCCTGGTGTCCCTCTCGTCACTGGCTTCGTCTGGGGGGACCCTGGCCACGCTGCCCAGGGGGTGGCCGGGCTCCCGCCGGCTCTCTGGGGCCTCCACCTTCCGGGAGCTGTCAGCTGCTGGGCAATCCCGCAGGAACTGGGTCAGCTCAGCCTCGTCCGAGTCCTCCTTCAGGAAACGTTTTATCTGGGGACCAAAGGAGGAGGTGACACTGGTGGTGGCAGTGCCAGCCTGATGTGGCACCACCCAGCTCAACCTCACAAGCTCCCAAACCGCAGCAGCCAGACACATGCAGCCTAAAAGGTGGCAGGGATGGGAGGAGAGACGAGACACGGCCACCACAGGGGACGAGCCACCACCCTGGGGACAGCCACGGGTACAGCCATGGGGATGGCAGTGGGGACAGCCGTGGTCCCGTGCACCTCGGGCGCTTACGACTTGCGGCGTAGGGACGGTAACCAGCTCCTGGCGCTCGGGGGGACAGGGGTAGGCACCTTCCCCCTGGGCACCCCGCCGCTCCTCGGGGTCTTCTGGGGCAGCCGCGACGCCCCCGCACCCCATGGCCTGCCAGGAGGACAGGGAGAGGGCCGGGAGGAGGCAGAGACACCAAGAAGAGGTGAAGAGCGATTGGGGGGTGGCCTGAGCGGGGCTGCAGCCGGGCAAAGGCAGAGAGCGGGCAGGGGTCCCCTGGCGCCCATGCCCCCCGCCCGCTGCCCTTTCACGGGGTGTCAGCACAGGGGCCCCCGTCCCCGCATTCCCGGGAGAAAGCCAGGGCAGGGGACCCGGCCCAGAGACATGACCAGGACCCCGACATCTCCTTCCCCTGTCCCTTCCCGGGGAGCGAAGCGCGGGCAGCGAGCGGGGGCTGGGGCTGGGGGGTGGGACAGACACAGCTGCCCCCGAGCTCCTGCCCGTGGGGTGGCGGGGCTGGGACGAGGGACGGGAACGCCGGGATTGGGATGGCTCCACATCCTGTTTACAAGCGCTGGCGGGAGGAGACGCGTTCCCAAGGGCACGTCCGGCAGCGGCTCCCGTGGGACCAAGCCCCGCTGCCAGCAGGCACCAACGTCCCCAAGGTCCCAAGGCAACTGCCAGGCGACCCCAGCCCCAAACGAGAGGCACGCGGGGGCCGGGGGAGCCCGTGACCCTGCGGGCTCCCACTTGGGGGAGTGCTCCCCCAGACCGGGGCCTCGAGGCGAGATCCCTCCATGGGGACACGTGTCCTCCCCTACGCCTTG
Organism: Onychostruthus taczanowskii; assembly: GCF_017590055.1. Lineage (NCBI taxonomy): Eukaryota > Metazoa > Chordata > Aves > Passeriformes > Passeridae > Onychostruthus > Onychostruthus taczanowskii. The sequence continues at coordinate 704,365 of NW_024506552.1, read as the reverse complement.
TCCCCGCTCGCTGGCGGGGCGGGCAGCGGTGCCGGCGGCAAGGCGAGATGCGCGGAATTAGCGGGCTGGAAACAAGGTCAGGGCGCTCGCTGCCCGGGCTGAGCGCTCGCACGCCTGGCCCCGCTCCCGCTGCCCCCGCGGCCACAGCGCCGGGACCACGGGGCCACGCTGGGGGACAGCAGCTGGCCCCATGGCGGGGGCTGCGGGACCCCCATGCTCCCCTCTGCCCCAGCGCGTCCCGAGTGCTCGGTGGGTCTGTGTGACCGCAGCATCCTCTTCCTGCCCGTGACCTGGGGGTCCTTAGTGCCAGCCCCCCGCGCAGCCCGGCCGGGGACTCTCGGGGATGGGAGGTGATGCCACCACCAGCGGCGAGCGCTTCCAGCCCTGCTGCCGCTCCATCCCTCGGGGCTCCAGCCCTTTGGGGCTCGCCCTCGTATCCCACCCCCGGCGAAGCCGATGACTTCGGCAGTGCCGCGGCACCGAGGTTCGCACCGCATCCTTGGGGGTCCTGCAGCAAGTGCAGCCCGGGCAGGGCTGTCTCGGGAACGGAGGATCAGCTGTGGCACCTTCCCGCAGAACCGGGCCGGTCCATGTCCCCCACCCCCTCTGCCCCCTCTCTCGCCCCGCCGGGGACGGGCGCTGCCCCCGTACCTCTTGCCCAGGCTGCAGCTCGGGGCAGGTGGCCATGGCACAGCCAGCGTCGCCCGTGGCCAGCAGAAGATGCCGAGTGGCACCGGCTGCGCCGAGGGCTGGGGAGCAGCATTAGCATAACTCCACCCTGGGCAGGCTCCGCGCCGGGCGCCCGCGGCCCCCAGGAGCCAGACTCGGCCCCTGCGAGGGGCACGGCAGGAGTGAGGGACGCCCGGGTAGAGCTAAACCCAGCTCCTGCCCGGCTGGGGAGGTTTAAAGGAGCAGCCATCGTTGGCCAAGGGAGGTCCTGGGTGGGGGCTGCACGACCACCACCATCACCACCACCAGCATCAGCACCCCTGAGCTGAATGCACAGATTGGCTACAGCCCAGGAGGACACTCAGTCTTTGGAAACACCTCTGTCCCAGGACAAAAATACACTCCATCCCGGGACAAAATTCCCTCCATCCCAGGATAAAATTCCTCTCCATCCCAGTGCACACCACGTCCACTCCCACTGCCCATGCTACCTGGAGCATTCCCCAGCAGGGCTGCACAGCCTCTTTGAGGTCAGAAACCCAGTTTTCCCACACTTTTGTACCTGACACTTAAAGCTTCCCCACATGGCTTTAAGCTCTTGCTCGAGCTGGGCCTGGCTGGGAAGGACCCAGCCCTGGCCTGGGAGAAGCAGGGATACTGCCCACCACTGAGATCTCAGGCAGGATCTCCAGCATTCCTGCCTCGGCTTTTCCGGCTCATCCCTGGGAGGCGAAGGGTTAACAGTGCCCCAGGAGGAGCCGTGGGTGGCAGTCAGGGTTCCCCAGCTGTCACTTCGGGGTCACCAGGGATGGTGATTCACCTTGATGCATGTCGAGATGCATCAGAGCAGCTCAGGCGCGATCCAGGGTCGCTCGGCCACTTTCCCAGCGTCCCAGCCTGCACTCCCGGCAGGAGCAGGGATTTACGGCAGCGAGAGCCCGGGGCTGTGTCGGTGCCCCCGTAAGCAGATTACACACGCGGCTGAGTGCAAGCCGGCCTCACACCCGGGCTGTCAGCGCGGGCCCGCACGCCCAGCCTCGTCCCCGCCTGTCGCTCTGCATCGCACCGTCCCCGCGCGGTGACAGCCCGAGGGCTGCGGCGTGGGGGCACACGGAGGCAGCGGGCAAAGCCTGACCTAGGAAAGCCACCGGCTGCCCCTGAGCATCGTTCCACTGTACCACATTCCCACGGGAGGTGTTTTCCCCGGCAAAGGAAGGGAACATCCCGGCGAGGTGCTGTCCCTACCGCCAGGCTGACAGGCGTTCCCAAGCCCTCTAAAGGTGACACCCAGAATGCCACCCGCGGCACGGCCACTGTGTCACTATGGCTGAGTATCCCAGGCACAAACGCTGTCCCAAAGGCACGAACCCCGCGCAGGAGAAGCTCCCAGTGAAAGCCCAGTGCTGCCAGGATCAGGCAGCTCGCTCCCAGGGAGACAGGACCTGGGCTGTGCCTGCCCGGCCCCACCTCTGGATGCACGGGATGCTCCTGCCGCAGAATCAGGGTAGCCCCAGCTCTGCCATCCCACCCCTCAGCAGCATTCCAGATGGGAAACTGAGTCTCCCGGCAGCTCCAAGAGGAGCAGGGTGCTGGGCACACCAAGGCTGAAGGGGCAGGCTGTGGTGTGGGTCCCTGTTCTGGGCAGGGGGTCATCTTGGGCAGGTGAGCATAGGGGATGAGAGCCACAGCCCTTGGTGCAGCAGCTCCAGTCCCTCTCCCGTAGTTTGAAGGGCCTGTGAGCACCTGAGTGGAGACCCCAGGATGGGACCATGGCTCCCTGTGAGCCAGGACATGACAGCGAGGCCTGTCCAGGCTGGAAACCAGGTGAGATCTCAGCACATGGGGCTGGGCAAGATCTGACCCGCTCAGAACCGGGAGCAGAGACCGGCGGGGGATGTGGGGGNNGGGGGGGGGGAACGACAGTGCTCATGCTGCCTCCGGGCCAGCTGGGAACTGCTTTGGGGACAGAGGGATGTGGCACTGGTGACAGGGGCACCGGCTCTGCCTCTGTGGGTCCTTCTGGAGCACCTCCAGCCCCACCTCACCACACGTGCACGGGTGAGGGAGCCCAGCTGCCCGCGGTCCCCAGCTGTGACTGCTGTCTCCCCCCGATGTTTCCGAGGCTGATGTGTGCATCCCACAGCCACAGTCTGGAGCCTGTCGGGAAGGCGCTCCGTTGCGACACGCTCCGCCAGCCTCTCTGGTTTCACTGCATCCAGCTCCGGAGGAATGTGCCGGGCTGGTTCCCACGGCGGCTGCCGGGGCAGCGCGGCCGCGGCGCTCTCCACCAAGGCCACTTGTCCCCGCAGCCACAAGCCGGTGCCACGCGATCCACGGCCGCAGCCCTCTGTCCTCACCCCCACCCTGGACACAGCCCGAGGTCCCCGCGGAGACGTGGCCAGGCCGGGCGGCTCCTGCGGACCTGCCGCCGCCGCGGAGTGAGGCAGAACGGGAGATGTAGAACAAGCTCCCGCGGGCTGGGAATGCCAGCGGCGGCTCCGGACCTTGCCGGTGAGTACAGAGCCGGCTCCATGCGAGTGACGGTCCCGGCCGAGGGCCCGGCAGGGCTGGCAGTGCCACCAGCGCCGCAGCCCCGGGACCTGCCAAGAGCTGGGAACCGATGCACGGCACGGAGCCGCATCAGAGCGGCTCCCGCTGCCCACGCACGGACACCCGTGGGAGGAGCGCAGGACGGGGGGACACGCAGGTGACGCTCCCGAGCGCTGCCCTCCCGGATGCTCCGGTGAGGGGCTTGTGGCACCCCCGCCTCCCCCGGGGCTGCCGCCCTCCGGGGCCGGGCAGGTGATGCCCCGCCGCCCGTGTTCCCCCCGCGTTCCGCTGCGGCACCGGCGGCCCCGGTCCGCTCCGCCCCCGCGCACCGTCACCTTCACGGAGGGCAGCGGGCTGCGGGAGCGGGCCCGGGCTGCGGGAGCGTGCAGAGCCTGCGGCCAAAGGGCACCGGCACCGGGCACCGGCACCGGCACCGGCGCCCGGCACCGCACTGCACGCGGGTACAGGCAGCGGCGCCAGCGCTCGGCGCCGGCACCGGGACCGAGCAATGTGCACCGAGCACCGGGCACCAGGAGCAGACACCGCACACCGGGCACTGGCACCACGCACTAGGTGCCAGCATCGGGTACCAGCACCGGGCACCAGCATCCAGCCTTGGCATTCGGCTCTGGCATCGATGCCTGGCACCGGCCCCAGGCACTCGCTTTGGCACCGAGACTGGGCACCGGGCACCGGCTCCGGCAGCGCTCACCGGGCACTGGGAGCTGCACAGTGGCACAGGGTGGTGGCACAAGGCACCGAGCACAGGGCTCCAGCATCAGTGCTGGGGCACCAGCACCCGGAACAAGACACTGCAGCAGGGACAGGGTACCAGTACCAGGGACAGGGCACATGCACTGGGTATAGGGCACCAGTACTGGGTGCTGGGCATTGTCAGGACCCGGTGCAGGCAGTGGGTACAAGGCCCCAGCGCCAGTTAGTGGTGCAGGTGAAAGGGAATGGCTTCGGTGACAGTGAGTGACCTCCTGGCAGTGTCACCAGCAGCGGGCATTGCCCTGCAGGTACCAGGTACTGTGCAGGAGGCACTGGCCTCCACACCATCCACTGGCTCTTGGGAGCACTGGGCACCAGTTAGGGCGTGTTGGGTGCTGGGAAAACACCCCAGCACTACACATTCCACAGCACCTGCTGGGTACCAGGGACTGGAGACTCCACTGGGCACGGGTCACCGAATCCCAGTCTCCCAGTGTTCCCTTTGCAAAATCCCAGCCTGCCTTCCCCTCCCGAAGCCCTTCCCGGGGCTGCTGCCGAGCCATCCTACCCCTGCCAGGTGGGCTGGCAAAGGGGCCCAGACAGACACCCAGCTGGCTCTGCCCCTCTCCCCATCCCCATCTCTCCTCAGGGATGGCAGCGCCTTCCGGGGATACCCCCGGCCCCGAGCCCATGTGAGTGGCAGTGGCACGCGGCCGTGTCCCCGTGTCCCTGAGGGCAGAGAGGATGCTGGCACCGCGGGCGGGGTTGCCCGGGGCGCTCATGTTCCGGCCATGAAAGGGGCCAGGGGAGCCTTGGCCGCGGTGGCTGCTCCCCGTGGTGAGCAGCTGGCAGACCTCAGCCCTCCCCAAATTTGAGTCTCCCGGCCCAGCTGCTCCTCAGAACTGTCCTTATCCCACTTCAAACTCATTCCAAGCCAGGGAGCTGGTGAGGTCACATGCATTCCCAGCACATCCCTCTCATGGACTTCTCCTCACTTGCCTCAGTTTCCTTGCCCATGAAAAAAGCCAGTGATGATTCCCCAGGAGAAGACAAATCCAGCCCCAGGCTCTGACCGAAGTTGTGTGACTCCACAGGGACTATCTCAGCTTTGTCCCCAACCTTGTCACCGCCTGGAATCTCTTTCCCTCAGATGTTATAGATCCAGGCTGTGTCCAGATGGCTCTACATTCCCTTTATTCCCATAAATAACCATCACAGGCTCAACACAGCCTCAGAGAGCACCGGTGGCCACCTCGATCCTGTATTCGGGGTGTCCAGGCAGGGATCCTTCTCTCCTGGCACCTCATCTTGGCCGGCTGGGGGGTCCGGGCAGGGGGCAGGTAGGGGCAGGCAGGGGCAGGCAGGTGAGGATGGTTGTTTACATCCCTAATCCCCACAGCCAGCGCTTTCCTCCAGGATTACCGGGGATTAGGGGCTTGGGGGCTCCAGGAGCCCAGCCTGGGCTCTCCCTGCCCTTCAAGGAGCAGCGCCGAGCCCCGCGGGGGTGGGAGGGCACTGCCGGGTGAGCCGGGCGTTCTCAGGCCGGCACTGCCGGGATGAGCTCGGAGTTGTCGACCTGGCCAGGGGGCACAGCCCGGAGCAGCCACCCGCTTGCCACCGCCTCGCTCCGGTAGCCCAGTGCGCATCGAGGCCGGGGAGCTGCAACCTGGGCTTTACACGGAGCATTAAAAGCTGAAGGGATCAGCTGCGGAGCGGGAGGGGACACAGGGGCTGCACCTTCCTGTCTGGGAGATGACGCCAAGGGGAGAGATGGTGACGCCCAGGGAGGGTGGCACAGCTGGAGAGGTCCCCAGGGCTCCCGAGGCACCCCGGGGTCCCCCGGGCCGGCCGCAGCAGCCATCCTATGGCCCGGCCCGCCTGGGAAGTCTCCGCTCGCTACCGGGGCCCGGAGCTCTATAATTACCATGGGAGGCTGAGTTATTTTGGGAAGCGGCTTTGCTGCTGCCAAAGCTTTTATTCCTCCAAACCAAAACAAGATGGAAAGAGCCCAACCCAGGATGCTGCATCCGGCGGGCGTGGGGAGCTTAACCTCCTCGCTGCCTGCCCCGGGGCTGCCGGCTCCCCCTGCCCGCAGCGGCATCGCCCGCACCGAGACAGCGCCTGGGGCTTGGGCTGCCCGGGAGGGTTCGAAGGAGGGTCGGGGGGCAAGGTTTGGGGTCATGGAGACCACAGGGTGTCAGCCAGGCATGGAATGGGGCTGGGGTCAGTACCGTCCTCGTCTGCTGGCACATCCAGAGGCCACGTGTTCGGATGCTTCCCTGCATCTGCCGTGAGAACCTCTATTTTTAGCTCTCCCTTACAACGGGTCCATCTGGGGGCCTTCCCAGCGCGGTGGCTGGGCCGAGGAATGCCATGTGCAGGGAGTGGAGCACCTCACTGCAGTGACACATCCCAAGGGACAAAGCCCCAAGGGTCCATCCCCAAAGCCACCAAGCACAGGCAGAAGTTCTGCTCTCCCCTCTCCAAAGCAGCCAAAGAGATTCCAATCTGGGAATAAACTCATTTTTCACACTGTGGAAAGGACAAGCCACATCAGGCACCCTACAGTGCTCCCCAAGATCTGCTCCAGCACAGGGATGAGGTGGATTGGGGGGTCTGTGCTCAGAGTGGACTCTGAAAACCTGGGGTGTAGCTCCTGCCTTTTGGCCTCTTTCCCTTGGTCTGAGCCCAGAAGGGCTGCCCATGCCTGGGCTGCTCCCTGTGCTTGAGTCTAATAGGGCAGCCAATACCCAAACCCATGGTCTGGGGTCTCCCAAACCCAAAACCCACATGCCAGGGTCCCACAGCTCCCCAGCCCACATACCAGGGTCTCCCCATCCTTGGGCTGTCTCTGCAGGGAGCTCCTGCTCAGAGCATGGGGGCCTGGGAGTTCTAAGGGTCCACATTCCCCAAGTCTGGGCATGGCAGCCCTTGGAGGGGTTTGGACATGGGATGAGCTCTATAGGATGTGTCACAGCAGTGGGGAAGGTGTCACAGCCATCCAAACCCATGAGCCCATGTGGTCCCACCCAAGCCCTGCCCACACAAGGCCCCCTTCCCTCCTTGGACTGAACCTTCCCACAGCTCATCACGTGTCACCAGCTCCCAAATCCCTCCCAAAGGACTCATCAGTCCATGTTGCCCATCCCTGGTCCTGCCTGGGGACCTGGTGGCACTGGAGAATCCAGGAGCACCCACCACTTACCTCCCTCCAGAGCCCCAGTGCGAAGGGGCTGTGCTGGAGCTGGGGGAGGATGGCACTGGGACTGAGGAGAAGCCATTTTTCCCACCAGAAGCAGCTGAGGCTTTCAGGTACCTTCAGCAGTCCTCTCCCAGGTGCCTGTGTCCCCACAGGACCTGGGTCAGGGATGGGCCCCAGGAGGCAGGCAGGGCTGGCAGAGAGTGGCAGGATGGCAGAACCGTATTCCCAGGGCTGTGTTTATAAATGCCACGTTTTTGTGGACCTTTCCAAAACTGCTGGCAAATGAGGTGGGAACTGTTTCCCATGGGATTTTCTTGTCTGGATTTGGCCAGCCTCACCTCTCAGGGACTAGAGGACACCAGAGGGGGGACAGGAGCTGCAGTGACAGCCCTTCTTCCCATCCCCATATCCCACAGCCTGCTCCCGCTATGGGGGAAATTGAGGCAGACAGGTACTGACCCCCACCATTGGCCTCAGAGCTCCACCAGGGTTTTGGGCATCTGTATGTTCCCCATGGAGCCACCAGGTCCTGGTGACATGTGTGACCCAAGGAGGTGTCTCCTATCCCAGCCCAGGTTGCAGAGGGGAGGTGTGACAGTGACACCAAGTTATGAAGGGAGGGCTCAGGCTGCTCCAGAGGCACGCAAAGCCTCTGCTCCTGAGCCACAGGGAGGGATCCTGTACCCAGCGCACAGAGGCGGCTCTGGGGGCAGGGTCAACCGCGACAGACACCCTGCAGAGCCACGTGCCAGATGCAGGATGGGAGATCAGAGGGGTGGAGGACAGGAATGATCCCAGGATGTCTTTAGTCCAGCCTCTGGCTGAGGTGGAAAGGGCTCCAGAGTATCCCAGAGCCATTGCTTGCTGGAAAATCCTCATATGGGGGTAAGTCTTGCTGTGGCCAGGAATGGGGACCAGACCCCATGTCCCCAGGAACCCCATCCGGACCCCTGAGACCCTCCTCCCGCTCCACACATCCCTGTGCAGCTGGGTGTCCTGACTGGTCCCCAGCACCTCTTCTCCTTGCACATCTCAAGCCTCGTGAGGACCCTCTGCCCGTTACCCCTGGCACAAGATGTCCCCCAAGAGGGTCCCCACAGCACCAGTGCCTACCTTGCCAGGATTCCTGGAGAACCTGGCCTTCCTCATCTCCCCTGGAGTCCCAAACTTCCCCACTAGGAAGGTGACAAACCCACAGCCAGTGGTTCATGGCTGGTGCTCTCAGTTGTGTCCTTGCCAGAGCCACTGGTGCCTTCGGCCACCCCCTTGGTGGGGACACCTGGCTCCCCATGTATCACCATTCCAAACTGGTGGAATGGTGTGGACAGGACCCTACCAGAGACATCCCTGGGGGGACACAGAGCAGGACCTGGGAGGAGACAAGGAATGCAGTGGCAGCTCTTGGTGGCCTGTAACATGGTCTGGATGGCCTTGTCTCTCCTGGGAAGGGATGGCTGGAGGGGACAGCCAGGTGCTGGTGATGGGATGAGCCCCTCCCACGAGCACTCGGTCAGGCTGGACCACTGCTGAATTTGGGCACAGGGTGCTGCACACCCCTGAAGGGGACTTTTGGGTGACAGTGACAGCACGGGGCCACTGTGGCTGTGCCAGAGCCACCTCCCTGCCTGGCGAGGTCCCAGCTGGTGGCTTGGTCTGGGATGAGTTGCTGGTCACAGGGGTGACTGAGTGGCCACTTGGTGTTGTGGCCAGCTGCTGGCTCTTGGCCCAAGGGCCACCAGCAAGTGTCCCAGTGGGTGTGGTGTCCCTGACACCACCAGGAATCCCTGCACCCAGCTGGGTGAGGAGCTGGGGTGGGGGACATGGGTTTGGGGGTTCCTACTGCAGGGCTGCATGTCCCCTGGGGTCCTGCTCTCCTGTGGCACCAGGAGACAGTGGTGTTTCCTAGGTGTGATGGCCACAGTGGTCCCTCACCCCAGCATTCCCAGGGAGTGACAGTGTCCTGCTCCCAGAGCAAAGAATCAGCACAGTGGGGTGTCATCAGGGGCAGTGTGGTGTCACCAAGGGCAGTATGACAGCCTGTGACGCCAGGCAGGGTGTTGGTCCCTGTTCCTCACTGGGGTACTGGGGAACAGGCAGTCTGGAGCCATCCCAGGAGAGGGGACAGAGCCACTGTCACTACATCCCCCCACCCCATCCCTGCAGAGCAATAAACCATGAGGTTTCCTGGTGGGGGTTCCAGCCTGGATCCTGGGACCCCTTCAGGCTCCTTCCCTAGCTGCAGCATCACTGGGGACATCCTTGGGGACATCCCCCCAGGCCCATCCCTTCCCTGTCAGTCCCCCCTCAGCTCTTTGGGTTCCAGGTCTTCTCCAGCTTCCAAAGCTCACCATCCCCCAAGGATGGAGCTCCCCCACCTTGGTGACCTTAGTTTGGTTCGAGAGGTGTTGAGGACAGAGGGACAGCATGGGAGGGCCATGGCCTCCCCAGCATGAGCCACCTCACTGTTCCCTGGGGCTGGTTTTACACCGAAGGCAAATCAGCTCCATGGCACCAGTGGTCACACAACTCTGTCACCTGCCTGGCACCACCCTGGCATAACAGTGGGCACGGCCACCAGGCCAGTGAGGGGACACAGCAATTGCGGGCCCTGGTGACATAAGCAGGGATGGCACTAGTCCCAGGGCTGGGGGTACCCACAATGGAGTGGGGACAGCACAAAGGGACACAACAGTACTACCCCCATGGGGGTAAGTGAGCTGATGGGTGCCACCATGGCCAGTGCCACAGCCCCACCCTGGGCAGAGGGACTGTCCCCTCCTGCCTCAGTGTCCCCAGGAGCTCCCAGCCCCCCCGGGGGAGGCGAGCGATTGCCAACAGGCCGGGCAGCGAGCGGGGAAGGATTTATTGACTCACGGCTCAGGGTACATCACAGTTTGAGCTCCCTTCCCGCCTCCGCAGAGGACGTCACCTTGGACTTCCCGGGCAAAAGTGCACGGAGAGGCTTCACAGTTTGATCCCTTCGGGAAAGCAGAACCGAGGCAGTGACAAATGGCAAACGCTACGTTGTATGAAAAAATAATACAAACTCTTCTCTTTAAATATCTTACAGAAAAATGAACCTGAATAAAGAGCATGAAAAGCACCGCGTGGCGCAACCCCCTGGGCCCTCCAGGGCAGGGGGACCGAGATGAGCTGCAGCCCCACGTCGTCTGGAGCACCCGGCGCCGTCCCCGGGGCTGCGTGGTCAGGGCTCAGCACGGGCAGCAGAGGCGCGGGGGCCGCAGGGACCGCTACGCGCCCGTCCCCGCGCCACGAGGGTGTCCCCCATGACACCTCGCTCGGCCGAGGGTGCCGGCAGCCCCTCGAGCCCGGGGTGCCAGCGGGAGCAGCCTCAGGGACCGGCCGAGGGCGTTGCTACGAGGGTGCCCTGGGGGGCCGCAGGGTCCCTCCTGTGTCGAAGTGCAAGTTCACGGAAAGCCAAGGCACCGCCGCAAGGCCGCGGCTCTGTCCGGGGGAGCCCGGGGGCTCGGGCGGGGCAGCCCCGCTGTGCAAAGGGGAGGTGAGCCGGGGGGGACACGGGGACGGGGGACGGTCCCCACGGTGCGGCCAGCCGGGCTGGTCCTGGCGGTCAGAGCTACGGCGTGGGGGGTGCCCAGGGCCATGCGGCCCCGGGGAGAGCCAGCTCCCCGGGGTGGGCAGCAGGGTGGGGGCGCGTCCAGGGGCCCGGGGATCCAGCCCCGGGGTGAGGCAGCCCCAGGAGCGGCTGGTGGCGGGCGCAGCTCCTTCTCCCGCGGCTGCAGAGGGGTGCAGGTGGGGGCTCTACCGCGGGGCCGCGGGCAGCCCCCCCTCCCGCCGGTGCGTCTCCCCGAAGGCTCGGTCCAGCTGCTCCAGCTGGGAGCTCAGCGGCAAGTGGATCTCCAGATGCATGCGCAGCGTCTCCAGCCACTGCTCCAGCTTGGCGAAGGACGGCCTGAGCGAGAGGGACATGCGGCAGCTCTGGCTCTGTCCCCACCCCATCCCCTGCCCCAGGGACCCCTGGGGGTCTCCATCACCCACCGCTTCTCGGGGTCCAGGTCGCAGCAGCAGACGGCGATGGGGAAGAAGCTGGGGGGGCAGGCGGGGGGGCAGTAGCGCTCCAGGAAGCCCCGGACGTTGAGGCCAAAGTCGGTGGTGCGGGGCAGGTAATCGGGGTCGGCGCTTACCCGGCCAATGATCTGGGGGCAGCGGCAGGAACGGGCGGGCTCAGCACCAAGGAGGGACCTCAACCCCAAACAGGGACCCCTAAACCCCAAGGGGCAGATGTCCAAGCCCCAGGAGGGAGCCCAAACACAATGAAGAAACCCCAAACCCAAGGGAGAGACCCCAACAGGGAGACCCTTAACCAAAGGAGAGAGGCCCCAACTCCAAGTCTAAGAGGGGGAACTCAAGCACAATGAGGACCCCAACCCCAAGGGGGAGAACCTTATCCTGGAGGGGAACCCAAACACAATGAGGACTCCAAGCCCTCGTGGGATCCCAAGCCCAAGGGAAAAGGCTCTAATCCTAAGGTGGAGACTCTAAACACCCCAATTACAAGGGGGATACCCGAGCCTTGGGGAAGTGATCCCAAACACCATGAGGATCCCAGTGCCCATGGCAGACCCCAGCCCCGGGAGCACTTGCCTCGCATAGGACGATGCCGAAGGAGAAGATATCCACCTTCTCATCATAGCTCCTCCCTGCAGACACAGGGTCAGGCCATGTCACACATCCTGTCCCAGCCCCACGTCCCCTGCCGGGGGACAGAGCCCTGGCTGGCCACTTTTCCCTCACCATTGATCATCTCGGGGGCCATCCAGTAGGGGTTCCCCACCACCGTGTAGCGTTTCTTGCGGTCCGGTTTCTTCAGATTCTTGAGATGTTCGGGCTGGTTCTTCTCGTCCACCATCAGCCGTGCCAGCCCAAAGTCAGCCACAACCACACTCTTGTTCTGGGGGGCATAGGGAGGGCTGAGGCCTGGGGGGAGCCACACAGGGACTGAGAGCCATAGCCAGGCTGGGGGAGGGCAGCACCAAGGTGGGACTCACCTCCCGCACGAGGCAGTTGTGAGAGTTGAGGTCGCGGTGGATGATGTTCATGGAGTGGAGGTAGGCCTGTGGGAAGGGTGGGCTAAGAGCAGGGGCACCCCCATGCCATGGTCCCACCCCCTCACCAGTACCCATCCCACCCACTGATGGCACCATCCCACCCACATGATGGCACCTACCATGCCAGCGGCGATGTCCTTGGCAAAGCTGACCCGCTGGCTCCAGGGGTAGTGGCTGTCCTAGGGGGCAAGAGGGGGAATTTGCCAGGAAATGGAAAAGGAAGAGGGGTCCCCCTAGCCACACTGGGACTGTTGGGTGGTGGGGGACCAACCTGCCTCCCCAGTGCTCACCATGCTCTTGATGAGGCTCCTCAAGGTGCCCCCTTTGATATACTCTGTGATGAAGTTGAGCCTCTTCTCCTTGTAGAGCACCCCGATGAACTTGAGCACGTTGGGGTGCTCCAGGCAGCGCATCACCTTCACCTGCAGGAGACCCCCCCCACCCAGCCCCGTGTCCATGAGACCCCAAAGACCCCCTGGACAGGGGTCTCTTACGAGCTGCTGCTCGTAAGTTCAGTGGGCAGGGCTGCACCCATGGGGCTTGGTCACCCCTGTCCAGGAGTTGTGTCCAGGTGGGGCCAGGATCAGACAGACCCATCCCTTGTGTTCCTGCAGCCTGGGGGATTAAGGACAGGGGACCCTCACCTCTTTGAGAAAGGTCCTCTGTGTCTCCTCATCGAAGCGGATCAGCTCCTTCATGACCATCACCTCGCCCGTCTCCCGATGTGTCACCTGGCCAGGAGTGCAGGGACTCAGCCACCCCTCTCCATCCTGGGGAGCCGAGACCCCACGCTCGTGCCCCCTGCCCACCTTGATGGCCTGGCCGAAGCAGCCCTTGCCCAGCACCTCTCCGTGGATGAGGTCCGAGGGGCGGAAGATGCGGTGGGCACGGGACACGACGCGCAGGGACTCGGAGCGCCCGATGTCCTTGCGCTGGGAGGCAGGAGAGCCCACGGAGCCCGAGCCCGGTGACTTGTCCGTGCTGCAGCTCCTCCTGCGGGAGGGATGGGCAGAGGTCAGGGTGCAGGGGGCATCCAGCAGGGGCAGGGGCAGGGGGTGACCTTACGTGACAGCGCGCTGGCGCATGGCAGCGGGGTCCCCACAGGGCGCGGGGGCTGGCAAGTGCAGGGGGCTGCACAGGGTGGGCAGGGGACTGCCTGCCAGCCCTGGCTCCTGGCCCAGGGGCTCGTGGGGGTCATGCTCAATGGTTAGTTGCAGCAGGCGGCTCGTCTCCTGGATCAGCAGGTCGATCTGCAGAGGGAAACGATGATGGGGTGGATTTAAGGACATGGCAGAAGTGGGGTTGGCTGGGGTGTGATGGGGGACCATACCTCATCCAGGGGGACGTGGCCGATGGGAGTGCCGTTGATCTCCAGGATGCGATCACCAACGTGGATGGAGTTCTTCATGTCAGGGCTGATGCAGTCCGGGTCCACCCTGTGGGGATGGTGGGGTCAGACATCAGATGGGTGTGCTAGGACACTCCCAATGGGTGTGTCAGACCCCACTGTCATCTCCTGGACAAGGACATGCTGGCAGTCTCCACAAGCCACCCCAACCACACAGGGACATGCATGGTACCCAAAACCCACTCTGGCATATAAGGAAATGCCAGCATGGCCAGGGACACACCATCACAGCCCCCACAAACCCCCCTGCAGTTGGGGACACGCCACCACGGTCCCAACAGGCCACCCCTGGACAATGCGGACAACCCAGTACCACCCCTCCTCCTCCCACCCCAAAAGGTGTCCCTGGGATGCATCCCAGGGGCAGAAGGGGCAGCCCCAGCCCTGGGGAGGGGACAGTGGCAGAGGGGACAGGGACGCACTCTCGGACGCGCACGGTGCGCGGGTGCTCAGTGCCGCAGCCCTGGTCGATGGAGACAGAGAAGCCGCGCTTGCCGTCGGAGCAGGCGGGGATGGACACGAGGGTGACGGTGTGAGGGATGCGGGAGGCCGGGGAGTCCGGCAGGATCTGCTCGATCACCGGTGTCACCACCATCTGGTAGTAGCAGTGGCCGCTGTGGGGAGCAGAGCAGGAGGGTGGGTGGGAGTGCAGGGGGACACGTCCCCCCGGTCTCCCTAGAGCAGACGTACCAGTAGAGCTTGGAGCGCTCCACCAGCGCGTAGGTGTCCCCGTCCCCGATGAAGGCGCGGCAGTTGAGGCAGCTGAAGCACTCGGGGTGATACTTCTGCTCCCCAGCCACCTGCAGGCAATGCCATCAGCCCCGGGACCCCCGTCCAGGCACCGAGAGCAGGGCAGGGGCTTGGAGGGGTCTGGGAGCACCCACGGGCGCACTGGAGCCGTGGGTAGGGCAGACGGAGCTGTGGGCTGGTGGGGACAGAAGTGCCACCAGGCTGGGGGTGGCTGCAGGAACATCTCCCACCACCCTGAGCATCTCCTCTGCATTCCCCAACCCCAGCAAGGCCCTCCAGGGTCCCCTAAAACGTAGAGGACCCTGTTGACACACCCAGTGGTGCCGGGGGTCTGCACCCCTTCCCCTCTTCCCCTGCTCCCCACGAGCTCAGCCATGGCACAAGGCTCCATGTCCTATCCCTGGGGACCCCGTGGTCCTCACCATGACCAGCCCCTTGGTGATCTGCTCAGAGCAGCCGTGGCACAGCTCCCCGAAGTGTGCCCAGTAATCCTTCTTGCAGTACAGGCGCCCATCCTTCTCGTAGTACTGGTGGGACAGGGAGGCCCCGCACTCGCAACACCTGTGGCAGGGACAGAGACACCCTTGTCACCTTGTCGCCACTGTCACCCCGGGGCACAGCCAGTGCTTGCCCACTCCACAGCTCTCTGGGCAAGCTGCTTTCCTCACTTCCTATGTAGCTGCAGGGCCCCTGCATCAATGTGTCACCATCCCCAGGGTGAGAGCAGGTGATTCCAGGGTTGTGACAGTCCAGACTGGGGCTGCAGGGACATGTGGGGACACTAGGGTGGACAAGGGAGAGGCATGAGGAGGGAAGGGAAGTGCCAGCCCTGCATGGATGTGCCAGCCTGGACAAAGACACACAGAAGGATGTACCAGACTGATGACAGACATGCCACCCTGGTGACAGACGTGCCAGCCTTACAGAGGGATGAGGCAGCCTGGTCACAGACAGAGGGACATCCCACCCTGGTGACAGACACACAGAAGGGCATGTCTCTCTATCCATGACTAGGGTAACATGCCAGTATGGTCACAGACATACAGAGGGATGTGCCAGCCTGGTCACAGGTACACAGAGGGATGTGCCAACCTCGCCATGGACATGACACTGTGGTGACAGACGTGCCAGTCTGTGTGTGTCTCTGGCAAAGACACACAGAGAGACATCCCAGCCTGGCCACAGATGTGCCAGCCTGGCACAGACACACAGAGAGAGATGTCCCTGCCTGGTCACGGACACACATAGGGACATGCCAGCCTGGTCATGGACACAGAGAGATGATCTGGTGACAGATGTGCTAGCCTGATCAGGGACAGAGGACATGCCCCCTTGGTCACAAACTCCCTACCCGGGCACAGGCAGCCAGAGGGATATGCCAGCCTGGCCAGGGACATGTCAACCCTGGGACAATCTGCAAGGGGCACAGGGGGTGGGGGAGCTGCTGGGGGGCTGCAGGGGTGACAACAGCAGGGTGTGTTCGTGGCTGTTTTGGGATACAGCAGCAGGAGTGCACATCAGAGTGTGCAGGACAGAACAGGGGTACCAGAGGGGATTTGTGTGAGGGTGTGGGAGTGGCTGAGGGGTGCAGAAGGGGAGCTATAGAGGATTTTCTATAGGGGAGTGCTGAATGGGTGCAGGGGATGTGGTGGGAGGGGTGCAGCAGGGGGCTGCAAGGCAGGAGATCTCTTTGGGAGGGGGTTGACGGGGTGCCGGGGGAGCTGCAGGGGATTTCCTGTAGGGATTTGCAGTACGGGGGTGCTGCAGGGTGCAGGGTTGCTGCAGGACACTCTGCCACTCTGCAGGGGATGCCGGGGGGTGCCCGGGGACTGTCGCAGTCCCCCTCCCGCCCCCAGCCGGAATATCAAGCAGCGGTGACGTCACGGCGCGGAGTTTCCCCACCCCATGACGTCACCACACGAGGACTCCCCCTCCGATGGCGCAGCACGAAACCTTCCCTGGGCTGGGGGCGGGGAGGAGGAGGAGAAGGGAGAGGAAAAGCAGCAGGGGGATAAGGAGAGGGAAAAGGAGGAGGAAACGTAGGACAAGGGGAAGGGGAGGAGGAGAAGGAGAAGAAGGGGAGAGAGAGAAGAGGAGGAGGAAGAGCAGGAGCAGGAGGAGGAAGGCTTTCAGCAAGCCAAGCGCTGCCGGAAGCTGCTCATCCGGGGGGACCGGATCCAGCTGCGGCCCCGCAGCAGCTCTGCTCTGGCTGACGGCCCAGAGAGGGGGAGCCGAGCATGGGGGACACAGGCTGAGCCCCCTGGGGCGCGGAGCCCGTACTGACCCGCTCCCACTTCAATCCCACTCCCACTCACTTGGCTCCAGCGCTCAGGACTCGGCTCTTCCTCAGCACCGCTGCCAGCATCCTCCTCCACCGACAGGGACACACCCCGGGGACAACCCTGGGCACCCCCAGCCCCACAGGAAACCCTGTCAGGTCCCGGGCACCGCTGCACCCCCTGACCCGGACCCTTTCTCCTTCTCCTTCTCGGGGCTCCAACAGCTGGAGCTGCCGGGAGGGCTCAAGTGAAAGAGGAAACTGGGAGGGAGGGGGGCGGGTGACATCAGCCACACGCGCCCTGTCACCCGGCAGGAGGGGACAGCGAGGGACAGGCAGCAGAGCCCTCTGCCAGGCCTGGCCTCAGCCGGAACACCCCCATGGGTGCCAGGAACCACAGCCTGTGAGTGACACCGCGACGGCTGCACGCATGTCCCTGTCATGGCTGGAACGGGAGGGAGCACTGTCCCACTCTCCCTGATACCATCCCGGTGTCCCTAAGGCCATTCATTCCACTGTCCATGACACCATCCATCCCGATGTCCCTGATGACATCCCAGTGCCCCCAGCGTCCCCGCTGTCCCTCGTGGCTCCCACCTGAAGCAGTCGGCGTGCCAGTCAGCTTTCAGTGCCTGCAGGTACTGCCCATCGTAGATGCCCTGCCCGCAGCTCGCACACACCGGCAGGTCGGTCCCTGCAGGCAGGGGAACACGAGGGGACAGAGCTGTCACCCCAGCAGCCAGCCCCAGCCACCCACAGCAGCAGCCGAGATGAAATCCTTTTGCCCGGGGTGGTGAATTCCATCCCCCACCCATTGATCCCTCAACGGGTCAAGGTCGTGACACCCATGGCCCCAGGGCTGGCGACAGGGCAGGGGTGGGATGGGATGGGGGCAGAGGGGGCAGGATGGGGGCACACAGTGTAGGGAGGGTGAAGAGGGGCAGGATGGGTGCGCCAAGGGATCCAGGGAGGATGGCGGGGTGTGGGATGGGTGGTGGGTGCATGGGGGGACAGCAGGATGAGTGCTGGGGGTCCTGGGGACACAGGAGGTGCAGGGTGGGGGATGACTGGGGGACACACAGAGGGGTGCGGAGTGGGTGCTGGGGCATGCACAGTGCAGTGGGGGGGCACAGAGGGGTGCAGAGTGGGTGACGGAGGATGCAGAAGGACACACAGGGATGCTGGACGGGTGCTGGGTGATGAATGGGGAGGACAGAGAGGGATGCTGGAGGGGTGCTGGGGGATGCAGGAGAGCACAGAGAGGTGCAGAGGGTTCTGGGGGATGCACAGTGCATGGGGGGACACAGAGGGGTGCAGGATGGAGGATGAATGGGGGACACAGAGGAGTGCAGGGTGACTGCAGAGGTCCTGGGGGTGCACGTTCTTGGGGTGTGTGGGGAGGTACAAGGGGCCCAGTGAGTGAAGAGGGGAAGGAAGGCACAGCAGAAGAGATGCAGGGGGATTGGAGAGTGCGGAGGGATGCAGGCTGGAGGGGATGGGGGGTGCAGGAGGGGCACATGGAGTGTGCAGGGGAAAGATGGGGAGGTGTGGGGGTGCAGGGGGGATGTGGAGGTGCAGGAGGGGATGCAGGCTGGACAGGGGTGCAGCGGGAGATATGGGGTGCTGGGAGGGTGCAGGGGTGCAGGCCGGGTGCACAGTTCTCGACAAGGAGGATGGGAGAGATTTGGGGGTGCAGGGGGAAATGCAGCTGGGTGGCAGTACAAGGAAGGAGGGGGGATGGAGGCTGAACTGGGGGAACAGGGAAGATCTGGGGGCGCAAAGGGGAGGCAGGGTGAACAGGGGCTGCGCGGGGACATTTGGGGATGTGAGGAGGATGCAGGCTGGATGGGGGTACAGGGGATGCAGGCCAGGGAAGTGATGTAGGGGGGGATGACGGGGGACATTTAGAGGTGCAGCGGAGGATGCAGTGGCTGCTGTGGGCTGGATGAGTGCGAGGTGCAGGGGGTGATTTGTGGGTGCAAGAGGGATGCAGGGTGGCTGGGGAGCACAGGGGACGCGTGGGGGGCACGGGGGATGTAAGGTGCGGGACGGGCATTTCAGAGGGGGATGTAGGGGTGGAGGGTGATGCAGGGGGGCTGTGGGGAAGGTGCAGGCTGGATGGGGGGGGCACGGGACGCCGGGGCACAAGGGGGACGCAGACCAGAGAGGGATGCAGTGGGGGATGCAGGGAGGGATGCGGGCTGGGTGAGAGGGTGCAGGGGGGCATGCTGGGGGTGCAAGGGTGCGGGATGGGGATGCCGAGGAGGATGCAGGGGCGCGGGGACAGGGGAGGATGCGGGGGGCTGCAGGCCGGCGGCAGGGTCTGCAGGAGCCGGGCTGGGGGATCCCGGGGCCCGAGCGGCGGCGGAAGCGCTGAGTCAGCCGGGGGGGCTCGGGGGGTCACGCACCTTCGTCCTCTCCCATAGGCTCGTCCCTCCAGGTGCAGCACAGCAGCATCAACCTCATGCAGGCGCGCTGCCGGCGCCGCGCCGCGCCGGGCCTGAGGCGGAGGCGGTGGCGGTCCCCGCGCGGG